>NC_059145.1:45350002-45658020 GCF_020740605.2 Lemur catta
TAGCGGCCTGAAGTTGAGGTGCCACTGGGCCGTGCTCCCTCTGAGACACTGGGCAGAATCCCTCCCTGCTTCTTTCTGGCTGCTGGTGGTGGCTGCCAATCCTGGGCATCCTTTGCTTTGCTTCTGTTGTCGCACAGTGTTCTCCCTGTGTGTCTCTCTTCTCTCTTGTAAGGACACCAGTCATATTGGATTAAAGACCTGCCCTACTTTAGTATGATCACACTGTCATTTACATCTTAATTTACATCTGCAAAGACCCTAGTTCCAAATAAGACCACATTTACAGGAACCAGGGTTAAGACCTCAGCATACCTCTTGGAGGGCCGCAATTCAACCCCTACCAAACCCCTTGGGGGCCTTCCCTAAAAGCTTTCTGTGCCTGCAGGACCGCAGGCTGGCTGGGGCCACCAAGAGGATCACACTTGACAGGAGGCCACGAAGGGCATGATTAGAAACAGAAATACTTCAAAATTAGATTTTAATGATGAGAGAAAAAGGGAGAGTGTTCTGAGGTGCCCCCCACTCCCAAGCATGGACCTCCAGGGCAGTCGCCCAGGGGTGGGCCTGACCCCTTCCTCAAGGTTGTGAAAGGCACAGCCTGTCAGCGGGCACAGGATCCTTGCTGCAGACGGAGGCAACTGTGTTGGTACAGAGGTTAGAGCTTCCGAGCCCTGGCAGCCGTGGGGGTGAGCAAGAGGATGAGGTCAGATCAGGGGGTGAACGGACTCCCCCAAGACCACAGCATAAGGCTTCCTGGGGCAGCGTGAGAACTGTCATGCCAGGAGCACTCGGGCAGTTGCCAGATTGAACACAGCCAGGGTGGGCTGTCCTCCTAGCCTGCACATGTCCTTCCCCAACCCTGGGCCCAGTTTCCCTGCCTTCCAAGTAAAGAGGTTTGATCTCTAAGGTCCCTTCCCAGTTTGGTAGTTCTGAGCTCAGAATGAGAGCAGGGAAATCTTGGGGGGACGTCTTTAGTGGGTTTCCATGGACACACAGCCCGAGAGGGGAATTCAGGTGCATGGGAGGGAGGGAAGCAAGACAGGAAGGGGAGGGGCCAAACATGTCTGGTCTCAATAAATCTAGCCTTAGCCGACATTTACTGAGGGCGGTTCTGTAGCATAAATCCCACCACGGAGGCAGTTAAGGAAGGGCTTTGTACCCCTTTATCAGTAAGTCGGTCTCTGTGGGCTGCCTCGGAGGGGGTGTGTATACCTGCAGGGGAGGTGGCTCTGAGGGCAATTCTCCAGAGAAGGGGGCTGCTGGGAGCCGCCCCAGCCCCTTACCACGGCGGGGGCATAGGGAACCACAGCCACCAAGGCCGAAGAAATGCAAACATGAATTCTCTCGGGCCTCTGCGTAGAAAACACCTGCCGAGAACAGAAGAGCGATTCTGCATGCTGGGAAGCCCTCCCCGTTCATCCAACTTATATGACTGAGCCCCTGCTACCTGCCAGGCACTGTTCTGGAATATGACACTTGGTTTCCCGAAAATCACAGCAAACAGCCGTGTATGGTACCCCCCTCAAAAACAGCCGGGTCCCTGCCCCAGGGAGACCCTGCCCACAGAGGAGCTACACCAGCTCTCAGGAAGCAGCTACAGGGCTGCGGAGGATGAGCGGAGGAGCAGCTCAGACTTGCACATGTTGAGTTTTGAAATGCCTGCAGCACATGCGAGCAAAGATGCTGTCGCCATGCTGGTACAATTTGGAGGCAGGTCTGGCTCCACTGTCCAGGAGTTTCTGGCCAGGAAGCCTGCTGTGCAGCCAACTGTAGCCTCCATATGTTTGAGCAAATTCCACTTGGCAGGTGGAGAGGGAATGTTAGCTGGGCAGCCAGTCCTTTGCCTTCAAAGCCTCACGTGCCTTCCCTCTCACCTTTTAACTTGCGTCTCTGCTCATATCTGCAGTCCTACTTCTGTGGGATCCATTCCAAAGGGCCTGGGTGCTCACGCTTGGCCAACCCAGAACCAGCTTTTGTGTCCCCAGAGGGCAGAGAAGGAGTGACGTGGGTGGGGGATGAGAGCCTCAGAAGCAGGGCCAGATCAGGGTCCTGCCAGGAGGGCCATGTCCAGCAGCGAGGGAGGGGCCGCAAGAGAGGGGGACCGCAGCCCTGTGAAGCCAGGAGGAAGTTAAAACAGATTGTTTAATGTTTCTTTTTCAAAGCTCAAAGTCCTTCCTGTTCATGGAACAATAAAGGGGATGCTTTCAGAAGTGGAGAAAGTGGCCCAAAGCCAGCGCCGTGCTAGTGAGAGGTGGGCAGGCTTGGGGCTGCTGGAACAGATGTCCCTCACAAAGCACCCACTAACGTGAAAATAAGATGCCCTCGCTGGAAAAACCAGACATTATCTGGGGGGTTCATGCGTGGCAACAACTTCAATTGCAAGCTGAGCGTGTTGATGGCTCCATGCCAAAGATCAACCTCAGCCCATGATCATGTGCTCACAGTTCTCTGTCTCTCTGCCCTATGTGTATATGCCCCCACATATAAACATACATATGCACATATATGTACACAAAATGTATATGCATATATGTGTATGTATGTGTGTATATATATTTTTTTCTCTAAAATATGGACCAGACCACTTGCTGTCTTAAAGAGAAAGGCCCAATACCAAGACATCTCGATGGTCACTAGTGTGTATTTCAGGAGGGTTTTGTCATCCCAGGGAAAAATAAGAGACAAGACAGAAAAAGACTATAATATGGACCCCAACGTTAACATTTTTGAGCACTTAACGTGTTCCAGGCACTGTGCCAAGTCCTTTCCTTGCGTAATCTCAGTTCCTCACAACAACCCCCTGATAGAAGGATTGCTAGTACTCTGCCGTTTACAGACGGAGAACCTGGAGCACAGGGGAGGGAACTCACTTGTCGAAGATCACGCAGCTAATCCACGTGGGATGCCAGGGCCAGTTCCGGCCACTTTACCATAGACACAGACACCAACATAGCTCTGCTTCATGCAAAAAGTCTTCAAAAGCAGTGTCAGAAAACAACTCTTACAAGCGAAGTCCAGAAATAAATAGAAGAAAAGGGCTGGGACAGAGAGGGGGTAAGGGTGGAGAGGGTGGAGAGAGAAAATAACTCTGCAGCAATAGGAAGCCAAAGTGAGGGACAGCGTCTGGCCAGATCGACTAGCCCTGAGCTTCCTGGGAACCGATGCAAAGGAGGACAGGCAGGGAGTGGCCCAGCTCTACCTAATAAGAGCGTCTTAATCCAATTTGACAGAAAAGGAACTGTCCCAGCCTTAATTCCTGATATGGATTTGTCCTGGAGTCTTTCTTATTTAAGGGGGCTGACTCAGAACTGTTGTCGTTGCAGTTGTTGAGGAGGAGGAGAATGACGATGCTTGTTGTGGTGGATGCCTTGGTCCATCTGGGCTGCTGTGACAAACTACCATAGGCTGGGGGGCGTAAGCAACACACATTTACTTCTCACAGTTTGGGAGGCTGAGAAGTCCAAGATCAAAGTGACTGGTGAGCGCTCGCTTCCTGGTTTGCAGACAGTGTCGTCTCCTTGGGTCCTCTCAGGGCAGAGCTCCGGGAGGAAGGGCAAGCTCGTGTGTCCCTTCCGATAAGGGCACTACTCCCATTCGTAAGGGCTCTGCTCTCATGACCTAACTGCCTCCTAAAGGCTCCACCTCCTAAAACCGTCACCTGGGAAGTCAGGATCTCAGCATATGAAGTTGGCAGGGGCTGGGAGGGATACAAACAATCCATACCAGTTGGTATTTGTTAAGAAAGGCCTCCTTTCCTCAGGTGTCTTTGGGAAAGGCTGGCCCTAGCACTATAGGGCCACCGTGTTGTGGCCGTGCGGTTTAGGTCCTCACCTATCCAGGCAGTCGGGAACCGTACAGGGTTACCCGCTCACCTCCACTCCCCCAGCCTCCTTGCTTCCTCCTGGAGACCTTCTCATGTCTCCACAGGAAGGGACTTCCCGTAGTATGTGTGTGAGACCGTGTCTCTCTGGGAATGTCTGTTTCCCTATTCACATTTAAACGATCGTTTAGAGATATATAAAATCTAGATGTGCAGCTATTTTCCCTCCAGCCTCTGCAGACAGTGCTCCATTGTCTTCCTGCACTCCAGGTGGCAGGTGAGAAGTCTGATGTCTGTTTAAAGTGGGCTCTTTTGTAGAGGTCTGTTTTCTGTCTCTGGAAATGCCTGTGTCTTGGCTGTGTTTAAACGTCGATGTAATCTGTCTACGTGTGTGAACCTAGTCTGTTTGGTGCACCATGCACCCATTTAATCAGAGGCCTCACGTGTTTCATTAAATCTGGAAAATCCTCAGTCATTAATTCTTCAAATATTTATTTTCTCCCCTCCATGTACTCATTTCCCTCTTTCTGGGAATCGTAGAAAAAATGTCAACATTTCTGATTCTAGCCTCCATATGGTTTTCTCTCTTCTTTCCACCTCTGTATCCTTTTCTGATCCCGTCTGTAAGATGAGTGACCCGAATGTCCCTCTCTCTAATTCATTCTGGCGCTGAGCCCAGTGTTCTTCCATCAGTCCATTGAGTGCTTTATTTTAACAATTATTTTTTTTGTACCTGTTACCTGTAATTAGTTTTCTTCACACTGTTCATTCCTACTTTCTGATCTCCCTGAGGATATTTATTATGTGTATTTTAAATTATTCTTTTATTTGTTCCATTAGTTCTGCTCCTCCTGCACAAGTTTCTCCTTTTGTTGGGTTTTGTAATAGCACACCTACTCCTCAGTTGTCTTATAATTTCTCCCTGAGAACACTCACGTCACCCTCGGGATTGTCAGCTGGCATAGCTGGGACTGTCCACCTGGCCAGGGACAGAGAGCTCTCACATGTGCTCCTGCAGGCACCTCTTCAGGACAGAGTCTGTAGGTCGTACTCTGGGCTCAACTGCCAAGGCACCCTGTGCTGAGATGGGTGGCCCTCGGCATTGGTTTGAGGAAGGAAGACTGGCCAAACCACCTGCTCGTGTCACCCTCCGCTGTTCTGATGTCACCCAGGGACCTCACTCTGGCAGGACTGCTTCCTGCCCTCCAGAACACGGACCCAGTGGGGAATCATCCACACCAGGCAATGTGCTGCAGAGCCTCCAGTGGCCCCTGCCACTGTCACCCCACCCTGGAACCCTACCTCCTTCACTGTCCTGGGGTTTCCTCCTAGTGTCTGTGTTGGTTCCTGAGATCCAGCCACCTCTGATTTGCTTCCGTGCTGTTTCTAGGTTTGGGCATAAAAACACAGCAGCCCATGCTGGTTGCTGCCCCTAAGCATGAGCCCGCCCTCCAGGCCTGGAACAGTCTCCAACTGCCAGTGCTGCGCAGCCTGCACCCGGAACCCTCCAGAACAGGAGGCATTTACAGAAGCAAGCCTGAATTTCTCCAGGGCTCTTTGAATGAACCAGGACACCAGGGGGCTGATCTTGCCTCTACTGTCCCCTGACATTGGCCTCCAGAGAATTCCTCTGGGAAGCTACTGTCCCCCTTGGCAGTGAATGATGTGCTGGAATCTATTACCTGAGAAATTTCTTTCAGAGTCAAGCACACAAATCTTCACTTTTCCTGAGAAACAGATATGTTGTGTTCTCTCTGATAATGAGAAATATATGACTGATTCCTTCCCTCTTTCCACTTCGGCTGTTCTAAGGGTCAGAGCTAGAACTGAGGCACGATTTCAGCACTTACACAGAGAGACTCATGGCCTGCATGTTTGGGTTTCTTCCTTTCTGTTCCTGACTTCTTATTATCAGGTCTTGTGGACCTTTCTGCTTGTCTATTTTATTTACACCCTGATTGTCCAAAAAAAAAAAAAAAATTAAGCTCACTTTTAGAGAGCCACAAAACAGGAAAGAAAAAGGCAAAAGAGGTGATTGTTTCTATTCCCTAGACCTGAATTTTTATTCTAAGCTATATCTTGCCATTTTATCGTATGTGTTTCTGTTGTGTGTTAACTCAATTCCACTGTGGAATGAGGCTGAGTATATAAAACACACACACAAAATAAGAATACATGAAGTCTCTGGAGCATGTCTTTGCAAGCAATCCTATAAAACACCGAGGCTTCCCCATGCGGCTGTCTATCGCGTTCAGCCTTGATGAAAGTCAAGGTCCACCACTCCGCGGAGTGCCCCTGATTTGCAGCTGATCACAAAGCTTGCGTAATAGCGATAATGATGCCCAGCCCAGCCTGGCTTGGTGCTCGAGTAGATTCATTTCACAGGAGAGAGGGTGTCACCGCTCACAACACTTGTTCCTACCCCAGAACTAATGTCTTACTCAATGAGGACACTACCAAGCCTTTTGTGAACAAGGTGTGTGCTTGTTAGGCGATGAATTTGCACTGCGGCTCATGCTCTTCCAGCCCATTCACCTGCCAGCAATAGCCACCCGGAGCGCAGGATGCCAGTGAGGACGTAACCTCACGGAGGGGGCCGTGACCACACGTGCACGGATGGGGAGCCACTCTCAAAGCCACATGAGAATTCCAGGCACTAGTTGGAGCGCTGTGATTTTTCACAGGCATGGGACACATTGAGATGCCAGGCTTGCCCACAGCTGGCCGCTAAAGGCTTGATTTCTCCTGCAGGTAAGCATGCAAAGCACCCGTGGGCTGCCTGGGAGCATGCCACATCCCAGCCTCTTTTTAAGGCTCCCTGGACATGCAAGTAGGCGGAAGGCTGTGTGAAGCCCAGTAGAAAACAAATGCCCTTCGGGCACTAGAAAAATCACTCCTTGGGGAGTTTAATAGGACCAGACAGCTGCTCCACACTGGCCATGCAGACTCTCCAGGAACTTTTTCAGGTGAGATTTCTTCCTCCTCAAGGTGTAGGTCAGGGAAGGCAGCCAGGAAGAGTCCATGGATGCTCAGGCAGGGGTGCGGGGTCTGTGTGTTCTAGGCCCAGATTTGCCCCCATTCGCTGCCATTGGTTTGGGCCTTTCATGTCTCAATAACTCCCTTTCCCCCATGTGTGAACCAAGGGCTGCAACTCCTGTGTGCAAGGTTTGAAGACTTGGGGAGAAATGGTGAAGGATTCTGCACTTCTCAAAACAGATCCATATTTATAAATCAGTCTCATTGCTTTAAATGAGTGATAGGGGAGATACAAATATTAATAAAATCCCAGGAATACAGAACCGCACGTCAGATTCTGAACTTGGTGCACAAGGAAAGCTTCCTGTTTATGGGAAATACTCCATAAGCCGGAGAATCCTTTTGAAATACACTTGTGCACTCCTTACTGATCTGTTACGTTGGTTTGTAATTTGGCACTCTGTTTCTCCTTAAAGAGAGGCAGATGGTTTGTACCTTGTAGGAGGACTTGAACCCATAGAGTTTCACAGAAACAATATGCTGTGGGTCTGTATGCTTTAGAGGTTAAGCACTCAGGATCTGGCAGCAAATAGATCCAGGCTCAACTCCAGTTTCATCTCCTTCTAGCTGACCCTTAGTTTTCACATCTGTAAAATGGGAATAATATCTACCACATAGGGTTATTATGACAGTTCAGGAAAATAATGCAAGAAAAGCACTTCAGACAGAGTCAGGCCCATAGTAAATGCTCTCAAAATTAAAGCAATAAGTATTCTTGTTAAAGCAGGAAGGCCCTGCTACCACCACCATCTCTCTCTCTCTCTCTCTCTCTCTCTCTCTCTCTCTCTCTCTCTCTCTCACACACACACACACACACACACACACACACACACACACACAGATTCACATACACACAAATAAGAAAACTGAGGAATCTGAGGAAACTGGATCTCACTGCTCATGCATGGCAACACTGGAGATTCCAAGCTAGAATCTCCTCCTCCCTTCTCCCATGCTGCTCCATCCTCCCAGATTTGAGTGTGGAGATTCAAGAACAAAGCATAAATGCTAGATAGGATGAGTCTGTTCCTGTAATCATGCCTATAATTTTCAGAGGAGAGAAGTGGCAGCTTTCTGTGTACCTAGAGAGCTTTATCTCACCTAATTCTTCTCTTCACAATGCCTCCTAAGATCGCTCACACTGCAGTCTCAAACCCCACAGCCCTAGCTCCGGTGCCCTTCCACCTCTCATCCCAGAGAAGGCATCCACCCAGCTGCCCGACCTTTGGAAAAGCCAGCATCCCGGGCACGTGGTGCCACCCATCACCTCCCCCTGCCTTTCCAGCTCTGCTCAGCACAGGGCCTGCAGGTCTCATCACCAGCCCCAGCATGAGCCCGGGTCCAGACGGGGGCATGTCAGGAACTCCAGACCACCAGCTGGTGGCATCAGAAAATAGACTTGCTGCCCTGAGGTCAACAAAATGCAACCTTTCCCTGCCCCAAACCATGACTACCAAGTCCCTAGCTGGGATTCTGCCCTAGTTTCCTGAGAGTACACCCATCATCAGCCCTTCTCCTCCCCGCCTGGCTCATACAGAGCCCTGGCTCTTGGCAACTTCCTTTCCTAGAGACTGGACCGTGATCCAGACTCTGCCTTGGTCTACTCCAAACTGGATGTCTTGCTTTGGCTTCTTTCAAAAGCCGACCCTGAGACAAGGACCTGGGGAAGGTGGTTAGTTTGGGAGATAATGCCTGGAAAGAGTGAGAGAGCAGGGAAAGGAGGCAAGAAGGGAAGAACAGTCTGGAAATCACGGGCTAATGAGCAGGTTACCATTGCAGGCACCTGGAACTCAATCTGGCCCAGAATCCCTGGCGAGACGGTAGAGAACACATCCCTCAAAACCGGGCCACCAGGAGGTGAAGAGGCTGAGATACGCATTTACCAGCTCCCAGCTTGCATGGATTGGGGGTTGCCTGGGGAGAGTTAACTCCAACACTTCCACCCCCTTTGCACCCTGGCAAGTAACTTCTGTGGCCAAGAAAGCCCCCAAGCAAAGAGAGGTGAGGGGACTGGAGAAACGAAGGCATCAGTTGACCTCCAGGGTGATATGGTTCCAGAACTGACAGCATCTGCTATCGTGAACAAACTTCCTGGAATGGTAAGTTTTATCCCTGGGCTTGGAAGGGCTCTTTCTACCCTGAGTTTTTATCATGCCAAGTTTTCCCCTCTACTACTCCAGCCTTGATTTTTCTTTCTGAGAGAGAAAGTGAGAAGTTGAAAAAGAAGGATGTAAGAAAGGCAGACAGCATCGTGGTCTGCAGACCTCCCTCCTGCACTCCGCTCCACTTGGATATGTCAGGCTTCTGTCTCAGGCCAGCTCCCCAGAAGAGACCCTGAGATGACAAAGTGTACGTGCTAGTGTCATATTAAGGAAATGTTCCCAGGAGAGACTTATAAGGAAGCTGGGGAAGCCAAGGAAGGGTGTTATCTCAGGCACAGTCCCTCTGGGGGTGGCCTTGGCCTGACCCCGTGGGGGAGCGCTGAGTGAGGCAAGGGAACTGGGCTATCGTCTTCCTGCACTGATGAGTCACAGGCTCGGGCCACTCCACAGGGATATAAATTCCCAGGCCCTTCCACTGTCCACTAGTGCAGGCAAAGTGAGCGCCACTAGCCCAGCCGCAGGTGCTGAGCATTGAAAATAAACGTGCACCTAAGCCAGGGCAAGGGGGTTTCAGGGGAGCAGGATGGGGCACCACCATTATCGGCTATAGGTTGCAGACAAAATTGCATTTGAACAACAGGTTTTGCTGCTTGGAAAAGGTTTATATACTGCTGGATTAGATGATCTCTGAAGGGTTTTTGTTTGGTTTTTGTCTAACTCCAAGCTCTGAAAGTCTGTAATTCTTCAACATGGAACTACACACCACATGGGTTTGGGAACTGAATGTTAAATTATCCCATCAGGACTGGAAATAGTTCCTAAATCACACCCTAAGAGTGCCTGAAGCAAAGGCCCAAACATAGCCAGTAGCAGGAATTTTCAGCTCAGAAGAATCTAGTCACAAAAATATAAGAATTATTGAATCTACCCATCAGAGATGACTCTCAGAAAAGTAGACATTGCAGCTGGTCCCTGTCCCCTCCCTCTCTCTCTCCTTTAGAGAGTTTGGCTAATAATGGAAGGTGAGTCGGTGCTGGTTCCCATGGTGCAAAGTTTTCTTTGTTGATGGTATATATTTTTATTTCATTTCCATTCAATAATTCTTCAGAATCAACCTTTAGATACACAAAAATGAGAAATGAAGATGAAATTGTTAGATGTTAAAAGTACCTTGGAAATGATATTTCTGATCCTCTTTTATTCCAGGTACAACTTGGAGGTGGGGGTAAATTTTCTTGATGTTTAAAAAAGATAAAGGGACTGTGTGGGGGCATCCCCTAAAGTATCAAAATGTTTACCTTAAATTTTAAAATATTTAGTGAGTTCACCATCCCATGCACGTTTATTCCTGATGTACTGTTATATTACATGACACAGACATGTTTCCTCAGAAAAAGAGGGATTTTAGAGCCTACATTAGAAATGTCTTCTGTTTTTAGTTTTCTGGAAACATTTTATCATTGGCAAATGGAATGATGTTAGAGGAGTTTGTTCATTTTGACTGTGCATAAGAAAATAAACCTGTTCTTTCTTAATTGCCAACAAGAGGAAATTCATGAAACACGTAATGGAATGTCAAAACAAATTAAATTCCTGGTCCCACTCCGAACTGCAGTACTTTGTTTAAGCAACAGCTAAAACTTGTGAAAAGTGAGAACTTTGTTATAGTAATTCCATTCATCCATTTAACCAGTAATGACTGAGGGTCTTCCATGTGCCATCATTGTTCTGGGTGCTGGGGACACAACAGTGAACAAATCTCCAAACCTTCAAACCTTGCAATATTAGCCGTTATTTTCTGAATTTGGCATACATATTGGAAAGATGTTTCCATTTTTAAACCTCTGCCTGCTGTTTTGATAAATAATGCTCTCCCAGGTTCCCAAAAGGAGAATTAATTTGGTGAAACAAATCAGCAGTTGTTTCACTCATTGTTATGGTAATAGAGAAATTAGGTTTTTAATTAAGCCTGGGGAAGGCTGGAAGAGTAGGAGACAAATAAACACCCACATGATTTGATGCAGAAGGGACATGACAAGTCGTCTTTTTGGTTGTGGTGTCTAAAATTCTTTCCATTAAATCATTCTGTAGGTTGAGGCAATTTATTCAGGAGGCCCCACCTACATGCATTTCCTGCCTTAGAAATATGTTAACATCCACAGATTTGGCATGAATGAGGTTTTAATACGAGCCATTTTTAGGGAGATCCACTGCAGATATTGCTGTTTTGCAAATGAGTGAACATGCTCTGGTCATGCAGTATGGGCTAGTGTCAGGATTCAAATTCAGGCAGTTTGACTCCAGAATGCTCTAATCCTTTAACCTGTGTTAACTTTCGCAACATAAAGAAAGGGTCCGGAAGTGTCTAGTACATTTATCACCCTTTTTATTTTTTGAAATCACTACAATATTTTGGATTACATAAGGAATGCATGTTACTTGGCATTAGAAGGCAAGGAAGAAGGAGGAGAAGAGGAACAATAAGAAATAAGAAAAGCAAAGAAAGCAAAGAAAGAAAAGAAAAGAAAAGAAAAGAAAAGAAAAGAAAAGAAAAGAAAAGAAAAGAAAAGAAAAGAAAAGAAAAGAAGAGAAAAGAAAGAAAAATGCAAAGAAATCACAAAACCTGCTCTATTTCTACTACCCATACACCGTACATCCTCAGTGGGGGCGATATAGTCCCTAAGAGGACAAAAATTGGTCCCCATGGGGAGAAAAAAATTACTCTTTATGTATATAAAACACAGATATTCATACAGTACATAAATAGATAGGTATATAATGTATCTGTGGTGAAAAAGAAATCATTGAGGAGTAAAATTAGGGAAAAATATGTAAAAAGGCTCCGTGAAGGGGGTGATAATTATTTGTAAAAAGGTTGAAAAATAATGCTATAGCTATAAATTTTAACATATTGGTAGCTATCTGTAGAAATTTTTCAAGGCAGGCTATGGTTTTTTGTACAAAAATGGGATTATGTGTCTATAACTGTACCTTTCCATGTCAACAAACATCCTTCATAATGATCATTTGTACCATTTACAAACTTTTGCATATATTATCTATAAATATATATATATCAAACCTTTACATATAGTACTTATAAGTACCATATGCACAAGAATCTCACTTGATTCTTCAATAACTGTGTGAAGATAGATATTTTTATTATTATATCCATTTTACAGTTGAAGAAGCTGAGGTTCAGAGAGGTGAATTAACTTGCCCAAAAATCTCTTAGCCAATATAAAGAGTGAAGGCAAGATTTGAATTTTATGTCTTAAAATTGGAGTTTATTGTGCTATTTTTTCTAGCCTCTTAAACAGAAAGCTTAGTGCATTTATTTTTAAATCTTTTTTAGTTTTCTAATAAAAATATAAATTTTCCTCAGACATCCCAAAGTTTGTAATAGTTTCTCCATCAAACAGTTACAAGATCTTCCCTGCCCTTGCAAATTTGTTACCAGGTTCAAATAAGATACTGTGGGGGGAAAGGACCTTGCAAAGCTTAAAGAGCTTTCTTTGTCACCTGACCTTGTAGCTTCTTAGATGTTGTTGACTATCTATCCCTAAAGAGGCCCAAATAGATTTTGCCACGGTCCCAGCATGAGGCTGTGGCACACATGGCCTCCCAGGCGAACTCCTTTTTCTTGTTCTAGACCCTGTGCCCAGCCCTCACTCTCAGGCTCCCGTTTACAGAATGAACATGGCGGGAATGGAGGGCTGACTGTTGATTTAAATCAGCCATAGGCAACTGGCAGCAAATAGGCCTTGAGCCAAAATGACATTAAGAAACATTAGTCTGTTTTGACCATGAGTTTTATTACAGATTTTTTGTTTTGTTTGTTTAGACTGTTTTGTGTGTTTTTTGAGAAGGAGGAGATGAAGGTTTTCCGTTCAGCTCAAGCCCTGCAGCCATAAGGCAGGAAGAGAGCCTCTGTTTACAGACAGAATCTTGGGTGCACAGAGCCATCCTCCGTTTCTTCAACCCTGAGTCCTGCGGAGTGTCTAGGGAAGGGCTGGATGTGTCGTTTGACCCTTCCCTGGCAAGTCACTCCAGATGCATGGGCAGTCTTCCTCCCTGTGGCCACACTGGAAGTCAGTCTGCTGACTCAGGGGGGCCTTTCTCACTCCCCTCACTGCAGGTCATTCTTGGATCCATCTCAGTCCAATTCAGTGAGAACAGTACAAGAAAACATTCTGGTATCTTGTGAAAGTTGGTCAGCTGCGAATTTGGTTACAAGGGTTGCTACGGCAACCTGAACAGCTACATTGGGGAGGAGGTGTGTTTCCTGCTGCAGTGTGGCGTGTGTGTTTGTGTGTGCACATGAGTGTGTGTAGCACAGAGGAAAGAAATAAAGTTACTACCAAGAAGGGGCTAGTCACTCCACATAAGGCCCTGGGATAGTCCCACAAGCCATGTCCCTTGGGCCCACTTGAGTGTACCCTAAACTCAATTGCAATGGCAATTTCAAGATAGCATGAAGCCAATCCTTTTCAAATTGTCTAGATTAACTCTGTGCTTGTGGAAATCTTCTCCTTGAAGTATGTTTCTTCCAAGTTTTATTAGAGTATAGTTTCCTCCTAATCTCTCAAGCCAATGACCTTGCAGGTATCCATATATGTATGGACACCAGGCCTGTTTACTTGGAAATGTTGTTAGTGGCAGGTGACAGGCACGCCATGACTGTTTATAAGAATTGCATGTGTCTTTGAATGTCCAGAATTTCTACAAGGTGTATCATCAAATGTGCTTTACGGACTCTGGATCTCATGCAGTGCACTTAGTGTGTAAGGATTTCTGCATTCTCAGAGCTTCCTTATGTAATTAAAGAATTTTATACAGCTTGAATAGCATTTACTTAATAATATTTTAAACTCTCAAGCGTAAAAAGTCTGAATCATATGTAACTGGAAAAATGTGGAAGAAAGGCTAGTTATTAGAGATCTTAAAAATTAGAGATACAATAAAACTCTACACAGATCCTTTTTCTCTCAAGATTTTAATAACAAGAAATTCATTAGGTGCTTATGATGTACCAGCCTCTGTTCTAGGCAATTTACATAAACTCACTCATTGAACCCTCACAATAACAACATAAAGTGGATATTATCATTGTTACTACCTCGATCTTACAGAATAGAAAATGCAAACACAGACGGAAGGTGCCCAAGTCACAAGGCTAATAAGTGGGGAAACTGGGATTCAAACCAGGTGGTCCGGCTCTACCACCCAGTCTGACAACCCACCCCGGGGGTCCTCCTCAGACCAGGGGTCTGCCCTGGGCACTGTCCTCTGTTGCCCCCTCTCTGGCTCCCTGACTCTCTCCTCCTCACCCCTCCTACAGATCCTACTTCCCTTTGGGTTGGAAAACAATTTCTTTCATCATCACGCACTCCTTCAGAAATTATTGTTTAGGGCATACGCTTCGGGCTTCCTGTATGCGAGCAATCTAGAACTTTAAAAGTCTTATCTCTCAAAGTTACTGCATCTGCCATGAGCTTCAAAAGTCTGTTTCAAGAACCAAAGCCGAGCACTGGCTCATCTCTATCTCCACGTTGCAGCCCGCTCCAGAGGAGATAAGCCTTGGCCTCTCGCTCTAATTTAGCAGAGGGAGGAAGGACTGCAGATTAAAATGAATTGGCTAGAACTAAGGTAGTTAAATTAAAATTTCAAATGTTATTCCTCTACATGTTGTATCTGAGAATAGTGAAATTGCTAATTGCGTTTGTGAGAAATACAGGAATAAGTAAATGGCATGTGTTAGTATTTTAACTATTCAGATGTGCTGCAATGGCATACGTTATTTGAAGTAAAGCTAGTAGATTTACAAGCCCTCTCTCTCGACATCCACTCTTGCACTCTTCCATTTAGAACAAAGTCACCCCAATTTTAGCCACAAAGCCACAGATAAAATTTCCCAGCCTCCCTTGAGCGCAGTGTGGCCATCTGCCAAATTCTAGTCCAGAAATGATTTGTGTGACTAACTTCCAAATCACTTCCTTAAAAAGGGAACTGTTTGCTCTCCACTTCTTTCCCACTATCCAAGGGTCACATGCCACAATCTCGGGGACAAGTCAGTTTGGCCATGCCAACAAGCCCCACAGCTTGATGGGACAATGATAAAAGGACCTTGGGTCCTTGGTTACCCTCAGGCAGGACAGCTGCTCTGGACCACCCACCAGTTAAACCTGCCGCTTATCTTTAATGACAGAGGGTTAAAATGTCTCCTTGTTTAAGCCACTGTTATTTTGGCCTCTCTTAGTAGCCAAACCAATATCTTGGTTAATAAACCATCCAAGACTGGAAACATTTCTAAAGCATCTGTTATACACACAGCCCTGTGCTAGCCACTGGGGCATGATGGAAACAGTGCACAGATTCATACCATATGTTGTCAAATGGAGAAAACTAGACCCACACACATACAGTTGTGTGAACATACAATGCAGTAAATAATATGACAAAGGAAAGGCAATGACAGGAGGGTGCAAGGGGTTCAGACAAATACATGGCCTGAAGAACAGGTTATGAAAAAAAAAAAAAGACCTGGGAAAAAAGGTGGGACCTGACCTGAGTTTCACGGGTTGGGTGGAGCCGGGCCAGGCACAGGGGAGAGGGAAGGGGACACTTGGGCAAACAGAGCAAAGTGGAGGTAGAGTCTGTGCAAGGCAGCGGGCAGTGAGGGGACTGGGGAGAACAGGCCAAAGGAGCGCGGTAGGACACGGAGGGACCAGTTGTGCTGGGTGGGCGTGAGTGCTGGCCTGTGCAGTGAGGACAGCGCTCTCCAGGGGCGGGAAGAGTCTCCCCCTGCTGGGTGCTGCTGCTCCTGTCAACGCTGACATCCCTGCCGCCCAGCCAAGGCCCCTTCTCTGTAGCTTCCAGAGACTGAGTCACAGAAGCCTTCTGTAGAACCTGCCTCACCCACATCCCCTTACTTTTTATCATTCCATTCATGCCAGCCCCTGTATCTCATTGCCTAAAGGCTCCCTCTGGCCACCAGAGCCAGCCATGCCCACAGGGTCCCCATAATTAGTGCCCTGTTGGCGCTCCCGTGGGAGGTGGTGGATAAATACTGCAGCCCCCTCATCCCTTGGGTGGAATAACAGAGGCGCGTGTTCTACACTGGCTCTCAGAGCTCCCCGGACTGATTAAGCCCCAGATACCCACAGTAGCTTGAAAACGCACCTTTGACTGGCTTCCTTCCCTTCCCTACATCATGTCCCTGCTCTCTCTGGGTGTTTCCTGGTATCGTCTCCCAGATAAACTACCTTCATTAGAATCCTGATCTCCAGATCTGCCACCAGGAGAACCAGACCTTGACCCTCGACTGTCCTATGCTGGCTTTATTTAGACAGCACAGAGGCCGAGACAATGTGAGACTAACAGGGTAAAATTGAGACCCTGCAGGTCTCACAAACACAATGCAGAGAGCCAGTGAAATCAGCCACTGGGCTCTGGTCACACTGGTGACACCCAGTCACCAGCCTTTCCCTTCCCTCCGAGAAGTGGTGATCTGTCAGGGAGACTGGCCTCGCACAAAAAGGTCATCTTCAAATTCATGTTTAATTACCTCTTCTTCCTCTATCAGGTAACATCCCCATGGTTACAAGAAAGCCTCACCTCCTTCTACTTGCATCTTCTCAGGAGAGGAGTTAAAGAAACCTTGGGGCGGAGTCTAAAGGCCGTGGGGGTTGGCCTTTCAGCCCCCTTCTGTCCAGGCTTTCAGCCCTGAACAAACAGCAGGGAGTCCTGGGGGTCTTTCAGGAAAGGAGTGTCATGGCAAGGTGCCCATGTCTTCAGGAGCACACTTGAGCAAACCAGCACACTTTCTTGTTTTGTTCCTCAGTGACTGCTTGAACTTAGGAGTAGAAGGAGTCAGTTAGATGTGAGTCCAAGAGGTCAATATAGGCGTCATACTGGCTAAACAAAACAGGGAAATGGGACCATCCACATTCCTCAAATGAGGCCAAAGAGTCTCTGATTTTAAAATACAGAGCTGATGTTTCACAACAGAGTGGGAAGTGGCACGACCTGGGAGATCAAGGTCATTACTTCCCACTTGCTGGCTTCGTGAGCTCAAACAGGTCAGAGATTCTCAGTCACAGAATGTGGCACCAGGGAGAACCCTGGAGAGAAGCCACTTAAAGGCAGGGCAGGATGAAAGGCCACAGGGGTGAAGTGAGGCTCCCAGGCTCCCCCATCAGCCACCGGAAGGGCTGGGATTTGAACGCAGTTGTCTGCCGGCTACACTGTTCTTTACACACCTCACAGCTTCCTCTCCCTTCCCTTCCCTACGCTTCAGCTGCTTCTCCTGCAGTGTGAGGATAATAACCACACACGTGTGGAAGACTTTGCGAATGACCCCTCCAAATTCCATTCCACCCCTCCTCTGTTGAGCAGTGGCAATGGGACTTGAAAAATTGATCCTTACTCTAGAGGTAAGCCCTGATTGGTCTCAGCCCATCATAATAACCCCATTCCCTTGCCAGTGGTTGATTCAGCAACCCAGGCCTAAGCTAATCGGTGCTTGGTGTTCCCTTGGTACACAGTTACCGAATAAGGCATGGGCACACCGTCTTATTGGATAAGACTGGACCAAACAGGTTTCTGTTTCTTTCTCTCTCTCTCTTCCTCTCTCCAAGTACAAGGAAGAAAGCCTGCAGTGCTACGGAGATCGGTAGTCATCCTGCAGCCTAAGTTACTCTTTTCTGGGTTGTTGTGAGATTAAATGAGGCAATGCAGGTGAAGAACTTAGCGCAGTGCGGGGCCTGTAATAAGTGCTCAGACCACAGCAGCCCGCCATACAGTGGCACTCTGTCTACGGCTCCTTGGCACATAAGGAAATTACTAGACAGTTCCACTCCATTCTATCTCGGTCAAGGTGTAATATTCACCTTTATTGCTCATTCCATGCCACAGTTCAACATCCCCACCCTCTGCTCAGAGGGGCTGCAGAGGGCCCTGGCGGATTGTCTTCCAGCCACAGATGGGGGGTGGGGGTTCCACGCTTAAGGGGAAGTGTGCACAGCTCCTTCCACCATTCCTCACCCCAAAGACAGGGGGCCCTTTTTCTGTCCCTCACTCTGAGCATCCGCACTCCCTCTGCACCTTCCTCCCCAGTCTGCCTTTTCCTCTCCTGCCCACCAGCCCCAGCCCTACCTGGTTTGGGGGAACAGACCACTGCTCTGCTGCGGGTATCCTAACTTTGCTATTGATCACTGTGGCCTACAGCTTCCTCCAGGCTTTGTTTCTGTCTCATTAGGGTAAAGAAAAGCAGCTTTTAGGGCATCTGTGAGAGAAAAGGAGCAGCAGGAAAAAAAAAAAAAAAGAATACACACAGATTCCCCACCCTTTTGAGGAACAAAAGTGTTCACACACTTAAAGTATCTAATCACAGTGTCTCATTACAAGGACCCAAGTCATAGTAGCTATTATTGTTCATGACAGATTCATTGCAAAAATCGCCCCAATTCCCTGTCTCCTCCTGCATACATGCCCCTTTGTAGGCCCTTCCATTAAGAGGTAGAGACTACTGCCCCGCCCATTGGATCTGGGACAGCTTGTGACTTGCTTCAGCCGATAGAATGAGTGATAGAACACCGGTGCTGAGCGAGCCTTCAGGTGGCCCTGCATGCTTTTCTGCTGCCCAGCTGCCACGAGGATAAGCCAGCCCAAACTGGCCTCCTGGAGGATGAGAGATCGATCGTGCGGAGCCAAGACAAGCCCTCCTGGTGACTGTAGATGCATAAGCTGAGATCAACAGAGCCTGGGCAAGATGAACAGAGCTGCCCAGCCAATCCACAGATTGACGGCCTGAAATAACTATTTATTGTTGCATGCCACTGAGATTTTCCAGTTACTTTTTTATGCAGTATAATTGTGGCAATAACTACTAGCTGATGTGCTATTTGCTCATTATTATTAATATTATTGACAGGCAGTTGACTAAAGAAGAAAATGTAATTTTGTGTGCAGGCTGTCTGGAGACTGCTCAGGCAGACAGAGAGCGCCCTGTCAAGCTGGCGTGGGACTGGGCCTTGGAAGGGGGCGGAAGGGGACCAGGAAGAAGGCAGCAAGCACTTCCTGTCTGCATCTGTGACCTTCCCAAAGTTCAGTGGTCTTCAAATTTTTGCTTGCATGCTCATCTCAAAAAAGAATTTTGAAAAATTGTACACCCTCGCATATTTTTAAGTTTGCAGGTAAAAGTTTTCATCGTAAGTTTAAGTGATTGCAAGGGATATAATTTTCATTTTACTGCAAATATTGACATTTTAAACATAAAACTATCAGTCTTAAATTATTAAAGGGAATCTGGCGCTCAATGACTTCATACCCATCACCGTCCAATTTAAAATATATAAATAAGCTCATCTTTACTGCAGAGAAATTTTACATTTTCCCTTTTTCTCCTTGAATTCCTATTTCTTTTATATTTCCTCCATAAACCTTTAGCATAATTTAATATACTTTTAAACTTTGAAAATATTTTATTGATCACCCTATCATACATTAAAAATATATTAGATATGTACTTTTCATACATTAAAAATGTATTTTATTCTTGTGACCTTAAGGCTCTTCATGTTTAAAAAATTACTTCTGGATTTGAATTATCACACAACTGATCAAAACTGCATAAAAATGCTACCAATTTCGATCATTTTTTAAACATAAAAAGTTAAAAATAATTGGAAATGCATCTCCTAATGAGATGAAATATGATCTAACTTTTGATATGCACTTAATGAAAGAGAAAGGTATATTCTGCTAAAAATTAATCAGTCTGAAGCTAGAATAATATTATTCTTGTTAATGGGAAGTAGAAAACATTAAATATTTTATATGGCAAAATAAAATAAGCAGTAGCAATCATTGGATTATTTCATGATATGATTTCATAAAATGGATTTTAAATTATCTTTTTGAATAACATGCACTGCATTGGAAACAAGTCACTTACAATTTTTATCTGTGTGTTTTATTTGATGTATCTTGAAAATTGCAAACGTCTTAGAAAACCTTACAGTTACATTTAAATTAGTCAGTGTCACTAACCTATATGCCTGGGCTGTACTGTAGTGCTCATCCTTTGAGCTAAAGACCTGACCTAGGATCAGTGCTGAGTGTAGTTGAAAAGTACTGCTTACATTTACATACATTTGAAAAGGCTGTGTCCTTTTTTTCTCTAGTATTCAATGTTTCTGACGGATGCTCCCTTTGCTTTGCTGTCTGTCATTGGACTCTCCTTCAAGAAGGAAAATCTCTTGACTCTCACCACTCTGGCTACCATACATACATATTCAGAACATCATCCTGTATGTCAAAACACTGTTTTCTAGGCCATCTTCTCCCTCACGTACAGTACACAAGGTGGGGAAATACTAGGGAAAATACAGAATCTTCGTTAAGCAATAAAGAACTCTTTCCCTTATTTTTCTCCATTCTCCCTGACATTTGCACACCATGTGGCAATACTGCCACAGTCAGATCCAGAGTGAGTAAGGGGTACGCCTGCTTTTCTTCTTTTTAAAAAACAATAAAGTGAGACAACAAATATTGTCATCTCAGAGGTGCTCCCAGGCAAATCAAACCAGAAAAATATGTGTATGGAAATTAAGGATCTGGAAATTGGTCCCCTTAAAATAACCCATGCTCAATCTCCCTTGGAACTTTTTCATAGGAACCTATCGTGGCTACCCTCCTTCAGTGAGTGCTTTCCTATCTGTACAAAAGACTCTTCCACCAATTGTCTCAGTTGATCCTGCCACACTAGGTTAAGGGGATGGACAAAGACTGCCGTATCTATTTTACAGTTGTGCAGCTCCATCCTACTTCCTTCCCTCCCTTTCTCCTGAGGGCTGTCCCCCAGTAAATCACGTGCAGAAAAATCCCGTCTCATGATCTGCTTAGAACAGACTTGGTCTGGAGCAGAAGGCAAGGTTGTTCTAAATGAGAAAGTAAAGGATAAAGTCAAGAACCAAAGCCAAGTGAGACTGGAAGTATTATAAAGAAAAGACTAGGGGTGTGTGGTTGGGACATGGTGGGACTAGTTACACCAATAAAATAGAAAGGCCTGAGGATAAGGATGTCAGCAACAGAAGGAGACTCCCTGTACCTTCAAAGTCCCCTTAGAGCTCCCTGATGCAAGCAGAAAAGGAGCTTCCACCAGGGACCTTTAATTCCAGGGTGCTAGACAGGCAAGGGGAGGGGAGGCCAGTAGAATTGCTAAGCAGCATTGTGGCAGGACTTCACCTCAGGCTCCAGAGATCTCTCCCTGATGCCCGGAAAGCCCCTGCGGGCCACCTTGGACCTCACCTTTGGGATTTGCCTGACTCTGCTACCTGGCTACAGTTGGCAGTTTTAATTTCGTCTGCTCAGAACAGTACTCCTCTTCTCCTGGGAAATGTTCCTCCAACCTCTTCTAGTGGAGACTGCCAAAAATAGTATCCCACCCCACACATAGTGATTGGTCCAGAGACAGGCACATTCCTAGCCAAGACAATCAGGGCTAAAATTTTTAACTTAAAAAAAAATCAAAGTATTTACTATTTTAACTAGGTAATACATTTATGTAGTTCAAAAATCAAACTGTCAAAAAGAGAAGGTATGCAGTAAAAAATCTTGTTCTCTCTCTTTCCCTAGTTCTCCCATAACCAGGCACTTCTTAGGGTATCCTTCCATAGTTCTTTGTGCACATACGAACAAGCACAAATTTATTATCTTTCTTTTATCACACAAATGGTGGCTTAAGGTGCACATTTTCTGCTCCTGGATTTTTTTTTTTCTCTTAACATTGTATCTTGGTGGGATCTTTCCATATCAGTAGATGAAGTACTTCCTCACCTGCATTTTTTTTTTCTTTTTGAGACAGAGTCTCGCTCTGTTTCCCAGGCTAGAGTGCTGTGGCATCAGGCTAGCTCACAGCAACCTCAAACTCCTGGGCTTAAGCGACCCTACTACCTCAGCCTCCCAAGTAGCTAGGACTACGGGCATGCGCCACCATGCCCAGCTAATTTTTTCTATATATATTTCTAGTTGGACAGATAATTTCTTTCTATGTTTAGTAGAGACGGGGTCTTGCTCTTGCTCAGGCTGGTCTCGAACTCCTGACCTCGAGCGATCCACCCACCTCGGCCTCCCAGAGTGCTAGGATTACAGGCGTGAGCCACCGCACCCTGCCCTCATCTGTATTTTTTAATAGTATAGCTACAGAGTATTCCATTGAATATATGTACTATACATTATTTAATCAGTGTCCTTTCAATGGACATTTATATTGTTTCTTGTCTTTGCTATTCCAAACAACATTGTAGTGACATATATTGTTTTGCATGTCTGAGAATATTTGTATGATAAATTCCTAGAAGTGGGACTACTTGTCTTGAGGCATATGGGCTAATTTCCCTTTCTGTGGGTTGCACCAATTTTTCACTCTTGTGTGCAATGTATGCAACTGCCATTTCCCCATAGCCATGCCACTAGACAGTGCTATCAAACTTCGGGATTTTGCCAAATCTGACAAGTTAAAAAATGGCATCTTAGAACAGTTTTAATTTTCAGCATCTTTTATCTTTGGGTTGGAGGACTCCAAATGCTTGCAAAGCCGTAAGGAGGGGACCCCAGGCTCTCAGTGGCCGTACCTCAGCCATGTGGAAAAGGCCAGTTTGGATGAAGGCCAATTGTGGACAGAGAGGAGCAGAATTGAGAGACAGGGATGGAGGGTCCCTGGCTCAAGATGCCTGGGCCTCCCCACACTGGACTACAGTAGCCAGTGACACTTCCTCTTTTGATTTAAATTGGTTCAAGCTGGGATTCATCCAGATTGAGGGTGCACAAAAAACCCCATCAGGCTACGGTGATCTTGTTACCAGGTAGACCTGCCAGCTGCTTGGCCAAGAGCCAGGACCTTGTAAGAAGTTGCTATAGGTATAGTACAACCACTTTAGAAAACCGTTTGATGGTTTCTAATAAATTTAAACATACACCTACCCTGCAGACCAGCAATTCCACTCCTAGGTGTGTACCCTGGAAAAACACCTGCATATGTCCCCCAAAGGACAAAAATTCTTTGGTCATAATAGACAAACACTGGAAATTACCCAAATGCCCATCAACAGGGCATGACAAAACAGTAAACTGAGGTACTTCTTTTAATGGAAGAACGAATTACTGATACAACATAAAAGAATCTCACAAACATAATGTCAAGCAGAAGTCAGACATAAAAAAAAATGCATCCTATATGATCAGATTTTTATGAAGTTCAAGAAAAGGCATAACTATATAATCTATAGTGACAAGGTTAGAATGGTTTTTGTCCCTGCAAGAAGCATTACTTGGAAGGAGGCATGAGAGTAGTTTCTCAGGTAATGGAAATGTTCGATATCTTCATTGGGGTAATGGTTACATAGGGAGGTTTGCAACTGTCAAAATTTATCAAAGTGTACTTTTTTATTATATCTCAATTTTTTTTAAAAGTAAAAGAATATTATCAACAACAAACAAGCCATTGTAGGGAACAGAAGTGGAACATCTCAGAGATCATCACTTTTAGTAGCTGTAGGTAACACTGAATCTGTCCTCTCTGGGGACAAAAGCCCCTGTGGGTAGAAGGAGAAGTCTCTGCCCTCGGTAATCTGCACACACTTTGCTGTGGATACTCAGTGGATCCTCAGCTCTCTGGGAGCCTCCCCCAAACCAGCCTTTCTCACATGGTTTGGCTGCTCAGACATCTGTCCTCATCTGCCAGACAGCTGAGGTCCCAAGAGGGGCTAGTGTCCAGGCCGCCCCAGGCTCTGGTCAGACAGACCCACCCCCACCCTGGCTGCACCCTCAGAGTCCATGTGAATGAGATGATAATGGGCTCCTTTGGTGGGTCTTTCTGGGGAGTCCAGATACCAGGGTATGAGGTCTGACATTATCCATGCTGTATACATTACAGCTATTTCATTATTTGTTCATGAGAGCTGTGTTGACTGAGTTCTGAGGCCTTGGCTTGCCAGGGTGAGCAAGGCAAGGGAGGGGCTGAGGAGAGGGCTGGGAGTTTTCGTGGTCGCCACGCTGAGTCCTTGAACATTACACACCTGGATTAAGTAAAAGCTCTGGAGCAGAATTCATTGCAATTGGTTCCCACCCTCTTCCAGTAATTAGAGGGTAATTTGGGGTAGGAGATTTGTATCAAGCCTCATTTACACTGGCCTGCAAATGCCTTTAATCTACCTTCTTACCTTCTAAGAGAGATGTTGGAGGAACACCAAGGGGAGCTTGGGGAGAAGGAAGGCTGGGAGGATGACAGTTCTACGGGGCTGGGAGGGCGAGCGGGAGAAGGTAGGCAGTGGAGAGGCGTTCTGAAGGGAGATGAGAAAGCAGCAGAGAGGGGCACCCTCGGTGCCGCTGGGTAAAGCCAGGTGCAGCAGCAGAGCCTGAGGACTGCATGGCACAGCGGAGTAGCTACTAGCCCCATGTGTCTGCGGAGCACTTAAAATGTGGCTAGTGTGCTGTAACTCTATTTTTAGTATTATTTCATTCTGATTGATGTAAGTGCAAACTGAAAACCTGAAGTAGGCTAAAAATGCTTTCCTTTGAGAACAGCTTCATTAATACCTATTTGATATTTTTAAAGTTAACTATTAAAATTTATTTCACCTGATTATTTTTAATGTGGCTACTAGAAAATTTTAAATTCTATAACAAGCATGCATCCTATTTCTGTTGACCAGCACTGTCCTAAGACACCAGGATACTTGCTCCATTCTGTCCTACTCCCTTCCAGCAGACGGCATGGGGTTGTGCAACTTGGAGGTCGTTCTTTTATATGCATCAACATTAACCCCATTCAGGTAAGCTCTGCTGTTATAGTTTGCTCATCTAACGAAGTCATCCATTCAGAAGTTGAAGGAAATAAGCAAACAGATAAACAAGCCCATGAAGGAAGCAGGCCCCTAGGGGTGTGTTGCCTCTGTGTGCCTTCCCCTAAGTGCAGTAGGAAACCAGTCCTGACCTTTACTGAGAGGAGTGAGGGGGCCTAATTTGCATTTTAATATATCACTCAGGCTGCCCCAGGGAGAAGGAACTGATGGAGAGAGAGTGAAAGTGGGGCCCGGTGGGTAGGCCTCTGCAGCAACCTAGGCAGCTGTTAGTATTGGTTGCTGTAAGTTGACCCTGAAAAGAATTTTGCATTAAACAAAACAAAGCAATGGGAAAGCAACTATAAAATAAGTGTCATCTTCCCTCGGCCTCAAGGGTAACTTTTTCTAGTACATTTTTCGAAAAGGCGGGATGTCCAGTATCCCTCTTGTGTTGTCCTCTCAGCTGCAGGCACCTCCGCACTCACTGGTCAGCCCTGGGATGGGCCCCAGCCTCCTCTGTCACTGTCCCTGAGCAAGCTCCCGCAGAGAAGCGTTGTCCTGACTGCTCAACTCTTCATTCCTGTGACAACCCCAGCCCCAGCTCATCAAAGTCCCAGCCTCCTTCCTCTATGCCCAGCCTCTGGTTTCCAGGCAGGACCTACCTACATAAGGTCAATGTCAGAGCAATTCATTGATAGCTGGGTAGGTATCCAGCCAGACCACGATGTGCACGGCTCTGCCCCCTCACTGGGAGGGAAGAGGAGGGATTCTCATAACATGATTACCGTTGTTTCTATAACATAATATAAATAGCTGGTGGGAATCCCATTTAGCCACTTCAGCACTTCTCAGTCAATGGTTCTCAAATATAATGTGCGTGAGAAACACCTGGATGTTTCATAAAGTGCATATGCCTAGGAAACAGATGGCAAAGTCAAATGTGGTAATTAGGGAGCATTTAATATAGAACTATTTACAAAAGTGTGAGAATGATTAAGGGAAACCGAGGACGGTACAGAAGTGGGAGCTGTTGCCAACCCTACATTTCAAGCTATATCTCAAGGACTAAGGAAGGGAGCCAGAAGAGAAGCCTTGCTGGAGAGGCCCCTGGAAGAGCTGTGGTCTCAAGCAGAGGGACAGACCAAGAGGGACTTGGGGGAATAAACACCAGCACCTCACTCTCTTCCCACCCTCTGGGTCTCTTTTGTGCCCTCCGTTGGCCAAGCCCTACCAGAAGCCAGCTAGTGACGGAGCTCCTGGTTGTAGCCCATTCAGGTCATACCAGCCCACCTTCCAGGCCCAGTACAGCAGGGAGGAGTTTGAAAAGTGGATCTGAAAAGACAAACAGAAAATATCCAACCCATACTGTATCCGGAGCAGGAGTAATTTCCAATCTGGTAACTGCATTGGATTACCTGGTAAATTCTAGATGCCGCAGCTTAATGGCAATATTGGCAGACAGGAGACGAGCCAGATAAGGGTGAAAAGGGCACTGAAAATCATTTTAAGAATGATTTTATAAAAACAGGAATATTTAGTCTGGAGACAATAAGATTTGGGAGGGATAACCAGTAGCTATGTGGTTTAAATGGTTTGACCTGAATTGACCTGTTTTGACAGGTTTAACTGGTTTGAACTGCTCTGCAAATGCATGTCAAATCTTTACTTTTTCTGATTAACTACTTAGGTAGACACAAACCTTATTAACAGTTAATTCACTATCTTCCCCTTGCGGCTTCCCAGCCACCCAAACTGGATTGTCCAAGAATCCCAGGAGGTGACTCAGTCACAAAGGAGCCAGCCCTCCCTGATGCTGCATCGAGGGACCTGGAGCCTGGCTGTCCCATGACAACCACTGTTTCTCACTGCCACAGACCGGCTGCTGGAGCGTAGACTCACACTGCCCCTTGCGTGCTCATCTGCAGGCACAGTCCCTGTGCAGGTATAGAGGCTTATGAGCTTAGGCACCAAGGCAGTAATTCTTTCAACCCACATGCACACCCTCCATCTCTGCCCCAGGGTGGAAACAGGACAGAGGGTGGTTCCAGCCCCTGCCTCGTGCAGGCTTAGAAGCACCATCTCCACTTCTCCTTCCTGCCCACCTGTCCAACTCCCTCTGGGCCAGGTGGCCTGACTTCCAAACCTTTAAAATGCAAAATATCTTGAAAAAAATACTTGTCTTTTGAACATTGAGGTTACTTTCCCTACACATAGCCTTTGGAGAGAGCTGCCCTCAGGGGCAACAAGGTGGTGTCTAACCCAGCCACTCTGGGATGCGGAAGATAACTTCCTCTCACTGAAGAAGGCAGAGAAAGTATAGTCCCTCGAAGGCGCTTTATTGGTGACATATCACAGAGCCCCCGAACACACTTTAACAGAATGACATCACAGGGCTCCTCATGTATCAGGGCCACAAGGGCAGAAGGTTCAAGAAGTAAAAGTTAAAAGGTGACAGATTTCAGTTCAGCCCCAGGAAGAAATGTATAAAGAGAGCTATTCCAAGAAAACTGGGCCTTAGCGTGTTTGGGAATTTGTATGTTATATGGATCACTAACTAAGGGGTAGAGATGGATTATTAAACGAATGGTGTTGTCGAAAATGGCTGTTTTTGAAGGAGAAAAATGTTGGATTTAATCTAGGCTTAAAAATGAGTAAAAATCCACATGTGTGAAAGATGCCCTGAATATTTATAAAAGAATATAGAAATCTAGATTAAAAAACTAATATTTAATTATTTCAGAATGGAGAAGGAATTTCTATGAATAAATACAAGATAAGATCTCAGATAGAAAGATTTAATTAAATACATAAAATTTTTAAAAATCTATTCATCAAATCTAACAATAACAAAATGAGAAATCATAAACTGGGAAAGAAATATAAAAATAAATGTGGAAAACAAAGGCTATAATTTAAGTCATATAAAACTCTTATAAACCGATCTGAAACACAATATCACACCAATAGGAAAAAAATGAGCAAAGGAAATGTAGAGTTAAATCATAGAAGAATGAATATAAATGACCATCATAAGCATAGAAAAAAAGACATTCAACTCACTTGTATCAAAGACATATAAAACAACATAATGGTGAGGTGTTACTTTTCAATTATGAAATTGACAAGTTTTTAAAATGAGAAAGTAGGCCAAGTTTCAGTAAGAGAGGGCTCTCTTATTTAAGAAAAAGGGGTTGGTTTTGCTGTGGTAAGTTCCCTGACCCTGGAAGAGACTGAAGAGGAGCCGGCTGCCAACTGTCAGCCATGTGGCAGGGAGGGTTCTCAGCGCAGGGAGCTTAGGGCTGGTACATGCAAGCTCCCCTCTGTGTGGCTTTCAGTGCTGCGTTTCAGGGCTGGATTTCCACCTAGCTGACCTGAGGGCAGAGACTTTCTAGAAAAACAGGCTCTCCTGGACCTCACTTTCTATACTTTCTTATGTTAATTACTCTCATGTTTATAGGTAGAAACTTGTCCTCTAAGCACTACCACGTGGATGCACTGAAGGTCTAATTAAGGACAGGGCCCAGTTGTCCAAGACACTATGATATAATACATGCCAAAAAGAAAAACATCTGCCTGTATCCTCTCTGCCCAGCCCTGAGTAGTGAGTGATGAGTCAGCACACGCAGCCGAGCAAGAGTGTGCTTGGTGCCCAATCAACCTGGCATGGCGTGAGCAGCTTCCTGCCTTCTTCCGGGGAAGCAGACTGTAACCAGCAGGTTTATTGTACAAAGTATCGATCCTTAATTAATCTTTCCTTAAACAGTAAAATGAGTCTGTCTTTCTTCTTCACTTTTTCCCCTCTCTCACCTTCTCCCTCCCCTTCTCCTCCCTACCCCCTTTCTCCCTCTGTCCATACACATCGATATCTATCCTATACACCAGTACCTGTGTCAGGGTGGAAATGCTCCAAATGTGTGCAGCCCTCTCACTGATTCCCCTCCAGGCCGTCGTTGAACTGTGGAGGCCAGCACGATTCACTTCTGTGCACATCCTCAATAGTGCTAACCTTCTCTCTTCCACCTCAAGGTCAACTCCACTCTTTGCATCTAAAAATATTACATTTTAAATATCCTAGATATTCGTTGCCATTTTTGCTAAGGTACTAGTGCCAGTCCCTGCAGGATCCCTCCCCATCCCAAGAAGCAGGGCACACTTTCCTTTGAATTCCATGACAAGTCCAAACCCTTAAGAGTGCTGCAGAGGGGAATGCTAGGGAGGTGAATGCTGTGGTTATCCCCTGTTGAGGGCACCAGGGACCTTGACCAGCTCTCTTTTTCTCTCTCACATACTCCGCCTCCAGGTTCACTTGTGCTCAAAAATGTGTCAGTCAACAGAGCCCAGGAGCCCCACACGACACAGCCAGTTTGCAGCGTTACTCAACTTCTGGCTCAATCAAGACCTGGTTAAGATGTTGAGACGCCCTATCCACTGAACTATTAAAATGTCACCTCAGGACATGTGTCAAAGAAAAATAGTAAACAATAAAATACTTGTTAGAAAATTTAATGAAGTTCTGATTTTTCCTTGTAACTTCTTTAATTTTTTTAAAAATGATAACAAAAAAGTCCTAGTTTTATATTAAACCACCCTAAGTCATTCCTATTATTAAATTTTTAATATATTCTTGGACTAAACTCAACTAGGTTATATTTTTCTATTAATGTGCTCTTGGATTTACTGTGTTTAGGCTTTTTTGCATCAGTGTAAGTTTAATTAAGTGGCGATTTTTTTGTGTGTGTACAACCTTGTGGGGATTGTACCTTGTCAACAGAAAAGCCAGATTCTGTAAAATAATTTAAAGAGGTTTATTCTGAGTCAAATTTGAGGACCGTACCCGGAGCCACACCCAAGAAACCTTGAGCAAGTGGACTCGCTGTGGCTGGGTCACAGTTTGGTTTTATACATTTCAGGGAGACAGGGGTTACAGGTTAAGTCATAAATCAATACATGGAAGGTATATATTGGTTTGGCTAGAAAAGGTGGGCCATCTCAAAGTGGGGAGAGGGTTTACAGGTTACAGGTGGGCTTAAAGACTCTTTGACTTGTAATTGGTTAAAAAATGAAGCTTTGTCAAAAGGCTTGGAATGTTTTAAGATAAGCGGGTCTATTAATCAGAGATAAGCCATTGTTGTATAAATTGAGGACCAGCAGGCTTGTCTTGAATAGCCTTAGGCCTGTTAGTGAGTTACAAAGGATACCTACTAGAAGGGAGGGGGGCGTGATGAGGCAAGTCTGACCACCTCTCTTGGCCAGGAACTCAGTTTTAGGGTATCCTCCTGGCCAGGAGGGGGTCCATTCAGTAAATCAGTAGCGGGGGGAACACTTAAGATTTTATTTTAAGATTTTATTTTAGTTCATAACATCAATATTATGTCTGCTTCATAAAAATAATTTGGAAGTTTTTCTTTCTTTTCTATGTCTTGAAACAGTTTAAATAACATTGAAATGATCTCTTCTTAAGAGGTCTGGGACAATTTCTCTTGAAACCATCAGAGCCTCATACCTTCTGGAGGGCAGCTCTTTAACAACTTCCTCCATTTCTTTCATAGTACTTGGTTTGTTATGATTTCTGTCTTTTCTGAAGTCAATGTTGGTAAAGTATATTTTCCTAGAATACTATCCATTTCCTCTGAGTGTTCAGATACATTTACATGGAGTTGAGCAAAGTAATCCCTTTTGATTCTTTTAATTTCCTCTATATGTGTTTTCTTTTCACTTTTTAAATTTTGTATATTTTTGCATTCTCTCACTTTTTCTGGATTAAGATAGCTCATGCTTTATCTCCCTCATTAGTTTTGTCACAGAATTTGAATCCATATATATAATTTGTTTTATCATTTTCTGTTTTGCAATTCATTATTTCTCCTCTTATTCATTCCTTCCTTCTACTTTTCTTATTATTCTTGTTATTGTTTTCAAACTTACTGAGTTAGATGCTTAAGCCACTTATTTTAACTCTATCTTACTTTATTGGTACACATATTTGAGTAGAGAATTTTCCTCTGCACTACTTTAGCTATTTCCCATAAAGGATGATGTGTAATATTTTCACTGCTGATACTCTTTAAATTTTCTAAAATTTCAGTTTGGAAAGAAAAAGAGGAAGGAATCTTCATGATACTATCTTCAAACTTTTTTTTACATTGCATTATGCATTTCTACCACATTATTTCCTCTACTGCATCTGCTTTTTCTGAAAGAGTTCCTTCCTTGAAACTGACTGGGACAGACATCAAGAATGAAGGGTCTAAAACCATCATACTGTTTCCATCTCAGTCTTCTAATGATGGTAAATAGAACAGAGAGGCGGACCCTAGGTAGGCAGCTGTGTGAGAACGTCCCTTTCTCTCTCTCTTCCCTGCCTTTCCTCCCTTCCTCCCTTCCCCCTTCCCTCTCTTCCTCCTTCTCTCCCTCCAGGATATCTTGGTGAACAAGGGAATGTGGACTGGACCAGACCCTGACCTTGGGAGTGAACTAGTTATGTTAGGATTTGCCTCTTCTTAAAGCCATTTTGTGGCTCCTGGTATAATTTGTTCTCTCCCTTTTGTTCTCCCTGATATTCAATCGGTTCTTAAATCTCCAGCCAGCATCAGTTACTGTAAGGAAATCAATTCATCTAGTTACTGAGTCAATAAATGTTTATTGAGTATCTACCACAGTGCAGCCCTGTGCTGACGCGGCCGTCCAGGGGTGAGCAGGATGGGCACAGCAGCGTCGCCTCCCAGAGCAGGTGGCCTAGAGGGACTACTGCGGCAGGGACTTCTGCAAAGCAGAGTGGTGTATGTGTGTGTAGCAGGAGCACTCTTCTTACTGGGCTGTATGATTATCTGGGGTGTAGACTGTCAGTGACTACAAGGAGAACGAGGCTCCCTAACACCACCAGAGAAGCCCCCCTTGGCACAGTGTGTGATTTTGAGAGGAAGTTCCAGATGCAGGGAGCGTGCGTGGGAGAGGCATTTACCCAATCCATGGCCGCAGCAGGCTTCAGGAGGAAGTGCCATTTAAGGTGAGACTTGAAGAATGATTGGGAGTGAGCTGCCCAAAGTGATGGGAAAGGGTGACCCAGGCGGAGGGAACCCCAAGCGAGAAAGCCCAGGAGTAAAAGAGGGACAGTATGGTGAGTTTGAAGAAATGAAAGACTTTCAGGGGATGTGACCCTGAGAAACAAGGCGGGAGCTTACTAAGTTCCTCCAAGGAGTTGTCTCCTCGGTGGAGAGCAGGCAGTGTGGGGGCTGCTGGCTGTGGGTGGGAGAGGAAGGGAGGGAGGGAGGCATTCCCAAGAGGGAATGGGAACTCAAGGAGGAGGAAGAAGAATGTGCTCTGAGTGAGGAACCATGCTTCCCATTCAGAACGAGGAAGTGCAAACCAAACAGGAAGACTGAGAAAAAGCAAAATAAAACATGCCAAGTGGTGACGCCACCCGTTTGTGGAGACATCCCAGCTGCTGGTGATCCAGAGCGCACGACTAAAACACACCAGCCGAGCCCGGGAGCCCCCGGCGGATTTCCCAGCAGACCCGAAGGCGAAGGCGGAGGCAGGATACCTGAGGCTTGGATTTTTTTTTTTTTTTCACCTCCTTCTCTTTTCTTCATCAGACTCAGCTGAAGGTGGTGTCAGAAGTCGCATTTGGCCAGAACTTGTGTTTCTGCCGTAGCCTGCGGAGGAGCTTCTGAGGCTCGCTGCTGCAGTCAAAAGAAAATCACTGAGGCTCCCGGCCCACCTGGCAGGTGTCTGACAAATGGCCAGGGGCCGTCGGTGAGCTGGTCTGGGCTATGCCTGCTGGCTGGGCCTTTTCAGAGTGGTGTAGTCATGTAGGGGCAAATAGCCAGGTGACACAGCCCCCAGGGAAGGAGCCAAGCTATTCAGACACTCAGATGCCCAGTACTTCAGTTCACAATCATGAATTGGAAATCTCAAGACCTTGAAACTCCAACTCTGTGAATCCAGGGGGTCGGGCAGGGAGGAGATGCTGGGAAACAGCGGTTCTATTGTGAGGTGGCAACATGGTGGGCATAAGGGACAGCAGTGGGCAAGCCTGCTGGGGTAGAGCCGTGTTCCCGAGAGAGAATGCGTCCACTGGAGATGAACGTGATGATCTTTAGGTAGCATACAGAAAAAACATGTGAAATAGGTATTGATTTTACTGTATGTTTGGAAAAATTAGCACATAAATTCTGTAACTTCACTTGTTTAGGGTAAAGCTAAAGTACTCAAGTTAGAATGCAGGTCAATGTAAAAGAAATTTTTTTTTTTTAATTTCAGAATATTACGGGGGCACAAATGTTTTGGTTACCTAAATTGTTTTGTACCATTTGAGTGAAAGTTCCCTATCCACTTTTGCCTGCTCAGGCACCCATATTTAAAGAGGGAACTCCATAGCCAAGCTCGCCAAGCAGTCCAGGCAAACAAGGTCAGCACGCTGAATAGTCTTCTACCTTCCCTATCTTATCTGTGAGTGTGATGTCCAGAGGACCCTGATATAGTCCCCCACAGGCCTCGGCAGCCTATGGGGGAGCCCACTCCTCTGGTTTTCCTGGGTGCAGCCCACATGGCCATTCATATGCGTTGGAGTTCAGTGTCTGAGGCTTTCCCAGGCTGGTGCTGCATGCTGCTGACAACTCCACAGTTCTCCACAGGGGTCCCAGTGACGGTTCCGCTCCGCAGCTCCACTAGGCATTGCCCTGGTGGAGACTCCTCATGACAGCTCCAAACCCACATTTCCTCTAGGTATTATTGCTCTAGTGTGGGATCTCTGCGGTAGCATGTCCCTATAACAAGTCTCTGCCTGGGCCCCTAGGCTTCCTTCCAGCAAGAGACTTTGAAATCTAGGTGGAAGCTGACATGCTTCCATAGCTCTTGCATTCTATGGGTCTACAGAATTAACACCACATTTACAGCTTCCACCTTGCGGAGCAGGGGAGCCCCTTGAGTCACAGCTCAGGCAGCTGTGGAGCACTGTGCTGGAAGGCAGAGAGCAGAGCCTGAGGGGGCTCTGGGCAGCAAGCCGTGAAGGGCACCCTTGGGTCTCTGACCCCCAAAACCGTCTGCCTTCCTAGGCCCATGGGCCTGTGATGAGAGGGGCTTCAAAGATCTCTGAAATGCCTTTGAGGTCCTTCTTCCATTCTCCTGATGATCCTTTCTCTCTGTGCTAATCTCCTTAGCAGAAGGTCGCTGGGCCACACCCTTGGTTTCCTCTCCCACATCTGCTTTTTCACTCTTCATGTGGCCAGGAGGAGAGTTGTCCAAATCTTTCCACTTTGCTTCCCTTTGGATTATAAATTCCATCTTTAAGTCATTTTCCCCCCTCACAACTTAATGTAAAGGGTTAAAAGTAGCCATACAGCAGCCCGAATGCTTTGCTGCTTAAGATATTTCTTCCACCAGATCTCCTAATCATTGCTCTTAAATTCTGCATTCCATAAAGCCCTAGGGCATGGACACAATGCAGACAAGTTCTTCGCCAGTTTATAACAAGGATGACCTTTACCCCAGTCTCCAATACTCTGTCCCTCAGTTCCATCTGAAACCTCGTCAGAGTGGCCTTTGCAGTCCGTATTTCTACCAGCATTCTGGTAAGGACCACTTCACCAATCTCTAGGGAGGGCCTAACTTTCCCTATAGCCTTCTTGTCTTCTAAGCCCTCACCAGAATCTAGGCTTTTTCCAGCCTCCTCCTCCAAATTCTTCCAGCTTCTGCCCATTACCCAATTCCAAAGCCACTTGTACATTTTCAGATATTTGTCATCAGCAACAACCCCACTTCTCAGTACCAATTTTCTGTCTTAGTCTGTTTTCTGTTGCTTATAACATAATACCTGAAACTGGATAATTCATAAGAAAAGAAATTTATTTCTTACAGTTCTGGAGGCTGGACATTTCAAGGTGAAGGGGGCACATTGGGTGAGAGCCTTCCTGCTGGTGGGGACTCTCTCCAGAGTTCTGAGGTGGCACGAGGCATCACATGGTGGAGGGGCTGAGTGTGCTGGCTCAGGTCTCCCTTCCTCTTCTTATAAAGCCTCCAGTCCCATTCCTGTGACAACCCATAAATCCATTAACCCATTAATCCATTCACCTATAAATGGATTAATCCATTCATGAGGGAAGAGCCCTCATGACCCAATTGCCTCTTGAAGGACCCACCTCTCAATTACTGCCACATTGGGGATTACCTTTCAACGTGAGTTTTGGAAGAGACAAACATTCCAACCATAGTACCATCCTGGCATGCCTGGGACTGAGGGATTCCCTGAGACACAAGACTTTCATTGTTAAAACCAGGAAAGCCGGCCGGGTATGGTGGCTCACGCCTGTAATCCTAGCACTCTGGGAGGCCAAGGCAGAAGGATTGCTTGAGCTCAGGTGTTCAAGCCCAGCCTGAGCACTGAGCAAGAATGAGACCCTGTTTCTACTAAAAATAGAAAAAATTAGCCAGGTGTAGTAGCATACACCTACTACTCAGGAGGCTGAGGCAGGAGGATCACTTGAGCCCAGGAGTTTGAGGTTGCCGTGAGTTGGGTTGATGCCATGACACTCTAGCCTGGGCAACAGAGTGAGACTCTGTCTCAAAAAATAAATAAATAAAAATGAAATAAAATAAAATTTAAAAATACCAGGAAAGCCCTGGGCAAACTGGGATAAGTTGGTCACCCTACCAAATGATGAGGGTGGATGGAACAGCCATGGAACAGCAAAGTCACCTGAGGCAGAGACTAGAGCAGAGGGAATGTGCTGAGGGAGGGAATGGCCGGAGGGAAGAACCTCTCCAAAGAAATAGAGCATCTTCTCCAAGATGAATTGCCATGTTAAGAAAAGGATGTTGGAAATTAATGTGGGAATTCCTTTGAAGGGTTGAAGATTGCAGGGAAATAGACAAGGCTGAGGATCCCCAGCTCCCAAGCTAAAATCAGGAGATGATCTCAGAGGCAGTGAACTGGGAAACTCTCAAGAATTAAATGAGGATCGGGTTAGTCTAAGATCTCCAGTGACTGAGGGATGCCCCTAAAAAGATTTCTGGTCGATTAAACCTCAAATTGGCAGAAGAACCACAGAGCCAGGCTCGGAACTGTCCCATTGATGGGTCCCTTGCCTCAGATATCTTGGCTTCTAAGATTTCACACAATTCCATGCCCAAAACATTGTATATCCACTCTCACCCCAGTTTTCTTCACTTTTTACTTGAAAAATGTCCTATTTTAAAATAACATTATTTTTTTCCCGTACATAAAACTCACTTGAAAATAAAATACACTATAATATAGTTCAAGGTTTTGCCAATGTTAGAAAATCCAATAACAGCCTGACCCCAGGACCTGGTACAAGAAGCTGTCATTCCCCCAGTCTCTCATGATTTTCACCCTTATACAGCTGTAGGGAAGGTGGTGGCCTACAGACCTACTAGACTACAACAGGGCCTCCCATTTTGGAGTTAGGATGGGACCTGCTTTCTCTGCTGAAATTCCATGGAAATAATAATAGTAATATTGACTATTATTTATTGAGAATACACCACCTGGCCTTGGGCAAGTAAATTAACTCAAGTCTTAGATCTCAGATATTTCATGGAGATAAATTAATACCGTCATGACTGAATAACCATGTTTTCATCAATGATGGACCACATGGGAAGACAGTGAGACCTCCACTAAGTGGTAGAGTCAACAACTACAACTCTCTCTGTAGGACTCCCTATCTAGAAGGGGGACAATTCCCACAATCCCACTGGAAATTGCTTTTAGAGATGTTGACTACAGTTTGTGAAATCCCTGTTGCCCATCAGTGAGGGAGCAGAAATCGTTTGGGGGAGCCTCAGGGAAAGGCCCATTAGGGCAGGGGGCCAGTGACCAGAGGTGAGCACTACTCTCCAGGGGCAGAGGCAGAACCACATGTCATGCCCTGCAGACTCCAAGGCTGCATCTCCCAGGTAGGAAGAGTCCCCAGAGGACAGAGGGGCCACAGGCCTTCCAAAACAGGTTATCGACACAGCCATGCATGTGTTGTGGATATCCGTATTAGAAAGGAACACTAGCTATGTTTGCTTCCCTGAGAGATGGAAAAAAATACTTTTTTAAAATCGTCTTTTTCTTATCATAAAATTATATGGCAAACTTGGGCTGGGTGCGGTGGCTCACGCCTGTAATCCTAGCACTCTGGGAGGCCAAGGCGGGTGGATCGTTTGAGCTCAGGAGTTCGAGACCAGCCTGAGCAAGAGCGAGACCCCGTCTCTACTAAAAATAGAAAGAAATTATCTGGCCAACTAAAATATATATAGAAAAAAATTAGCCGGGCATGGTGGCGCATGCCTGTAGTCCCAGCTACTCGGGAGGCTGAGGCAGGAGGATCGCTTAAGCTCAGGAGTCTGAGGTTGCTGTGAGCTAGGCTGACGCCACGGCACTCACTCTAGCCGGGCAACAGAGCGAGACTCTGTCTCAAAAAAAAAAAAAAAAGAAACAATTATTGAAGATAATTTTAAGTAGAGAAATACAAATGAGTAAGAAAATGTCCTGGCTGATACTTTCTCTCCCGTACTGTCATGTCAGGTAGCCACAGCTGTAGGTGGATATTAAGCATTTGAAATGTTGCTAGTGTGGCCGAGGCACTGAAGTTTCAATTTTATTAGTTTTAATTAATTTAAATTCATGTTTAAAAGCTGACAAGCAATTCCATTATTGTAAAACTTTTAAGTATATTTGGAACCACTTAAGTATGTGAATCTATTCTGGCATCTATAAAGCTTGTGAAACCCAAATACAGATTGAGAATTTCCAATGATATTTTTTTAGCATTGGAATTGAGATGTGCTATAAGTCACTATACACACTAAATTTCAAAGACTTAGTGTGAAACATAATAAAAGATGTCTTATGAATAATTTTAATATTGGTTATGTGTTGAAATGGTAATGTTTTAATATTAATACATAAAAATTAATTTTGTTCTTTAAAATTTTTTTGATACAGCTACAAGAAAATTTAAAATTATATATGCAGCTCCCATTATATGCCTACTGGACAGCACTCGTGGAGAGGATGAGTTGTTTACCCTAAACCAGATTACCCAACCATGGCGGCTTAGAGGGTCTTGGAAAATGTACGATCTTGCTGACCTTCATTGGAGCTCTTTGTTTCATAGCAAGATAACAAGACAAAGAGAAAACATACCCAACATGGGTATGAAAACTTCTGGGGTCATTTCCTCTGTGCCAGATGTGGGCTGCCAATACTATCATTCCCATTGGCAAAGTCCTTCAAACTTTAAAAAAAAATGTAATTACTTTTATGCCACCCTTCCCCTTCCTATCGTGTAGGACTTCTATGAATCTAAAGTGAGAAAGCAACTGTAAGTGAACATCGGAACCAGATGATGATTAAAATATCAGCCAAGTGTCATCAGCCAAGTAATCTCTTTCACACATGTTACCTCCTCTGACCTTCACAACACTTATGTCATAGGCGATATCCCCATTTCATAGGGGAGGAAGCTGTGGGACACAGAGAGAGGTCAGGTCCCTTCCCCAAGTCCCACAGCTATAGCCAGTATGTGGTGGGGCTGTCATCCAGCCTTCTACTGTGACCTATCAGAGAGTCATTGACACTGGGGGAGTGGATAAGGGACAATTTTCAAATGAGAAACTGAGTCTGGAGGTTTCTCTGCCCCTCTAATCTGCAGGCTGTCCCCTCCAGTCCTTGGAGGGCACAACAGATCCCATGACAACTGGGAAGGAACAATGGGAAGAGTGAGAAAAACTTCTTCAATATATTCATTGTCTTTCCAGACCTTTCTGATGGGAGAGCTGGCTCTTGGGAAACAAGACCTCTTATTCCCAGACTGGCTCTGCACACTCAGGTACGCACCCAGGTGGCACCAGCACAGCCAACAACCACTTATTTGTCCAAAGCAACAGTTGACTCTCTAGGGCTGCTTGAACCTCTGGCAGTGAACCCACCCTCATTCTTGCTGCCCACAAGCATGAGCCTCCTCAGGTTACCTTCAGCCCCAGATGCCTGTTTCTTCCCTTCCTGGTCTTGACCAGTGGCAAGCCTGGCACAAGTGCTGGGGCAAGACAATATTCACTTCCAGCAGTCAGTGGTTGTGCACAGGGCCCTTCCCAAGCTGTGGATTCCAGGGCCAGCCCTCCCTTCTGAAAGGTGGTAGTTTGACTTGGAATGAGATGCGCCTGCACCTGCCAAGTTCAACACGCAGTGGAGACAAACACAGCTCTATCCCCAAAGGCCCTGCCTAAGGCAAGGCACAGACAGGGCAGTTCATCTGGCGAACAAGGCGGTGTGGGCCAGGCTCCAGCTCAGCTGGATGGAGGTAGGAGAGGGTAGGGGAGGGCAGGGGAGTTCAGGGAGGGAGGAAAGGGGTCAAGTTTCCACTGCTGCCTACCCCCTTTTTCCATCTAGATACTTTTTCTTTGGCCTTAAAATAACCCCATAAGTTTTGATTGATGTGTTTTGTTGTTTTAACTGGTCCTCCTCAGGGAGGGTTTTCAGAAAAAGAGGTAGGTTTCCAGGAGCTGGAAGGCCTCAGAATGGAGCGAGCTCGCCCACGCCCACTCCCTTCTTCACCAGGCACCGGCAGCTCAGCCAAGGACTTCCTTCCCCTCCCCTGACTTCCTCCCCTCTCTCCCACCATTTCACCCAGGGCGAAAAGGCACCAAGTTTAAAAGAGAGTCAGCTCAAACCAGAGTCATCCCTGGAGTGTAAGAAGAAAGCCCTGCTAGGATGTCCAACGTCTCTGAGTTGTGTGACCTGAGGGGAGAGAGACAGGACAGAGCAGACGACAGATACTCCACTTCTGGGTGTGTCCTACCCCCTAGTATAACCAATGGCTTTGGTCTCCTCCAAGAGATGGTTAAAAGCTTTCACATCAGCTGACTTGACTTTCAGCCCCTGCTCTCTAATGGAGATGAATAAAGGACCCTGGGTAATCGCCCACTCACCGACATAGCAGCCACCTTTATAACAAAAAGTGTCTGTAGGGCCATTTCTGGATTTGACAGAAGCTGATCTGGGACACTGTGTGGCTTTATATTAATAGTTACTGCTGATCTCCATTAATTATTTGATAGTTACTAGTTAAACCAGTCCTCACACTTCTAATAGCAACTTGATGGTTATTTATTTAACTCCCTCCAGTTATGACTGCTCAGCATATCAAAAGGCTGGGGAAAAAACCCTAGATAAACCTGGGAAGAGAAGGCAGGCACAAGTATAATGGGTGACTTTGCTAGGCTTAACAAAGATCTCAGGCAGAGAGCAAATTTAACTGAAGGAGCAAGGCATCCTTTAAATAAACAAACCATAGATTAAAACAAATGCTAAATATACAGAGGAGACCATTGCACAATTAAAAAACTCCCTTTTCTAAGTAATTTAAAATACTACAATAGTTGTGTTTTGCACTTGGACTAAGTATTATATAATTCCCATTGTGGGGACAAGTAAACTCTCACATGTACATATTATTTACAAAGTTGTCAACACAAAAACCTATATACTGTACCTTCCGGACAAGTTAAGTGATTTTAATCCCTAATATTCACCAATCTTAATTTTCATCTTATGCTGTCTTTAGAATGTAACAGTTGAATAGAGATGAGAGCCTACTGTGCTACCAGGAATATCTACATTGAGATTTTACTGCAGGCCAGGCACTTTACAAACATATTCATTTAATCCTTAGAACAGCTCTTGAGTTTTATTATTATCTTGATTTTACAGATGAGGCACCAAAGTTGCAAGAGGCCTAGGTAACATGCCAAGTTCATAGTGTTAAAAAGTGCCAAAAGCCAACACTTAACCAATGAACATCAAATTCCAGATCCCATGGCTTAATCTCTATGCTATCCTCTCCTAGTTTGATAATCAACTAACTTGTTGACTATTGATGTAAAGTTTTAGCTCTCCGATTGAGTTTTCTGATTTGGGGGAGCAGATATTGTTGGGGCACCACCCAGATCTCCCCAGATGCCTTTGACTGATTCTTTGTTCACCTCCCCCAGCTTCAATGAGCCTTTGCCTTTGCGTTAGTCCCATTGCTTCTGCAAAAAATTGCCACCAACTTAGTGGGTTAAAACAACATAAATGTATTATCTTACAGTTATGGAAGCCAGAAATCCAAAATGGGTCTCATGAGGCTAAAATCAGCATACCAGCAGGGCTCCATTCCTTCTGTCAGCTCTAGGAGAGAATCCATTTCCTTGCCTTTTCCAGCTCCTAGCGGCTAGTGCATTCCTTGGCTTGTGGTCCCCTCCCATCTCCACAGCCAGCAATCAAATCACTCTGACATCTGCTTCTGTTGTCACATCTCCTTCTCTGACTCTCCTGCATTCGTCTTTCACTTACAAGGACCCTTGTGATTACATCCGGCCGGCCCACTGGGTAATCCAGAATAATCTCTCCAGCTCAAGATTCTTAATCACTTCTGCAAAGTCTTTTGCCAATGAAGACAGGGTATCCACAGGTTCCAGGCAATAGGATGTGAACAACTTTGGGGGCCATTATTCTTCCTGCCACAGCTTCTAATGGCTGAAACTCTTTCTTTCTTCCAAGGCCTTCCTTTAGGCTACTGACACCACTTTTCCCACCAGCACAGAGAGCTAGAAGTACCTGTTAGAGCTACCAGATGTCCTGGCTTGTCCCACACTGAGGGGTTTCCTGGAGCATGGGACTTCCAATGCTAAAACCAGGATAGTCCTGAGCCAGCTAGGATGGTTGGTTCCTCTATCCCAGAATGGATCTTAGCCAGTGACTGACAGTGCTGGCTTATGAAAACCCAGCTCCTTTGTCTCAAGTTTGGACAAACTCTGAGGAATAATTTGCACTTCAGAATTCCCCTACAGGATTAGGCTTTAGCTGCCAACTTTGCCTAAAATGATACCCTTGCTGGCTTCTCTTCCTTCTCTTTCTTGCTTTCTCACTTTGTTACTATATTCTACTGGGAGCAATTCCTTACAAAATCACCTGCATACTAATCTTCATCTCAAGGTATGCTTCTGGGGTGACTGGCTGAAGAAGGAAGGGGTAGAGTAGCTTTGTTGTCATTTATTCAACAAACGGTATTGAGCTTCTATAGGGTACCAAGCACTAAAACCAGAGATGAAAAGTCAAACAGAAGCTATTCTCAGTCCTCAGGAAACTCACAAAGTAAGGAGACAATGGAGTAGAACCAATAATGCAGTGAGCTAAGCACCAAGAAAGGCATTCAAAGGACACCAAGGAAAAGCAAAGGAAGGGCACAGATTACAAGGAGAGAGGTAGGGGTTGATGATTAAGAAGCTTGCACTTTCTTTTGAAGCCCATATAGAGCCATTAAATGAGACACACATATCAACAAATTTCTGCAAGTCAGAAAGCAAGTAGAGAAGAAGTAACTAAGAGTTGTGTGTCTACCTAAGGGCCTACCAAAGTTAACATTCTAAAAATCTGATTATGCCACTTACCTGCTTAGTGTCATCCAGAAAGATCACTCTTCTAGTAGGATACCTCGATTTAACTCAAAGGGTTTATCACATGTATTTATCTCCTCTTCCTTCTTTTACTTTTAAGTAAGAGACTTAAAAAAAATGTGCAAACTCACAGAACAAAGAGAAATAGAGATGTCGGCAGAATATCAACAAATTGTTGGAAGTCATTACAGGAATGGTAACTGAGTCGGCATTCCAGAGGAAACTACCAGATAAGTTGTCAGCAGAGGAAGACTTTAGAAACAGGAGAAATCTGTATAAAATATAGTTGTGCTTCTAGCCCTCTATCCCACTCAAAGAGAATGAGGTTTGGTCTCTGAATGAATTGAAGTCTAGAGTTTCAGCATTCAAGAGCTCAAGCTTGGGAGGCTCAGAAATGTGATACAGGGCTACAAATAGGTGGATAATAAAAAACCTATGTTCTGAAAACTCTATTTCCCATTCCCAGTTCCCCTCACACAACCTTCCCAATAAATCAGCTATAAAGCCCAGACAGGAGATGGATAATACTTGTCTTGAGAAATTGAATGTCTCCAAGGAAAAGACCTCTATCTAGATACTGACATTTGAGAGTTTTCTACCTAAAAATAAAGCTTGACCATCAACAAGCCCCATACATGTACCAGAACATTCAATCAGTTCTCTCATCCCTTTGATGTCTTACTCTTAAATATATACTAACCCCCAAGGAAAATGAAATGTTTGAAAGAAATCCCACAACATGAAAGACAACAAAACCAACAGAAAAATAGGTGTTAAGAGGAAACAGAAATAGTTTTGGAAACTAAATACTCATTAAAAAATCTGTCTGAAGGTAGAAAAGGTAAACAAAGAAAATAGAAAGAAATTTTCAAAGATTTAATTAAAGAAGTTTCCAGAACTAAAAAATAAGCCAACACGATGAAAGGTCCACCAACAGCCTAATACAATGAATGAAAAAAGATTCACTTCAAGGGGCATTATGATAAAATTTCACAATCTCAAGGACAAAGATACCAAAGCTTTCAGAGAATTTAAACAGGTATTTATTACAAAGACCACACTGAAACATAGGAGACATAGGAGGAGTATGCTGCGAACATTTGAAGAGAAATTATTCTCAACCTAGAATTCTATGCCCAGGCAAACTACCGATCACGTGTGAATATGCAATATATATTCATGTATGCAGGTAATCTAATGACTTACGTCCCCCATGCCTTTTCTAAGAAAGCTACTACAAATGTGCTTCAGAGAAAAATGAGGTAGAAAATTAAGCAAAAGGAAAATATGGAACCCTAGAAAGAGAGGATCCAAAGAGGAATGACAGTCATGCAGCAGTTTAGAGAGTGACCATTTCAGGACAAGCACGCAAGTGGAACTACTGTTCTTTGGTTATATTCCTTATGCATTTCACTATCTGAAAAATCCTGTTACTACACTGACAGATCTGATGAAGTATTTGAGAAAAATATTAAAGATGGGTATACAGAAAAGTTAGCAAATGGAAAATGGGACAATATTAACTCTAGGAAAAAATAAGAATAGAAATATAATTATAATACCCTACTGTACTCTGCAATAAATAATTATTTCACAACCCTAATCATGTAAACCTTGACTATTGAATAAACCAGACAAGTGTAGCATACAGACTGAATAGGGAGAGGTATATTTGGTGTTATGGGTTGAATTATGTCCAAAATTCATACATTGAAGTCCTAACCCCTAGTACCTCAGAGTGTGACTGCATTTGGAGATACAGTTTTTAAAGAGGTAATTAAGGTTAATGAAGTCACGAAGGTAGGTCCTATCCAATGACTGGTGTCCTTGTAAAAGAAGAGAATAGGACAGAGACACACATAGGTGAAGACTCGGAAGAAGATATCTATCTACACACCAAGGAGAGAGGCCTCAGAATGAAACCAACCCTACTGACACCTTGATCTTGGACTTCCAGCCTTCAGAACTATGAGCAAATAAATTTCTGTCATTTAAGCCACCTAGTCCGTGGTACTTTGTTATGGCAGGCCTAGCTGACTAATACAGTTGGGAAAGTATAAGACAGTCACATCTTCATAAATTATAACAGGAAGTCAATATGCTAAAATGTCCAAAATTGATAAATCAAGAAATGTAAAGCTAAGCACATTATTTTAAATAAATAAATATAATTTTTAAAAGCTAATAGAATTTAAAGAGTTATCTCTGGGGCGATGGATGGGGGCTGAGGATTCACACTACAGATCCACAATCCACAACCTTAAACCCATAGAGACAGTTATATTTTAGAATTCAGTTATTTTATGATTTTTAAAAAGCAATATCATGCACATGGTTATGGTACTTCCTCCCATCAGGGTGTGGGGAAGCACGCCATAATCAACACAATATTTCTGCAATGAGACTAAATTTAGGTCAGATTTTGCCACTAGTATGAGCTTTGGTGCCCAAAGTGGCAAAAAAAAAAAACAGTTGTCAAATTTAAAAAAGAAAGGCAACCCAGTGACTGTAGACTTGTATTTGATGTTTTTAATTGTATATAGTATTTTGATAAATATCAAAATCATCTTTAAAAAGATCATTCTAGTAGAAGGGTAGAGGGAGACTTGGAGTGTGGGAGTTCACGTGGGAAGACTTGGAGAGTGGGAGTTCACGTGGGAATGAGACCAGAGTCAGAGACAAATGACAAGGCTGATGTGATCATGAGGTGCCCAGATGGAAGGACCTGAACTAAGGCAATAATGGTTGGTAGAGAGAGAGAAAGAAATGGATTTGAGAGATACTGAGAATATAGCATCACAGCCTTTGTCAACAAATCAAACAAGATAGGTGAGGAAGAAGGAAAAGTCCAAGACAAAGCTTGAGTTCTTAGTTTGGGAAATGGAGTAGGTGGAGCTGCCATTTGGACAGGGTTCCTAGGGGAGGGAGCAGGGAGAGCAAAGGAGGGACGGGATTTAAGGATCCAGCCCTGTCCCTGCTTTGCTTTCTCTTCTCAAGGAAGTCTTGTCTGAAGGGATAAAATGGCCAGGCTCCTGGAGTCAGTCCCCCAAGCCTGAGAGGCAGCTAGCCTGGCTGGAGATGCCCCTGGATGTTGTCTCATAAGAAAAGGAAACAGTTTCCCAGAAAAGCCAATTCTAGGGTTCAGTTAATGGCTCAAGTGATAATTGACAACTCCTTTTGATAAGACAAGCTGAAAATAATTCATTTTCTCCTATCTGCACAGATCAAAATTGGGGAAATCGTCAGAAAGAAACTACCACTCAAAACAGTGCCAGTGTTAAATTGTTTCAGGGGTGAGTTATTTCAAAATCAAAACGCTATTTAGGATATATCGGAGAATAAGGAAAGGAGGAAAACATCTCCATTCTTTTAAAGACACACTGACATAGTGCTACTATCAGAAGTTGTCCAGGATATTTTTTTAAACACTCCAATTTTGATAAATATCCATGAAAAGTCTAAACATAATAGCAATAGACTCTGAGGGTATCTTTTTAATTAATTTAAAATCAAGAATTTTAGTAATATATTTCTTCATACTAATTAATAAAAGGGGGAAACTATGTGGTCTTCTTAAGAGATTTCCAAAAAGCATAACAATCTAATTTTTTAATTCAATAAAATTAATAATATATACATTCACAAAGCCAATAGCTTGTGCCCTTCTTAATGATGACACAGCATTGATTAAAGTTCCAAACAATATAAACAGGCCAAACAATAAAATAACTAAAAAGTAAAATAAATGAGAAGGCAAGTTTACCATTATTTGCACATATTGTCATTGTATTCCTCAAAACTCAAGACAATCAACTGAAAAACTATTGGAAATAATAAGCAAATTCAATAAAGTGATCAATTACAAAATAAACGCAGAAAATCAGTAGGTTTCTTACATACCAAGAATAAAAATCTAATTCACTTAGAAAATGCAATATAAAACCAGATCCCACTCACATTAATATATGATATTAATTACATAATGGAAATCCAACAAACACGTACATGATCTGTAAGATAAAAACTATAAAATTGTGTGTTAAGTGATCTAAAAGCACATAGGAATATATGGAGGGGAATGCCATGTTCTCAAACAGGAAGAGTAAAAGACGTTACTTCTTCCTAAATCTGTAAATTGAACTACTGTCAATCAAAATTCCTAGAAAAATTTTTTTAGAAACTTGACAAAATGATTCTAAAGTTCACCTGGGAAAAGAAATGTGTAAGGAGAACCAGAATATTCAGAAAGGGAGACTATTGAGGGATATTTGCTCTATCAAATATGAAATGTGCTTTGATCTATAGTTCTTAAAACAATGATGAATGAATGGGTACACTAATTAATAGAACAAAATAGAGGGTTGTATATTTTAGGGGTGGACTTTCAAATCGGTGTGTCATTGAGAAAAATAAATGTATATAATTACCTTTCTTCTTACATAAAAACAAAATCCTTAAGTTTGCTTCCTAATAAAGAACTTTCACTTAAATCCTCAACTGCTACTTGGAAAACCCAATGTAAGCTGCATTATTTTATTTAATTTTCAAATAAGAACCTATTAGGTAAGTGTTATTAAATTTTCTATTTAACAAATAAAGAAACATAAGACTGGAAAGTTAAAGAAACTTGCTCAAGTGGTAGGTCTGGGAATAAAAGCCAGGTTGGGATGTCTCCAAACCTCTAATCACTTAAAGGCCTGTTCCTAGCCCAGTCTCTCATTGGCCTCACAAGGTAGAGGCCAGGTATACCCCTTCCAAGAAGTTATCCCAGTGAGTCACGTGTGTAATGCTGGCATGTCATGACAAAAACTAATCTTTCCTTAACCAATGCAAGATAATCACAGATAAAAATACCTGAAAGGTGCATGGGTTCTGCTAATTATAAAACACCTTATCACCATATCACACCATTTTTAGAAAATGCCAATTTTGAAATTCTATCTCTGACCATGCATGCTGTACCAGAGGATGTTAGGTAAATTATGCAACTGAAAATGATTCATATTGCCCTGCCTGCCTACCTCCAGTGAGTCACCATGAAACAAATGCGACAAGTCCGGAGTTCCCAGCTTCAGCCAATAGCCCCAGCAGATCAATCTCTTTCCATGAAGTCTTTAAAGATTATCCCACAGACCCTCTGATATGTACACAGCCCTAACAGTGCACTTGTCACTAGACCCTAAGGGTCTTTCTGCTTGTCAACTTATGGAACCTCTGAGAACAGAAACTAATATTCATATTCTCGAAGTCTGTTGAAGGTGCCTGGCACTTGGTAGATATTTAATATTTGTTGAAAGAAGGACAAAGATGATAAATGAATGATAGACAAATGGATAAAGGCATTACTTCTTCAGACTAGAGTAGAACAGGAGCCAAATCCCAGAGAGGACGTTAGCGGGCGGGCTGTGAGAATGGCCACTTGCCTATGGTATCTTCTCATTCATGGAGCAGGACTGGGGCGCTCCCCTGTTACATGCCTTTATCATTATGACACGCTATGCCACAGATACTTTTTTACGTGTCTGTTTTTCGCACTTTGACCTTTTGCTCCTTCTCAGAAGAGACTGAGTCTTCTTGCACATTTGTATCTCTAGCAGCTAAATCAAAGTCGACAGCAAAGTAGGAACTCGGTGCTTACTGCATCAATGCATGAATGAATGACGGAATGAGTTTTGCTCTGCTACTTTATCAAAAGTGAAGCAGAAGACCCAGGATGACAGCCCTCTGACGGGGCAATGGTCAGGGACCCACGCATTTTCTGCAGTTGACTTGGCCTGCAGCTCCCTCCCTCTCCCCTTTGGGAGGTCCAAGAACACTAGACAGCGGCTGAGGGTGTTGCGGAGGATTTTGGTTACACTGACTGAAAAGTGAGGTAGCCATGGTGGATCTGGCCCAGGTAGCATACGCCAAACATCCTTCATGTCCCATTGGTCATTCAGGGTTGTGGCCAACAAAGGAAAAAATGTGCTGAGAGAAAAAAACAAATTAAAAAGAAACATAGCTTAAGCATGCAGCTTAGCTGCAAGCCAAGAACTGTTCCTTCTTAAACAGAAATTGAGGCAATGGGCATCACGTCAGAGGCTGCAGATTCCATGTCAGAGTGGCCGTCTGGAAGGAGAGTTCTTCATTTCCAGCTCTGCTATCAGTCAGAGGAGGCTAGACAGCTCAGCCAGAAGCTGGGGGAGAATCGTTATTGAGCCTTTTGGAAAATTTTAATATTATTATAATTATGGTAAGTATTGCTATTATTTAATCTTAAGGAGTCTAAACTTGTCCTAGGCCACGGTTAGTCTTTGCTTTGCCAGTAATGGTCTTCCATCGCTAATAATAACCCAGGACATTTGTGGCATTAATTTGCAGTTGTATTCTGTTCACATTTTAACTGCATTAAAAGTCCCCAAGAAATTTATTAACCAGGATTTTTTTAATAGCAAAAAACCTCTCATATATAAAAAATAAATTCAAGTAGAGGCTACCACTAGACCTTTCTCTATAACCTAGGAAGAAAGCAACAGTTCAAGATGTTCTCCAAAGACCCTTCTTTATAACTAATTTAAATCCTTATATCAAACCTAACGCCCCAGACTACTGAGTACCCCAGAGTACCACTTTATCTGTGGTAGGAGTTAAGAGGAATCTATACCCAAATCAATATGAATGTAATTTGGGATGTATAAAACTATTCTTTGTGCACACAGACACACAATTTTTTCATCATCTTAGGAATATTATCAAATTGCTCTACAGCTCTTTTCTTCTAATATCAGCTGGTACTGGATCCTTTAACCTTCTTTTACAGTATTTTCTAATTCACTGATCAGCTTAAGTCTTCCCTAAACTAATAACAAATTCTACTTAAACCTGTAACTACAGAGACTGATACTAAAGAACATACCAAGCCTCTCACTATGACCATAAATCTAAAGGGAGAAGCAAGGTAACTGGACATTTACCCCATCAGGATTTTTTTAATCAAACCTTTGGAAGTATGCAGAGCATTTACTCATGCCTTCCATAAACAGTGTCCTCGTCTATCTCTATGCCCCAGAGCATGAGATGTCGCCATAAGCTAAATCCTTGTCTTGATTTCTTGCCTAATGTAAGTACTGATTCATTTTCTTTTTCTACTATTATAGTACTTCCATACACTGAACACCAATTCTGGTCTATACTAGTTCCTGGAGATATAAAAATGAGTAAGATGCTGTCTTTGCTCTCCAAAATGCAGTCAAATAGGAAAGGTAAACATGCAGATAAGACACAAAGCTGCACTCTGAGAAGAACACTAATTTTCCACATGCTGACCATGGAGCTGAGCATGTCTCCTACAGCCATGGTCCTATCACACAGATCCTGTGATTATCCCCGTCTTGCAGTTAAGGGGACTGCGGCTTAGAAAAACCATGTCACTTTCTCAGAGCCCTAGAACCAGGAAGTGATAAGAGTATGTTACAACAGGAAGAGAAGGATCGGCTCAGCCTGGGTAATGCAGGAAAGACTTCAAGGAGCGGGAAGTCGTTGGGCTGAATCTTGAAGGATGAATAGGAGGCTTCGGGTCAACATTTGCCTGGCTGGGAATAGACAATGTTGCAGGAAATCAAATTTCTAAAAGGGCTTATTTTTGGTGGTTGTTTCCCCATTTAGCCAAAACAAAGAAAAAAGATCACTAAAGAATTAAATGATTTGAAATAGGATACATATGGAAGACTCTCTTCTAACATCTTTTCACCTCGCTGGATCATCCTCTTTTCTGAAAAGATAAGAATTACAGATTCATTCTTTTGGGCTAAAGTAAATTGTTTGGTCTCTGGCAGTTGCCTATTAAATGCCCAGAATGAGACACGTTAGTTATTATTCATTAACACTCTAGCACGAATCGGTGTATCAGCTCAATGCCAGCCCTGGACACTGACTGCCAGTTCCTATCTGAGTGACTTCAGGCAGTTCCTTAAACTACAAAGTGGGGATGATAATCACAGTCCTAATAGGATTGTTGCAAGGATTAGAGCAAAGAGCACTTAGCACAGTGCCTGGCACTTTGTAAGCATTCAATAAATGTTAGCTAATCTGATGATTGACAAGACCCTGAAGAAAGGGAAATTAGAGGGAAAGGGAAAGAGGGGAAGATCATTAAGGGCAGATTAGGGGAGACTATTACTGTCTCTCTGGGACTGGGAGTCACATACAAGGACACAGGGGTCGAGAAAGCAGAGATTCGGCAAGGGGAGACAGGAGGGTCCCATTCATAGTACGGTACTGGGTATGTTTCACACGGTTACATGTTGATTTTCCCAAGAAACTTATCAGTCTTGTTCATTATTGTATCCCCAGCACTCAGAATCCACTAGGTGCTCAGTAAGGGTTTGCTGAATGACTGACTGAATGAATGAGGGATGACCTTCCATATTTAAAGGTAATACACATGCATGCACAAAACAAAGAGAAGGACACACCCTAAAATGTTAATCATAGTTACCTTAGGTTCACAAGATTACAGATGATCATTTTTTTCTTTGCACTTCTTTATTTTTTTTCAAGTTTTCTGCACCAGTCTTCAATTACTCATATAATTAAGAGTAGGAAATTACCAGAGCAGTTCTTAGTTTTCTGGACTATCAGAGGTTAGATTGTTCTAAGCTTTCCTCAAGCAGGGAACTTTAGGAAACTGGGCTTTTCAAATTCTCATGTGCTCACAAATCCCTTGGGGATCTGGTTAAAATGCAGATTCTAATTCAGCAGGTCTGGGGCAGGGCCAGAGAATCTGCATTTCTAACAAGCTCCCAGGTGATGCTGACAGTGTCTGTCTGCGAACCACACTGGGAAAAGCAAGGTTATAGACTAATGTAAATTAACCCCGATCCAAACATACATACAAGAAAGCAAAAGTAGGAAGAGAAAGTGTGCTGCTGGGCCTCAGCCAGAGGCCAACGTGCCTTCAGGATGTTTCTCTCTGAGACCGGGCATTCTTCAGGATTCTCTTTTGCTGCCTTTGTCTATTGGGAGCCCAAATTGTTCAAGAGAAAGGATTAGAGTCAGTTAAAGCCCTGGGGATACTCATATTTTCTCCACAAAAGGAGGGGCTGTGACAGACCTGGCTCGTTTTGTTTTACTCTGTCTTCCATTAAACACCACCACTGTTGCTGTCAGTCGAGTTCTCTTTAGATTAATGTCTCCTAAATTAATTTTGTGTTCAATAAGCCTCCACAAATATGTTTGTTCAGCAGACCAAATTGGACCCTTCGATTTAACTAAGGATGGACGCGCAGCTACAAACCCGTCCGCGGTCACATGCTGTCGGCGGGGCTCGTTCATTAGTCACTGTCACCGGCGGTGGCCACTGGTCCCTGCTAAGCTCCTCCAGATAATCAAATGTTGCTCCTATTGAAACATAATCCTCCCCAGAGCATAGAGGGGCGTTTTCTAAATTGGCTGAAGAGGATTACAAAGCACTGGAGAAGGAAATAAGTAAAAGTGAAAGCAATGCTTAATTTAAGATTTTCTGACAGCAGCAAACCTTCGCTTTCTGTAGCCCTCATTTTCGTACAGAATATTTAATACACATCCCTCCCACCCACCTTGTCCCACTTCATTCTCATAGTCTATTCCAACCCTGCTAAATCCTATTACAGAATTTGGAGTTGGCCCCAAATCCTTATTTCAAAATAAGGAATCTGGGGCCCAGAGAGGCTGGACGACTTTCCCAAAGCCCTCAAGTTTTGTCCTAGACACCACAGTTCCTTCCAAAACCTCAAACTGTCTCACTTAGTTTAATTGCTTGAGAGAACAGACTTGGGGGTGGACAAACCAGGTTTGTTTTTATGTTGCCATCAAAGTATTCTTTGTTAATAGCTTCACACATCAAATGGTGCTTTAATAATAATAATTAAAAACAGTAGCCTTTACCTTTTACGTTAACTTTCCTAAGCATTCACTTCCTAGCGTGGGTGGATGGAATGAGCATGATGCCTGGAACACAGAGGAGATGTGACATCCAGAGGTACACAAAGGGCTGCACAAAGGAGGTGCTGGGACCTCCCCGGGGGGCTGGGGAGCAGAGCGGGTCCCAGGTGCTCGGCGACACCTTCCAAATCGCCAGTGACCATCCCTGTGGTCTGCAACACAGGGAGCATCGCCCCGCCCGGAGGAAGAACAGAAAGGGTCAAAATTCATAGCCATCCTCACAGAACTGATATTCTGCATTCCACTTTAGTGTTTCCTTATGTTTTCTTTTTTAAGAAATCAAAAGTAATCCATATATCTACAAAAATTATTCTTCAATCCAGCAATCCCACTTCCAGGAATCTATTCCAAAAGTACACTGGCAAAATAAGAAAAGATACGGGCAAATAACTGTTAGCTGCAGCCTTATTTATAACAGCAGAAACCTGGAAACAATGTAAATGCCTGTCAATAGAAAAATTATTGAATAAAATATGGTATATCCACACAGTAGAGTGTTACAGCCTGTCAAAGAGGAATAGTTCTAGACAGTATAAGGAAGTGGTTGCCAGGATAAATATTTATGTAACAATTTCACTGTAGTAAAGTTTGTACAGTTCCTAAAAAGTGGTAGATATAAAGATATGCATGTATATGCAAATATATATACACAAATGCATATTTTAAAATAGAAGATGGGGAGAAAAGGAATAAAAGTTAGGCTTCTCTGAATATATCCAGTTTTAAGGATTTGAATTCAAACCATGTGAAAATTTACATAATTATAAAACCAAATTAAATTTTGAAAAAGCAATTCTTAAAATCAAAAGCAAAATTAAACAGATGAATGTAGATGTATAACTATTGGTAACATAACCCCCAAAGAGAAACTATTCTAACTGATTTTAAATTATCTGTACACCCCTAGCAGTATATGACTTCAAGCCAGAAAAAAATGCAAAATAATTTTTCAATTGTTTTCGATAAGCACCTTGTTGGTGAGGGTATTGGTCTTATCACTCTGAGTCTGTTGGATATGTATTATAAAAGAAAGACGAGGGAAGGTTGGAGGAAGGGAGGGGGAGAGAGAGGAAAAAAAGAGAAATAAGGAAAGAAAATGGGTATTAAGGACAAGGTCAATGAGAATCAGGATTTTGGTACGGGGGAAAAGAGATACAGTTGTCAGATCAGTGAGAGTTACTCTGTAATCCTAAATTTGAGTTGATAGTATCAACGTAAACTCATAAAGTACAGTATTTTACTTCTTAGAGTTTTTTAACTTTTTATTTGAAATAATTATAGATCCCCAGGAAGTTGCAAAAAAAAATACAGAGATGTCCTATGAACGCTTTACCCCATTTCTCCTAGTGGTTACTTGTTACATAACTACAGTACAACATCAAGCCAGGAAACTGACATTGGTACAATGTGTATATATAGTTCTATGTCATTTTATCACATGTATGAATTTTTGTAACCACCATCACAATCAAGGCACAGGATTATTTCATCACCACAGAGATCTCCCTCGAGCTAACCCTTCATAATCATACCCACCTCCTCCCACTCACCATCCCTAACCCCTGGCAACCACTGATCTGTTCTCCATCTCTATAATTTTGTCATTTCAAGAATGCTATATAAATGGAATCATACAATATGTGACCTTTTGAGACTGACTTTTCCTACTCAGCATAACACTCTGGAAATCCATCCAAGTTATGTGTGTCAATAGTTTGTTCCTTTTTATTGATGGTTAGTATTTCATGGCATGGTTGTACCACAGTTTGTTACGCCATTCACACATTAAAGGATATTTTGGCTATTTCCTGCTTTTAGCTATTACAAATAAAGCTGCAGTGAACATTCATGTTCTGGTTTTTGTATGGACATAAGTCTCATTCTTCTGGGGTCAATGCCCACGAATGTGATTGCTGGGTTGTTCTGTAAGTGTATGTTTAGTTTTTAAGAAACTGCCAAGCTATTTTCCAGAGTGGCTGTACCATTTTACATTAGCACTAGCAATTTATGAGTTTCTCTGCATCCTTGCCAGTGTTTGGGATAGTCACTATTTTTTATTTTAGCTGTTCTAATAGTCATATAATGATATCTCATCACGGTCTTAATTTGCATTTCCCTAATGAGTAGTGGTATCGAATATCTTTTCATGTGCTTATTTGCCATCTGTATGTCCTTTCCAGCGAAATGTCTCTTCATGTCTTTTGCCCATTTTTCTAATCAGATTGTTTGTGATTTTACTGTTGAGTTTTGAGAGTTTTTCATATATTTTATATGAGTCCTATGGAGTTTGCAGATATTTTCTCCATGTTGCTATCTTTTCATCTTCTTAACAAGGTCTTTCATAGAGCAGAAGTTAAAATTTTGATGAAGTCCAATTTATGTATTTTTTCTTTTATAGACCAGATTTTAGGTATTGTGTTTAAGAATTATTCTACAAGTTATAGGTCCCAAATACTTTCTCGTATGTTTTCTTCTAAAAGTTTTATAGTTTTATGTTTTGTATTTAAACCTATGACCCATTTTGAGATACTTTTTAATGGTCTTTATTTTTAGAGACATTTTAGGTTGACAGCAAAATTGAGTGGGAGATACAGAGATTTCTCCCATACTCCCTGCCCCTACACAGGTGTACGCAAGCTCAGATATATGTTCTGGTATCAGCACTATGTCAGTGTCTTTAAAAGAATGTAGATGCGTTTCTTCGTTCTGTATTCTCTGATATGTCCTAAAATAGCATATGAAGTTTAATTTTATAATAACTCACTGCTGAAATGATTAAAAACTGGCACTTTTTAATAGACTTTTTTGAGTAGTTTTAGGTTCACAATAGAATTGAATGAAAAGTGCAGAGATTTCCCCACCCCGAAACAAGCATAGGCTCCCCTATCATCAACATTCCCCACCAGAGTAGTACAGTTGTTACAATTGATGAACCTGCATTGACACATCATTTTCACACCAAGTCCTTGGTTTACATTAGGGTTTATTCTTGGTGTTGTACAATCTATAGGGTTGGACAAATATATAATGACATGTATCCACCATTATAGTATCATACAGAATAGTTTCACTGCCTTAAAAATCCTCTGTGCTCTACCTATTCATCCCTCCATCCCTGCTAACTCCCAGCAACCACAGATCTCTTTACTATCTCCATAGTTATGCCTTTTCCAGAATGTCAGATAGTTGGAATCATACCATATGTAGCCCTTTCAGATTGGCCTCTTTCACTTGGTGACATACATTTGTTTCCTCCATGTTTTTTCATGGCTGGATAACTCATTTCTTTTAAGTACTGACTAATATTCCACTGTCTGGATGTATTATGGTTTACTTATCCATTCCCCTACTGAAGGACATCTTGGTTGCTTCTAAGTTTTGGCAATTATGAATAAGCTTCAATAAACATCCATGTGCAGGTTTTTGTATGGACATACGTTTTCAACTCCTTTGGGTAAATACCAAGAAGCACAATTGCTGGATCATATGGTAAGAGAATTTTTAGTTTTGTGAGAAACTGCCAAACTGTCTTCCAAAGTGGCTATACCATTTTGTATTCCCAGCAGCAATTAATAGGAGTCCTGTTTGTTCCTCCACATCCTCACCTGCATTTGGTGTTGTCAGTGTTTTGGATTTTGGACATTCTAATGCGTGGGTAGTGGTGACTCATTTTTGTTTTAATTTGCTTTTCTCTGATGACATATGATGTGGACCACCTTTTCACATGTTTATTTATCATCTATATATCTTCTTTGGTGAAATGTCTGTTAAGATCTGTGGCCCATTTTTAAATCAGGTTGTTTTCTTATTGTTGCGTTTTAAGAATTCTTTGTATATTTTGGATAACAGTTCTTTATCAGACATATCTTCTGCAAATATATTTTCCCAGTTTGTGGCTTGTGTTTTTATTATGTTGACAGTGTATTAAGCAGAAAAGAATTTGTTTTCATGATGTCCAGCTTATCAATTCTTTCTTTCATGGATCATTGCCTTTGCTGTTGTATCTATTAATAAAAAGTGATTGTAAAACCCAAAATCATCTAGAATTTTTCCTATGCTAACTTCTAGGGGTTTTGTAGTTTTGTGTTTTACATTTAGGCCTGTGATCCCTGAATTAGTTTTTATATGAGATATGATGTTTATTTAGGTCAAGGTTTGCAGACTTTTGTGGTCCCAGCATTATGTTAAGGCCTTATACAAGACAGCCACCCCCCAGGATGGGCCCAGGCCTTGTCAGCCAGTCACTGTGCCCCTGTGACCATCAGGGTCTGCGTGTTTGGGTGGAAAAAGCCTGAGTGAAGGCCAGTTTTGGTGTTTTCTGAACCCCTTTTAGTTCCTACTTTCACACTGCATTGGTCTTTGGAGAACCCCACTTTCTGTGCCAGCTCAACCATGCACATCAATACACGTTCTGAAATATTTCTCCCACATTTGAGGTGTTTAGTCAGGAAGGTTGTTTAGGGTACTGTGGTGTCCTGCTGCCTGGAACAAGAGTCCCTACCCCTTTTTGATATGTTTTGCATCAGGTCGTGTATTTCTGATGAACCCTACTCCTGTGAAAATCCTGTTTCCTATAACACTAACTCACCGAGAGATGACGTGACCCTTTCCCCACCAAAGGCAGTACTTGTGGCCCTGAGCTCAGCTGGTTTTTTCTCACTATCTTTGTATCCTACACCTCCTCCCAACCTCTCTCTCCCTCTCTCTCTTTTCTGATGGCTTTTTTATTAGTTTGCCAAAATAATTACACTTAGTAGGAATAATTACATTCAGTGATTTGGATGTGTGGGATAATAGGGGTTGCCATAAAGGAACTGACAGAGCCAGGCAAAGCTTTCAGTCCAGTGATCTCTAATCAGTGGCCAGAAATTCACAGGCGAAGTGTTTAAACATGCAGCCCTTAGGGTGGCCATGTGGGTCTGTGTGAGTATGAATGTCAGAGTTACTATATCACAAGGGCAGTTGGGTTGAGCCTCCCAGAAACCACTAGAGTACACAGAGTGATCATTTTATTATTAATACATTAATCAAAGGACAGCCTGCCTTCCACCAGAGTGTTTACCTCTGCAAACATCTTGCCGGGCGCATTGTAAAGATGGGTAACTGAAGGTAAGAGCAGCCTAGGCTCTAGTCTCTCACCGGGCAGGCTCCCAGGCTTTCCTCACTCCACCTTGCTCCCAGCCACCGCCCCCAGCTCAGGAGCCATGGCTCTGTTTTACAACCAGACAGATGCCTGTCATCAGGTGGAAGGGAGTAACTAATGAGTGTCTGTGAGTGGGAAGTGAATGCAGTTCCCGGTCCAGCTCGTTTCTGCTATCTGGTAAACCCAACAAGGGAAGTCTTGGGTGATCTCCAAGGGCCACAGGAATCCAGCACAAGTTTCTTATACTCCACAAATCCATTTTTTCACTGATACATTATAAAATGTTCCAAAAGCCAACAGATGCCTAATAGGGGCTGTGTTGTCTCACACAAGATTTTACTCCAATACCAGCTTCAGCAAGTCCAAAATTTGAATCCAATCCCAGCTCTGCCTCAGCTATTTTTTTTTATTTCAGCATATTATGGGGATACAAATGTTTAGGTTACATATATTGCCTTTGTCCCACCCAAGTCAAAGCTTCAAGTGTGTCCATCCCCGAAATGGTGTTTCACCACACCCACTCCCCCTCCGACCCGTCTGACACCCGATGAATGTTCCTGCTATATGTGCACATAAGTATGGATCAGTTAGTATCAATTTGATGGTGAGTACATGTGGTGCTTGTTTTTCCATTCTTGTGATGCTTCACTTTGTAAAATGGGCTCCAGCTCTGTCCAGGACAATACAAGAGGTGCTAGATCACCATTGTTTTTTGTGGCTGAGTAGAACTACCATTTGATCCAGCAATCCCATTATACTGGGTGCTACCCAAAGGGAAAAAAGACATTCTATAAAAAAGACATCTGCACTAGAATGTTTATAGCAGCAGAATTCACAATTGCAAAGACGTGGAATCAACCCCAGTACCCATCAATACATGAGTGGATTAATAAAATGTGGTATATGTATACCATGGAGTTCTACTCAGCCTCAACTTTCTTACCTTTAAAACAGAACTGTGACAATCTTTTTTTTTTTTTTTTTTTTTTTTTTTGAGACAGAGTCTCACCTCTGTTGCCCAGACTAGAGTACAGTGGCATCAGTGTAGCTCACAGCAACCTCAAACTCCTGGGCTCAAGCAATCCTTCTGCCTCAGCCTCCTGAGTAGCTGTGACTATAGGCATGCACCACCATGCCCGGCTAACTTTTTCTATATATTTTTAGTTGTCCAGCTAATTTCTTTCTGTTTTTTGTTAGTAGAGACAGGGTCTTGCTCTTGCTCAGGCTGGTCTCGAACTCCTGAGCTCAAACTATCCGCCTGCCTTGGCCTCCCAGAGTGCTAGGATTACAGGCATGAGCCACAGCACCCGGCCAAAACTGTGACAATGTTGTGAGGGTTAAAAGATGGAGGATTCCATAAGATAATGTACTTGAAAGGACTTCATATGCAAGGTGCTCCACAAATGATCATTGCACTTTATTGTTAATTATTGCCATGACATCAACATAAGATTTGTATCCTGGAAACCAAATCCAGTACTTAGAAGACCCTGTGAAACAGTGAACTCTTGAGCTTTAGTGAGAATCAGAATCACCTGGAAGGCCTGTTCGCGCTCAGGTTTCTAGACACTCCTTTCCCCCCGAGTTTCTGATTCAGTAGATCTGGGAAGAGGCCCCAAAATTTGCATTTCTAACAAGTTCCAAGGTGAATTAGTTTTCTATTGCTGAGTAATAGATTACCACAAATTTAGCAGCTTGAAAAACTCACATCTGTATCTCACATTTGTGTGGTTGAAAAGTCCAAGCACAAGTTCGCTGGGTCCTTTGCTCAGGTTCTCGCTGGGCTGGAATCAAGGTGGCAGCTGGGCCGTGCTTTATTCTGGAATCCAGGGTCCCCTCCCAAGTTCATGTGCTGGCTGTTGACAGAATTCAGCTCCTTGTGGGCGAAGGCTTTAGGGCTCTGATTTCTTGCTGGCTGTTAGCCAGGGACTAGAGGTCACCTTCATGTCCTTGCCATGTAGCCCCACCAAAGGCCTCTCACAACATAGGGATTTTCTTTATCTTGAGGCCAGCAGATGACATTTCTTTCATGCTTTGAATTTGTTCTTTCAAGAAGGGCATAGCCCAAATATCTCCCTTTTGATCAACTCAAAGTCAATTTATTAGGGACCTTAATTACATTTGCAAAATTCCTTCTTATAATCATGGGAGTGATATCCCATCATATTCACAAGTCCCACTCACATTCGAAGGAAGAAGATGACAAAGGGCATGTCCACCGGGGAGTCAGCAATCTTGGGGCCATCTTAGAATTCTGCCAACCCTATCAGGTGACACTGAGGATTCTGGTCCAGGAACCACATTCGAGACCACTACTTTAAAGAAACATCTAAATGAATACACATTTATGTGATGATGATAACAGTGGGTTTACAAAAACAATGATTATATATTTCTAGATAAAGATTTCTAATCGAAATGACAGAGTTTAAGTGGAAATTCATCCACTACACTGAACACTTATTGATACTGCATAGGATTCTTTTAATTATGAAGATATCTTTAAGTTCAAAAATGATAAGCAGGACCAGAAACTGGCCATAATTATGCAGCAGCGAGTGGTGGCTCAAATCGTTGGCAGTTAGACTCTGGGGTCATAGATAGGCATAGGGGACTGAGTTCAGCCTCTCTGGGGACCCACCCTGCTTGAGTCCTTGGCAGCTCTTGAGGCTGTCAGCTTGGCCTCAGTTCCATTACACGTTTCCCTAAGCTTAGGTTGTACTGGTGCTTCCTGGTTTCCCTCCAGAGCCACTCTGGTTACCACTTCTCAGTATCCTTTGTGTGTTCCTCTTCCTCCACCCTGAGGAAGTTGCTCAGGGCTCTATCCTGGGGCTTCTCTTCTCATGCGCCATGTTCTTCCGGGATACTCCAACAGAACCCACGGCTCCAAACACCTTCTTTGTGTTGAGACTCCTCAGTCTTTATCCCCCACCCAGGCCTCCTTTCCTAAAGGACAGATGCATATATGCAACCACCTCCAAGACAGCACCATCTGCATGTCTTCTAGTCCTTCAAACTCAGCATGTCCAAATTGGAACTCATCACCTTTCCTCCCACCAAAATGCTTCTTTCCCATATTTCTCATCTCAGTGAATGGCACCATCATCCACCAAGATGTTTCAAGCAAACCTGGCATTCTCCCTTGGCCCATCCCTCCTCCATACCCCCTCATCTAATTGATCATCACCACCTGTCAGTTCCACTTCCTAAACATCTCTCCATCCATCTACTTCTCTCCCTTCCCATGGCCACTCCCATAGTCCAGGCCATCATCTGCTTTTGTCTGCATCATGAAAATGCTCTCCTAACCATTGTCTCTGCTTCCATTGTTAATTTCTTCCCATCCAGGCTCCATTTCTTAACCAGAAAGATTCTACTAAAATGCAAATCTCATCATCTCATTCCTCTACGAAAAGTTTCACTGGCTTCCCACTGCTCCTCACGGCAAAGTTCAAATTCCTTACCAAGGCTTCAAGTTCTCCATTACCTGGCCCCTCCCTGGCTCTCCAGCCCTATTCTTGCCAATCCCCACCCCACCCTCTCTATGCAGCCATGCTAAACTCTTGTTTATTCCTCCCACACAACACCCTCCCTTTCCTTAACTCCTACTCAGTTATCAGGTCTTGGTTTACGTATTCTGTCCTCCAGAGGCTTTTTCTGACTTCCAGATAAGGCTAGAGGCCCCACCAAATATATCACAGCATCCTGCACTTCCCCATCATAATATTATCATATATTACATTATTATGGGTGCTGAAAGCTCCTTGAATGAAGACATAGGGCCATTGTCGGGTACTCTTCTGTGTCCTCAGTAAAGCCACTGAAACAGTGGGTAGACTATGTCCTTCCAGAAGTAATAAGTGGCCCAATGTCCCAGAAGCAGTTCCTTGCTAGATCTACCATGAGAGGTGTCACAAGTACTGAATTCCTTTAGGAGCAAGGACACAGTCGCTAAGACTCAAGCAAGCAGAGAGGTTTTTCCCTGAATGAAATATGATTTTAATTTGCACAATATGCACATTTATAATAATAATAGCTGCATAAGACATGCAATAATAAGTCCCTAATGCTAACCTGGGGCAAAATATCTAATACAAATTAAATTGGCTCTGTTCCTAGGAATTTTAGTATATTGCATTGTGAAGTTTTAGCCAGAATGTACAGAGTATAGCTGATTAATATTCTAATTAAAATCAGAATGGTACCATAGGAAATTGTTGGTTTTCCCCAGTAATGAATAAATAAAAGCCTTCCCAATAAAAGTAAGCTCCCAACAGACATCTGATGGACTATAGGAACAATATAGCAGGCCGACCCAGAAGATCGCAAGGCCTTGAAATGCTGAGGTCTTCAAATCCACCCTACGAAACCCTCTTAACCACAGAGATATGTTTGGGCTTTGGAGGATGCTAGATGCATGCGATTGTTTTCTTTTCTTCTATTCTCCAGCATGAAGAAACTGTCCCACTCACATTCTTGAAGGGGCAGCTCAATGCACAACATGATTTTGGCTAGCCTTTAGCTGTAGATGTTGGAACAGACATGGGTACTTGTACCAAAGTGGGCCGATCCAAAGGGTACATGAACACGGGAAGCTGAGCTGGAAGGCCAAGGGGTCTTGGAGCCTCAGGGAACTCCATGAGCGCAGCCTCGGTAAATAAGCAGGGGGAGGCAAACATAGCAGTTGCCACAGCAGAGATAAGAAACCACGAGGACCCAAACGGCAGAGTGAAATCAGACGGCACAAAATTTCCCAGAGTGGTTAAAATAAACCCAGCTGTGCTGAAGCTATCTTGAAGTTTCCTGTTTCTTTGCTATCCCACACCTCCTAAGGTAAAGGGAAGTCGTGGCACAGGCTGTGTGATTTCCCGCCCAGGTTCTCAGTGTCACCCCTGCCTGGTTGAGAACTGTACCAGTGCCTCAGACGAGGACAGAGGTGATGTCCTGAGGGAAGCTGTGGGGAATGTGCAGCTGAGCAGAGCAGCAAGAGTGAGGTGACAGAATCAGAAACAAAAGGGCCTCAGTAAGTGGAAATATGAGTAAATCCAACAAGAAAAAGGTCAATATGGGTGGATGTAAAGACCCACGCTTGCACTGGGGGAAAAAGTCAACAAGAGAGTTCAGGAAGAAGGTGGAAATGGAGAGCCCATGTGGTGGTGATGCACGTGGAAGTGGCTGAGGGGGTTAGTTGAAAAACATGTCTGACTTGGGGCACCAAACTCTTGACCAGCAACGTCTGTGTGCACCTACTATGTGCTAGGTTCTCTGTTAGGTGCTATCTATGCACATGTCAAAATTTTATTATGGCCTCTGAAAATCTAAAAAACATAGAAGGCCTCATTTTCAGCAAAGTGGTTGAGAAAAAAGAAGCATTTAAAAAAGTCCCAAACTTAACAGGTTTGGCCCTTGCCCCTTTTAACTTTGCCTCCTCAGTCTGTTTCACAGCTATCGGGACCATCAATTTCTGCTTCTTCTGGACCTTCCTTTTCACCCCTTCAACAGATGTCTTAGTTTGGGTTCCCTTAAAAGCAGATATTGAGGCAAGGATTTGAGTGAAAGCGGTTGATTTGGAAGGTGGTCTGGGGAATACTAGTAGAGGGGGGAAGGGGGACAGGAAAAGAAAGGCAGCCAATAGTGTCATCCAACAAGCTACTGCTGGGACAGCTAGAGCTCAGTGTTAGTGGGGAACTCTAGGACCTGGTGCAGGACACATATCTCAGAGTTCTCCTGATTAAGGAGTGAGGACTCTGGGGCATTTATCCACCAACTCAACGGTTGCTTCCAGAGCATCAATTTTCCGGCTTGCCTTGCATTTAGGCTATGTGTTCAGGGCCAGATAAACAGCCCTCAGACAGAGATTCACAAATGTCATAGGAACAGTCTTTGTCTTACAGAGGTAAATTCCGAGGGAATGGGATGGGGCACTGATAACTACAGAACTCAAGTTTTCTTCAGGATTAATCATCCTTCTCCACAGCTGTGCTCTATGGCTTGGTATGCGGCGGATCAGAAGATGGCCTGATTCTTCTATAGCAAGCAGAATTAGGAGCCTGTGAGAAAGGAAGACGTTAGAGAGTGTGTTGTGCAAAGTTTTCGCTGCCATGTTGCAGGAGAAACACATCTGGCAAGACTCTCAGGTCCATTTATTCGCTAGAAGCGCAAGAGATCCAGAGTCTGAGCATCTAGAGTCTCCACTGAACAGCAAATCCTAAGCAGGCTGTTCATTTTCTGATGTGATTTAATGAGTCCACAGGGCTCTGAGATCCTGAATGAATGACTAAAAGCAAAATTCTTCTTTCCTGTTTCTTCATAAAGTCCTTGACTTTGCTCTCTTTTGCACTTGAAATTAGAAATACACATGGATTTTCCAAAAAAAAAAAAAAGTTGGTTTTTACTTGAGCTAGTGGAAAAGGAATGTGTGATTACAGGAAAAAATATATATACATATAAAAAAACAAAAATCTTCCTAGTGTGTATATTTTCAAAATCATCTGTGGGCAATAAAAATGGGCAGCAATCCAATTATTTTTGAATAATTGTCTTCATGCCTAAAGAAATGCTCCATCAGAATTTTTTTAATATGAAAGGAAAAGTTCTTAGAAAAAGTCTTTTTCTCTGAAAATATTTCTTTTCCTCTTTCCCTTCGTTCCTATTCCTGACCCCAGCCCAACCGGCAGCTTCCCTTCACCATGAGTTAGCTCATACGCACGGGCCTCTATTATGACACTTTTCCACTGAAAGCCATGGGACAGCCTTCAATTTCATCCTACCCAAATTCGAAATGCCAGTCCCTGCTTTGCATCTTTTTCACATATTCTAGCCCAGCGCTCCATGGATGTGGCTGACACATTTCCTTAGTTATCCATATGTCCTTGCACTGTCCCAGGCATTAAGCCCCTGAGGAAAGACTGTTTTACTACCTTACCCCCCTAGAACAGTGGTGCACGCCACCTAATGGCTGCTGTGTGCTCAACCCCGGGAGGCACTGTTCACGTGGAATACCATGAAAGTAGAGCCCTGGAGTTGTTAACTTAGCAGTGCCGATCAATACCAACCTAAGACTGCTGCTCAATGGTGACCTGGATGGTGACGTCAGTTTACAGTAGCAAGTATGACAAACCACTCACAATGAGGAAAGCATATGGTTTTCCAGGGGAGGCAAGATCTAGGAAAAGCTCAGAACTAGATGGAAATTCAGAGATCAGCTCCTTCATGTGCAGCCCTGTCATGTGATCCCCTCAAGTGGTCCAAACTCAAAATGGCTCAAACTTCATAACGTCCTCCAGTTAAGCTAGGAATTGTTGACCTGGCTCCAGAATATTCTAGAACATGTCTTCTGCCTCATCAGTCTTCATCCCCACACCCCTACCATCTACTCCATCATCCCTACCCCATGCCACACGCCTTACCGTGATTCATAAGCCACCTGTTACCCTGTGGGTGTGCAGGCATGCTGTGGCCAGACATTCTTCAAGAGAAGCCTCAGGCTTCTCGATTTTTTGTGGAATTTCCTGACTTTAAAATGTAGTAACCTAACTTGGGTGGCGTTTAAACACTGTGTATACCAAGCAAAGCCAGATCCGGCCCACAGTTTGCAGTCTCTGCCTTGGATGGTAGACCCCATGAAGGAACCAACACTTCCCTGTCACTCAGCAGCTGGGTGGTCTGCCATGAGACAGCATCTCTGAGCTTTGACGTCTCCATTTATAAAATGAGAAAATGGCCCCTTTTTTGAAGGATTTTGTTAGAACTGAGCTAAAACAGATAAACCACATAGCACAATGGCTGGCACTGCCCATTCTCAATAAGGTCACTCACTCCCCTTTGCAACCGAGACATACGCGTGTGGGTGTTGGTAGAAGACATTCTCCTCACAAGGCCTTCTACTCATTTCTTTCCCTATTACTAGAGAAACATGGAGTTGTCTTTAACCAGTTATCCTTACCCTAAATCAGGGTTTTTACAAATCAGAAAATTTGGTGTTGCATGCTTGCTGGTATAGGACCATAAGAATAAACAAATAAGCAATAAAAATAAAAGCGGACATATCCTTACTGGTAGCATTTAAACAGAAAATATAACAGTTATGAAGATGAAGGCAGTGTGCTTATGTCAGGCCAGGTTTACAAGAAGGTCACACCATAGTAAGTGTGCTCACATACAATTTACCAAGCCCTCCTAAGTGGCCAAGGTCAGAAGTCAGCTGGCAGCTGAGAACACACACATGTTTTCCCTCAAAAGGTGAGTGGGTCTCTGCCTTCAAAAGGATGGAGCTGGGCTGTATTTAACTGTTGACAACATAATAGCAGGAAGTGGGGCTAGGGCTTAGGGTCAGGGCAGAGGCTGCTGGAACTTGTGAAATCCCGTTCATTGACCCGCTTCCTGTCTCCCTTCTCACAAGGGGTGTGGGATGTCTGGCGGCAGTGGGACATTTGAGCTCAGATTCAGGCCTGGGTTACTTGTCAAACCCCCTGTGCCCCATTCTCTTTCCTATTTGGTGATGATTTTCATACCTGGATTGTCATAGGCAGAAAACACTCAAAGCTACATTTTCTAAAGTCAGTTGGGATTCTGGAGCACAATTGTTACAGGGTCAAACAGCTTGTGACATTTCGATCCCTGCCAAGCTAGCATGTTTTCTAATTTAAAATTAAATGACATAGAGAATTGGTGACCCCTGTGTGCCCACCAGGCCCTAGCACTCGGCCTGCACACAGTGAGCACTCAATAGATCATGGTTATCGAATAAAACCAACTCTTGGCCAGAGGAAATGATGGCCTATGAAGAGAAGTAAATCCAACACAGAACAGAAACTGGTCCTCCTCAAAAGCATGAATTTACTCCTTTTTTAAATTTCTCACTAACAGAGTCTTTCTCCATTGGTTCACTCATTCATTCATTCAATAAATATTTTTTGAGCACCTACTATATATCAAATATGCTGCCAAATTCTGAGGATCAAAAGAGGGTCCTCAGTTAAGGTTGCATCTACCCTGTGGCCCTCAGGACCATAACTTCAGCCAGATCATCTGTGGTGGTCACCAATCTATGAGGCTTGTCTGTCCAAATCAGCCAGATGTGCTAGAAACTGTTTCGCTCTCAATTTCCCTCTGTGCTGCACTGACACAGTGTAAATGTCACTTGGTTTGGCCAAATGGAAAACAACTTTAAAAAGGAATGGGGCATTTTTTCATGAATTTATCATTCTTTTGGGTTATGAGTTTATTACACTTTGAGCTGACAACTCTCGAGCCAAAAGCCTCCACTTGAGATATGCCATTACTATCCTAGGTCAGTCTGTCACTGAGGAGAGTTGATCAGTGGAGTAAATGTGACAAAAGCTAGGAACTTGCTAGTGGCCTATAAACATCACTCAACCGCAATCTGAAGCATGAAGAGCATGAAGAGAGTTATAAGGCCAGGTATAAAGCCAATCAGAAAAGCATAATTCTTGTGAGGAGCATTTAACACTTGCTTATATCCTGAGCGCTTACTTTGTGCCATTCACTGTGCTAAGAGTTTTACCTGCATTATCTTCTACAATCATCACAATAACTCTGTTATCATCTTCCCCATGTTATAGCTAAAGAAGCTAAGACCTTTTCAAGAGGTTAAACACCTGTCCATGGTCACAGAATTAAGAAAAGGTGGACCCAGGAATCAAATCCGAATTGTCTGAGTCCAGAGCCCTGTCTCTGAACCACTCAGCTCCTGCAGTTCTCCCGTACACATCACTTCTCTTGGGTGTCACCACCAGCCATGGCAGCCAGAGATGGGAACTACAGCTCAGATCTCACAGGTCCAATGGGCACCATGTTACAAGAAAACAGAGCACAAACACACAACCCCTGGTTAGCAGAAACACGAGGAATCTGGAAGGACCACAGCTCCTACTTTGGAGTGCTCCAAGATCCTGCATCATGAGTGAGATCTGCCCACATTTCCTCAGCTCTGCTGAACACTTCGACTGGTGGTGGGAGCCTCTAGAGAAATGAAATCCCAAGTGCTGAGCCTGAACATGCTCTGGACCCTCCCAGGAACTAGATTAAAACGGGAGGATCAAATACTCATGAAACCTATAAATGCATTTGCCCCTTGACCCCGTAATCCCACTTGTGTCCTACTGATACTCCTGCAGTCGTGAAAAGGTTATTCATTGCTTCACTGTCTGTAACAACAAAAGAGTGGAAACAATTCAAGTGTTCATCAGAAAGGGATTGCCTAAATTAATTATTATATCCATTTAATGGAATACTACATAGCTGTGAAAAAGAATAAAGAAGCTCTCTGTGGTGTTGAAGATTTATTGTTAAAGAACATGTAGAAAAGCATTTTAGTATGCTATCTTTTTTGCAAGCAAAAAATGTATATACGCACACACACACACACACACAGTCAGCTCTCCATATCAGAGGGTTTCACATCCACAGATTCAACTAACCATGGATGAAAAATACCTCTTTAAAGAGCAATTAAAAAATAGTACAATAATAAAAATAACACAATTTCTTAAAACCTATACAATATAACAATTATTTACATAGCATTTACATTGCATTAGGCATCATAAGTAATCTGGAGATGATTTAAAGTATGCGGGAGGATTGTGTAGGTTATATGCAAATACAACACTATTTTATATGAGGGACTAGAGCATCCTTGGATTCTGATATCTGCAGGGGGACTGGAACCAATCTCCCTCAGATACAGAGGGACAGCTGTAGATGACATACATAAATATGCTTATGTCTACATTAACTCTGGAAGGATGTAAGAGAAGCCAATAGAAATGGTGCCCCTTTTTGTATTAGGGGAGTCAGTAGGGGAGCTGGGGGCTGGGGTAGACTGGGCACTATATATCTTTTCATGTTTCAATATTTGAACCATGTGAATGAATTATTGTACCTATTCAAAAAAGGATGGCCCTCTTGAACCCCACTAAAGATGGTTTGAACCTTTTTGGAGAGTCAGCCATCACATCTGGTCATGAACAAATGTGTGACAGAATATATGTACACAGATTTGGGGAACATCTTCTTTGCCCTCCTCCATTGACTCAGATTGGAATACTCCATCTGTTCTGGACTGAATGTCTATGTTACTCCAAAATGCATATGCTGAAGCTCACTGTAATCCCTAATGCGATGGTGTTTGGAGATGAGGCCTTTGGGAGGTGATTATGTTATGGTTACGTGAGGTCATGAGAGTGGAACCCTCGGGATGGAATGAGTGTCCTTATAAGAAGAAATATGAGAAAGGCTGTGCTCACACTATCTCTCTCTCTTTTTCTCTCTCTTTCCCCACACACAAAGAAGAGATCATGTGAGCATACCAAAATAGTGTCCAGCTACAAGCCAACAGAAGAGCCCTCAGAATGAAACTAATATTACCTGCACCTTGATCTTGGACTTCCCAGCTGCCAGAACTATGAGAAATAAATTTCTGTTATTTAAGCCACCCAGTTTCTGGTATTCTGTCACAGCAGCCCAACCTGACTGGTACAGCATCTGTATTATTCAGTGTGGACCAAGCAACTCTGAATAACAGACCCAAACATGTAATGGTCTGAGATAGTAAAAGTTTGCTTCTTGCTCACATATGTGGAAGGATGTTCAAGTCTGCAGGTGGCTCCCCTCCCCGTGGTCATTCAGAGACTGGGATCCGTCCATCTAGTTCCCTCCACTCCCATTCCCTAAGGCCTAGATGTCATCTGTACCCAACTGGCAGGAGAAGAATAAGTGCAGAGACGACGCACATGCTCACATGCTTCCTAAAAGCCTTGGCCCAGAAGTGGCACACACACTTCCTCTCCTATTGGTGACAGCAAGTCACGTGACCACACCAAATGTGAGTGACAGGGGCTGGGGAATGCAGCTGTTGGCTGGGCAACTGGGGGGGAAAAGAGACAGTTACCCGTCTCTGCCACCATCTTTCTCCATTACTAAAGGAATTCTGGGAGGCATCAGTCACCCAGCTTCCGAGGAACCTTTATGCAGTCCCTGAGGATATAAAGGTGACTTTGATGTGGTTTGGCCCTAAAGAAACTCATCTCCAATTGGAAAGAGGAAAGCAGAGTTCAGAGCCACAGGAGTAAACGAGAGACCTCTCTCACCCTGAGCCTCCACGTGGCCCAGTGTAGAAAATGGGAATCACTACCTTTTCCCATTACCCATCTCTGATTCTCTCATCAAAGTTTTCTTATTCCCCTCAGACTTTCTGTGTTTAGTTTGTCTGCTGTCTAACGGTAAGAAGGCCGTTCAATGACCAACTGTGTGCATGTGCGTGTGTGTTGTCTTCCTGACTCACCTGACTCCAATTCCAGCACTCATTTCCACAGGAATGGACAGGAATCGCTTCTTTATGCCCCAGCAAACAAATGCAGATCATCTTCCTACCCCCGCTGTCCAGTGCCTTCACATGTGCTTACACACATATGCACATACATGCACATGCATGCATGTCTATGTGCATACATGTGTGTGCCCTGAGCTGTGATGTGGCTATCCAAACCCAAGGGAGCATAAGCGGGATGGTGGAAGGGACAACATGCCTACAGCCACGCTTATGTGCAGGAAGAAGAGAAAAACACCTCAATGGGTACCGGAGGGGCAACAATTAGGGATAGATTTTGAGCTATCTCTGCCAAGAACCTAAAGCAACACAGATGTGATCTCATCCATGAAATTCAGCAGGTGGAAGCAACAGATGCAAATTTTGAAGATTGCTACATTAAACTAGAGCAAACAAAAGCAAAATTCAACCAGACTGTGAAACTCAGAGTTACTCGCTTTTTCACCACCAAGGGCCCATTTAATTATTTATAAACATCACATGGACTCATGTTGGCAAAGATTTTTTTCCTCCCAGAGAAATTACGTTTGTTAAATAGCAATGTCTTTATTTCCCCTGTGTCTTATTAAGCAAAGACATATGCAACTGCCAAGCAGGGTATCTGATCACTCATTTGTTCATTCAACAAACATTTACTGAACCCTTACTGTGTGCCAGGCACTGGGGATACAGCGGAGAATGTGGCAGACAAAGTCCTTTTCTTACTGCAGAGGAGGCACATGTTAATCAAATGATCATAGACATGTAAGTACAAATTTGAAAGGAGACTAAAGGCAGCCGTAAAAGGGTACAGGTGAGATGCACATGAGGTGGGGCTTGGGAGAGCATCTCAGCCTAAGGGACATATGAGCTGGGACCAGATCCTCAAGAGCTGTGACTGCTCTATGTTCAGTAATTTCCTCTAAAAGAGATGAAAAGGATGCTGGTAATGCCCACATGTCTACTCTGCCAGATACAGGGCTGAGCCATTTCTCTGCACTGTCTCAGCTCCTCCTCTCCCCAGTGCTTCCAGGCGGGTGACCTGCTCCCCAATTATTACAGATTAGGAACCAAGGCTCCAAAAGTTTCAGTAGCCTGATTGCATCTTGTGGTTAGTAAGAGGCAGATCATGGAGTCTAGCCTGGATCCTAAGGAGCCAGTAATAGAAGACAGGGATGCCTAAGGGGCCCTTGCTCCAGGACTGGAAGGAAAGCCATGAACAGGCACTGGCACTCGCTGTGAAGGAAGGATGATGCACCCAGGTGATGTTCAGATGCTTAAACCCCCAGAGAGAGGGGCATGTCAGGAAACCACATCTACACAGGCCCCAGCATCACTTGCACAACCACATGTGTTTCCCAGGCTGCAAACAGGTAGCACATGGGAGCAGCCCAGCCGAGGAAAGGGGGTTGTCTTTTTGTACAGATTTCTGTAAGCGAAATCTGTGATTTGACAGAATTTGACCTTTCATGCTGAGTCCTTTGCTGGTCCCATCATCGTTTCTGGCAGGACTCTCAACCTCCTATAAAAAGGAAAGTGTGACCTATTTTAAAATTCCTCCAGGGAAAGAGTCAGCATGTTGCCATGGCAACCGATGTGGGCTCTTTTAGGAGCCCTGCTTGGTTCTTCCTTCAGTCTAACCTACTTCCGCCCTGATGTATTTCAAAGCTTGTGTGCTGGACTCCCAGGGGTGGAGGAGCATACAGAAATGGTTCTCCACAACCACACTCTCCCACTGGTCCCCTGCTCCATGACAGCTTTCAAGAATGGACAAAGGATAGGAGAAGAGAAGAGGATGTAGGTTGAAAAGAAGGGGGCAGGGGGGCAACAGGAGGACCCTTTCACCCAGAAATGTAAGCATGGATTTAAAGGGTTGGGAACTCTCTAGTCTTACAAATTTGGTTCTAATAGTTGTACCTTTGCTGACACCGCCCCTCCACCTTCCCCTCTCCTGACCACTCTGCCTCCCTGACCCCCCTCTCTACTGGTCTCTCTACCCTTCAGGACCTCCTACAACCCCGACTGAGCTGGGTCTCCTAGGTTGTCTTCAGCTTCATTACACATGCATCCTGTCACCTTTTCTCAATACCAGGATTCCTGGGGTTAAGAGTCCATGACTGATGTTTCTCTTTGGCCACCACATCCATGCACTGGAATGCACATTTCTGCTGAATTCAAAGACAGTTTCAAGACTTCTTTCCCCTTTTCCATGCTGTTGAGTGCATACCCACTCCCCCTTCACCTCCTCTCCCTGTGGAGGAGAAGTATTTGTACCAGTAGGTATCACTACCTTAATGGGAGCACCATGAGGCAAAGTCCTCCTATCCTGGACTGATCTAAAAGGTGGGAAGCAGATCTCTGGGGAAAGAAAGGGGTTGACACAATTGATTTCCAGGACTATTTGACTTCAAATGACCAAACACAAGTCAAACTGGCTTAAGTGAAATAAAGGAGGAGAGAGGAAATTTATGGCCTCATTTAACTAGAAAGTCTGGCTCCAGTGGCTCCAACAGTGTGGTCTCCATCTTTTAACTTGATTCTCTTTATTTTGGATCCATTCTTGGTAGGCCCTTCTACATGGTAGCAAAGATGACCACCACGTGTCTACCCTACCAGGGCTGCAACTCCAACAGGAAGAAAACACCACCTTTCCCAGAGTTCCAACCAGGCCCCAGGACTGACTCTCCTGGGACTAGCATGGGTCACATGTCAAGCCCTGAACCATTCCCCTGGCCAGGCCTGTGTCATGTGTCTGCTCCCTGGGGCCAAGTAGGTAGAGTCACCCCCACAAACCTTGTGACCTGGAGGAGGTTAAGAGGTGACACCCCAGTATAAAATCAAAGGCTGCTAGCAGGAGGCGGCATGGAGCCTGGGCTAACAAACACAGCAGACGTCCACTGCCATGCCGCATCCTCTCTTCCCTTCCTTGTTCTCATTCAGAATAGTAAGACATGGAGTTGGAAGTGTCTCCCCCTTGAGAAACATCTTTAGTTCTGAAGGACTGAGCCCAGCCAGAGTAGAACCTGTGCTGGGAAAAAAAAGAAGTGAGTCACCTAAAATTGGCACTGACCCTAAATTTACAAAGGGAGGAGTGAATGGGGTCTTATTTATTCATTTTCTCATTGAAATCCTCAGCTCTGTTCCACCTGGAGGCCTTTCTCACTAGCTGTTCCTTGCCAGCCAGACTTCGCAGACATCAGAATGCTTTCCTTAATTATATGTCTGTATTTAAAAAAAATAAATAGTGGTGCTTATCACTCTGCCTGCACATGGGGACCTGGATGAGCCCGCTGACGCAAAGCAGTTTCCAAGCAACTTGCGGAGGCTGGTGCCTAATGCAACAGCCGTGAGATTTGGAGGGAAAATAAAATAAAGCCCATGGAAACTCAATGTGGAACCAATTTTGATTGGTTCATAAAGGCTGCCCAGGGTCCTTTGGGAGGTTAATTCCATCTCAAGCTGATGGGAAGGGGCCTGTTTCCAGACAGCCAAGGCCTCTCTGGTGTGGGATGCTTGATAAGTGGGCTTCTGGAGGATTCCAATAAGCACTTTGTCCCGGGGAGACCCGGCACTGATAACGTGTGATAACAGAAATGCTGACGTTCAGAACCAGGAGAGGCTCAGAGTGGCGTCACAGGCAAGTCCAGAGGAGACGGGGGGGGGGGGGGGGGGCGAGGTCCTCTCGTGCCCCCCTGCTCTCAGCATCACTGCCCAGGAGAAGGCGTAGGCATTATGAGCTGGGAGGATTAATAATTCACACCCATAGGGCAGCCCTCACTGTGCAAAGAGAGGTAAACTGATGTAATGAAAAAGTGCATGGACTTTGCCTTCAATGAGAACCGGATCTGCATTCTGGCCATGACTTTCACGATCTGTGTAACTCGGAGAGTCATTTAACCTCTCTTTGCAGACGTTTTCCTGTTAGGTGGGAATAGTAACAGGGTCTTTATGAGTATTAGATGAGATAACGACTATAAAGGTCCTTGTTCCTAGTAGGTGCTCAGCAAATACCTATTTGTTCCCTTTCCTCAAAATACCTTTCCTTACCCACTCCAATGCCTTTTCTGATGCTTTTTCTCCATCATTTAAATTCTCATATCCATTCAACAGGCAGCCCTTAAGGGCCTGCTACATGCCAGGCACCCGGGGATGAGGACACAGAAGCCCAGGGGCCCAGCCCTGGCCCTGGATGTGCTCACAGCAGCCGGAGCATCAGAGGAGACCAGGCAGGTCAGGAGGACGATGGGCTGGACAATTGGCGGGCGTTGGCGTGAGTGCAGGAGGGAGCACTGTGGGACGCGGGGTGATGGCGAACCACAGGCATCTCCAGCTGGAAACCTGCAGGGCAGAGGCTAAGCTATGAGGGCTTCTAAGGAGTCTGTGCTTTATCTTAAGTGCAGGAAAGTGAAAGAATCAACATTCATTTTAGAAAAATCACTCCGGCTGCTGGGAAAAAAATGAGATGAAGCAAAGGCGAGGGGGTCAGACTGCAGACCAGACTACAGTATAAGGAATTTGGACTGGAGCAGAAGATGTCAGGGTCAGACTCATCTCCCCTCACCCCTAAATCCTCTCATCCCCACACCACCCATATCCTCTCACCTGGGCCACTGAAGGGCCTGTTGGCCTGTCTTCCAGCTGCCAGTGCTAGCATCTCTTTGCCTGAGGGCCACCTCCTGCCCCGGCTTTGTCACCCATGTGGTAGGCCAGAAGCAAGGCTTTATTGGAATTAGCGCATAAATACTCTTACTTTCTCACGCTTGAGTGGGACGACTCTGAGACACGTGTCTGCCCCGGCTTCCAGAGCCCCTCCGCTGGGATTAAGAGCCAGCTGCCCACAGCAGTGGCTGGAGAGCCAGAGCATTCTTCTGGGGCTTCTTCCTCTTCTGTGACTTGCTTTCCCCCTCGCCCCCTGGAATCTTCTTCACTTCCCAAATAAACTATTTATACACAAATTCTTGACTCAGGATCAAACACTGGAGTAATCCAAACCAAGAAGGTTACTGAAGCTCTCCTAAGAGTGGTTTGATGTTTGGGAGGAGACAGAAGGCACTGGGGTCCACAGAAGAACAGACCTGGGGGAGGAGTTCACTTGTGACTCCTGTTTCACTCTGTTCTGCTATAGTGATGTGAAGGGCCAAGTAGGAACTGGGAAAATCCATCTCAGGCTCTACGCATGTCACCATTTGGCTCTACAGAAGCCCCTAGATCAGTGGTCCCCAACCTTTTTGGCATCAGGGACAGGTTTCATGGAAGACAGTTTTTCCACAGACTAGGGAAGAGGTGGGTGAGCCAGAGCTCAGGCGGTGATGCGAGCAACGGGGAGCGGCAGTAAATACAGATGAAGCTTCACTCACTCACCCACCTGCTGTGCAGCCCCCCACTTTCCTAAGTTTCATGGAAGACAATTTTTCCACAGATAGGGGTGGAGGGTGGAGGATGGGGAGGTGACAGTGGAACTCTGCAGCCCAGTCCCTAACAGGCCACAGACCAGTACCCATCCACAGGCCAGCAGCCCTGGAGCCTTAGGATTGTGGGTGGATATTTGGGGCACAAGGCTCGGCCTTAAGCATTCTCTCATATTCTCTTCCAGCTGACGTAGCAGAAGAACACTGAGTTCCTGGATTACCAGCTCCCAAGATCCTCCTGTGGAGCCACTCGCAAGGAGAGGAACCAAGTTCTGGAAGGAATTCGGTGTCAAAAAAAATTTTTTTCAAGCTCCATCATTTGGCACTCACTCATTTGCTAATTTGGAATTCAGCAAATATTTATTGAGTGTTTCCCATGTGCCAGGCCTCATGGTAACCCCAGTGGATATCACCTCGAACAAAGCCAGAGTTTCCTTTGCTTCCCTCCCATCCAAATGAATCAGTCATGGTTCTTTTCCCATCTGGGTTTTCTGAGCCATACGTCTAGTTGAGGATAGTAAAGGCAGACCCCCTCGGCTCCTCAACATCAAATTTATCTATTCCTATGGCTCAAAGAAAAAGATCAATCATCCAATATCATTGAAAAATTGGCAAATGACAGTTCACCAAAAGAAAATCAATGACTTTTAAACATATGAAAAGATTCACAATGTACTTATAATAGAGAAGTTATCACCAGCTCATCAAAGATCAAAACACTGATTATCACACTGTAATGTGGAGGGTGTAGAAAAACAGGTACTTTCATATATTGCTGAAAGAAGTGTAAATTGTAAAATCTCTGTGAGGGAAATTTGGAAACCTCCTTCAACAATACAAATTCATAATACCACTTGATTCCAATTCTAGTAATTTTTCTTTAAGGCCAACTCACACTTGTGAACAATGACATACGTATAAGGATGGGGTCATTGCAGCATTGTATGTCTTAACAAGAGTGGAAACAAGCCAAATGGTAATCAACTTGGAGATAATTCAATTAATTATATGTCCATCAAATGTTATAGTACGTAGCTGAAAAAAATAAGGGAGCTATTTATGTACTGTAAGGAAAGATCTCCAAAATTTAGCATTAAATTTTTTAAGGTACACTACAATATGTAAAACATGTTGCTATTTGTTATATGTATATTCATTTGCCTATGCACAAAATATTTCTGAAGGATACACAGGAAATATCTAACATTGCTTTCAGAAAAAGATCTGGATGGCTAGATATAAGGAGATTTTTTTTGTTCTAAATCCTTCCTTATCTTTTGAATTTTTGAAGCATGTGAATGTATTGTCTAATTTTAAAGTTAGAAATAAATAATAAAATTAAATAAATTGAATCTCTTGAAAATAAATTCCCTCAAAGCCCTAGGACTTTAACTAGGTATTAAATGCAAGGGTAGTAAACGCAAGCTGTTGTAACAAACAAGTCTAATCTCAGTAGCTTAACATAACATAATCAGCTCAGATCCAAGGTGGATACAGGTGGGGTACTCCCTTCGGGTCTGATTCAGTCTTGGGGCTCTACCATCATGGCCTTAGAGGTCACCATGGTTTGATCCAGCTGGAGGATGAAGTAAAAAGAGAGTTTGGGAAATGATGCTGAATAGTTAACTGCCCCAGTGCAGAAATGACACTCATCATTTCTGCTCACGTTACGTCTGGCCAGAATTGGTGATATGGCCTTATCTAGACATGAGAAGGCTCAGATATGTGGTATTTCTGTATGCTCAATAAGAAAATGAAATGGGTTTCGGAACACATGGCATTGTTACTGCCATTAAGGATCATACTGGGCCTTCACAATGACCACACTACAATTCTAGAGATTCTGTTGGTCATTTCTTTAATTGACTCCTTATACCTGTTAACTTTTACTGAGTAACAAATTACCCAACACTTGGTGACTTAAAACAACAATGATTCATTTAGCTCATGATTCTGTGGGTTGACAATTTGTGCTGTGCTCAGATGGAGGGTTCTTCTGATCTCGACTCACTCGTGCCTCTGTAGCCAGCTGCCAAGCAGCTGGGAACCAACTGATGTAGGATAGCCTCATGGGATGGCTCGTCTCTATGTAACATGATCTCCATTCTCTAGCTTGCTGACCTGGGCTTGTCACATGATGGCCGCTTAGTGTTCCAAATGAGTGAAAGCAAAAGCTACAAGGTCTTCTGAGGCCTATGCTCAGAACAGACACAATGTCACTCCTACCACATTCTATCAGTCAGCTTAAGCTACAGGGCCATCCCTGACCCAAAGGGGGAGGAAATAGACTCCGTGCTTTGATGAGAAGATCTGCAAAGTCATATTGTAAGGGGATGTAAACACAGGGAAAGGAATAATCGTGGCCATGCTTCTCATCTACCATAGTTCTTTTCAAAGGTCTGATATCCTGATATCCAAACCCAGTATCCACACAGCTAAGCCATAAGTGCCAACGTAATCCAAGACACCTTGGGATGACAAGACAACAGATATCTTATAGATAAGTTTGCTAATAATAAAAATCATTGATTCTTAGAATTGTCCTTAGAGATCATTTAACCTACTGGTTTTTATCTTGTGCAGCATGGAACAATGGAGATTCCAAGAACATGATTCACAGATTCACTGAGGGGAAAAGCAGATACCAAATAGCAGTGCAGAGGAACTCCGGGCCTCCCCACCCAGAGCATCCTCATTGTTTAATAACAAAGAAACTATTAGCCACCTTATTGCAAAGATCCTGCTACTCCTTATACAACTGTTCCCCTAGAACCACCTGTGGTTATTTGGATTCATTCAACTTTGACCACCCAACGTCTTTGGGGAAACCAATATATGTTGAGTGTGTACCAAACATCAGATTCTGTCCTTCAATACAGAGTCTGACTTTCTCTGCCATGAGTTTTAAGGATCTTTCAAATTTCCTTTCTATGTCTGCCTTTATCCTGGACATGTACTTGCCAATGCCCAAGTTCCAAGTCTTCATCCTTGCCCCATTCAAGGTCCTTTTCTGCTATAGTGAACATCAACCTTCTTTTTAAAGCTAAGTACCATCCAGTTCTATACTGCCTTGGTCAGCTCTCAGTCTGAGTAGCAGATGTTCCCCAATAAGTCCCTAATATTCCCACTGTCCATCTACAATCATATCCTTTCTTTGCTTTACTACCTGAGGCCAACCTATTTACAAGATAAACTCCAGCCAGGAATCAGGGCCATTTCTCTTCAAGCCTGGTCCTCTTTGGCTCACTTGACATAATCTCATTTCTGCAAAGTCCTCTGCTAGATGAGAAATCATAAAAAGATTAATAAGAAGTGACTGAAATCTTTATTTTGAAACAAAATTCCCACAATGCAACATGAGGTCAGTTGCTATGAGACAAATTTATACCATCTGATCATCTGAAATTCTATTCTTGGCTCTGCCATCAACCCAGCCAGAAGCATTTATTGAGTCACTTTGTCTCTCTGGGCCTTTTATTCCTTCTCTCCCTGCTCTATTTCCTATGGGAGTGGGCTGCCAGTTGACCACCACCTCTCTAGAATTCTAACTCCCAGGAAAGATGGTCAGAAGTGCTGGTGAACAGGGATGTTAAGGGTCCATGTAAATTTCTCCACCCCAAGAGAATGTTGGGACTGCCTGGCTAATTCTAAGGAGACTGACTGATACTTCTTATCTGTTGGGGCTCTGTAAACGCCAGAAGTTAGTTCCCAGCCTGAATTAGCAGGCAATGGGGCAGGGTATCTAGCTGGTCAATCCAATGGGCTTCCTGTATACATTAATAATATCTATCTTCTACCTCCTTATCACTGGGTGTTAAGATATTTAAAGTGAAAATGGCTTGGAAACAGTTCAAGTGCTATACAAATTTAAGGAATTATCACCCTGATTATTATGATGCCCCATCTCATTTTTTCCCCTATTTCAGAAGTGAGATTATCCTCTAATTGAGTCTAAATTGGAAGAAGAGGCAATATTTTATACTGGAGACCTTCCGCGTAGTCCTCTGGTGGCCAAAGACCAAAGCAGGCATCAGCACAGATGAGCCTAAGCAGGCAGGACTTCTTAACCACAAACAGAGAGGTGCTTATGGTGTGAAGCTGAGAAAACACTGCCTCATGAAGCTTTTCCAGACAGTCAATTCTAGTCAAAGCCAGTCATGGCCAGTCAAGACTGGTCAGAGGCAGTCATAGCTGGTGAAAGCCAGTCATAGACGGCCAAGGCCAGACAAAACCAGTCACTCCTGTCAAGGTGGTTAGGGCCAGCCAGGGCCAGTCAAGGCAGGTCAAAGCTGGTCAATTCCAGCCAAAGCCCATCATGGCTGGTTACAGCCAGTCAAGATCAGTCAAAGGGAATGTTGGCCAGTTAAGACCAGACAAAGCTAGTCAAAGCTGGTTAGGGCCAGTCAGGCCAGTCAAGGCAGGTCAAAGCTAGTCAATTCTGATCAAATCTGGTCACAATAGGCCAAAGCAGTAAAGACCAGTCAAGGATAGTCTTGGCCAGTCAAGGCTAGTTAAGGCTGGTCAGGGCCAGTCAAAGCTGGTCACAGCCAGTCAAAGCTGTTCAAGACTGGTTAGGGTTAGGTTAGAGTTAGGGTTTAGGGTTAGGGGTTAGAGTTTAGGCTTGTGGTATGGGTTGGGATTGGGGTTAAGAGTTGGGGATTAGTGATTAGAGGTTGGGGTTCAGGGTTAGAGTCAGGGTCAATGTCCAGGGTCAGGTTAGGTTTGGGGTTGGGGTTGGGGTTGGGGTTGAGGTTAGGGTTAGGGTTAGGTTAGGGTTGGCTTTGGGATTGGGGTTAGAGTTAGGGTGGGGGTTAGGTGTTATGGCTGGAAGTTAGGGTTAAGTTTAGACTTTTCTATTGCCCCTTTCCATCAACACCCCCTCCCACCTCCAGCTCCCTTGCCAGACACTATTCTGAACTCTATCACTATGTTTCAGCTTCTTCTGTTCTGTCATTTTGTAAAAATGGAATCATACAGTATTTCTTTCTTTTGTGTCTGGCTTCTCTAACTCAACACAATGTATTTGAAATTAATCCATGTTATTGTGAGTAACAGTAGTTCTTTTCTTTTGCTGCTGTGGAAGATATTCAAATGGTCAGATAACATATAAAAAGACGCTCAAGGTCATCAGTCATCAGGGAAATGCAAATTAAAGCCACAATGATATATTCTTAAACACCCACAAGAGTAGCTACAGCCAAAGACTGACAATACCAAGGGTTTATGAGGATGTGGAGACTCTTAGAATTCTTAGATAACATTTGTGGCCATGTAAACTGGTAAAACCACTGTGGAAAACTATTGGACAGTTTCTAATAAACTTAAACATTCACCTATTCTATGAACCTGGAAATTCCACTCCTCGCTATTTGCTCAACAGAAATGAAAACACAAATGCACAAAAAGACCTGTACATGAATCTTCATAGTAACTTTATTCATAAATGTCTCAAAGTAGAAACAGCTTCAATGTCCATAAATAAAAGAGTGGATAAATAAATTGTATATCTAAACAATGGACGAGTCACTCGATCTTGATTGGGCTTGACTTTACATTAAGAATAATGTTTATGCCACACAGAGTAAGGTTATTAGATGAACAGTGAGGACAGTGGCTTACAAGTACAGGATTTATATTTTTTGTTGCTGCATAAATAAGAGAAAGGCTAAGGAAAGTTAAGTTTAAAAAAAAAGACACAAACTAATATGCTATAGGCTGCCAACTCTTAAACCTGCTCAAATTTCTCATCTGCCTGGATCCAGCTCCCATTTCTCTGCAAGCAAGAAGCAGCAACAGCAAATAAAACCATTTTTCCCCTTCTAATAAAACATGGTAACCAAGAGGGTTTGCTTTAGAGTCTTAACTTTGACGAAACAGCCAAATTTCCTGCATATGTTTAATCTGCTCAATGCAGATATCTGAAAGTATCTACTTCTACATCCTTCTGTCTTTATTCTCTTTTGTTATTAAATGACTCATCTTCTACTCTGTTTCAATCAGCAATCCACCTCAAAACTCTTTGGAAACAAGCAGAAAAAGAATCATATGCACCCATACACACATATATACACACATGCACACACACATACGTATGCACACATAGACATGCACATATGTTGCCTTCTCCACCTATGAATACATGGAAATCTACATATTTTCTACATCCATATATAATAAGCACCATGTTGGGAGATAAGTCACTTAATAGCAAACATCCAGGTGAGGTTCCCCAAAGTGGGGAGCTTCTCTCCTTATTTTGACCATGCTGTTCTTGCTCAAAACATTGTTTGGATCTTTGGAAGCCATGTTATATGAAGAATCGTGACAGGAACAGAGTCTATGGAACCTGGGGGAGAAAAGCCTGCTCTTAAATATTTGAAGAGTCATTATGTGAAAGAAGGAATACATTTATTGTCCCCATTTTACAGATGCGGAAAAGGAGTCACTTGGGCTCAGGCAGTCTGCCCATGACCCGCTTCACCCTTGGCCCTCCCAGAATAGAACAGGGCAGACAAATGAGGACGAACGGTAATGTGCCCCCGGTGCTCTGGAGGAGAAGTCCTGGCATGCAGTGGGTACCCGAGGAAAGAGTGCTCAATCAGATCCGGGTGGGGGTGGTCAGGGAGTGGTAGGTAACAGGAAGGACTTCATGGAAGAGCTTCAAGGAAGGGACTTTAGAAGCTGATTCAGTTCTTTGCAGATCCACGGGTTCTTATTTTCTTTTTCCAAGGTAGGTTCAGAAAATACCAAGTAGGATTTGTAACATCCTATTCCTCAGTCACTATCAGTACCTTTGTCTGGTCCTCAAAGGTCATTTTAATTCTCTTACAGTAGATGGGGGTCTTGGGCACAGCCTTGGCAAATGAGACCAATACAGGCCTATAAGTGAGCTACTAATGCCTTCTTCCCTCTGCCTCCCAGATTCCCAAAATCTACTGTCATATCTTTCTTTCTGTAGCAGTCAGGAGGTTGGCTAGGGGGAGAGAGAGAGAGAGAGAGAGAGAGAGTCTTCGTGTGTGTGCTAGAAAGAAGACAGGGAGGGAGACCGAGGCCCGGGAGCCCCTCTCTCCCCCAGCCTTGGAGCATCCAGCCCGAGCACACAGGACCAAAGCTGCCTGGCCCTTTGATCGGGACCCCATGCTGTGCCTTGTTCGGGGAATTTTTAAATTCTCTTTCATATTATTGAGCGGCTTCCCTCCCCACCTCCCATCCCCGAGTCACGTTTTAGGATTATTGGGTCCTTCTCCTCATTGATTTGTTTTTCTGACCTTTGTAGTAGATACAGAAATATATGGATGGAACAAGAAAGGGAGGAAGAAAGGGAAGGGGGGGAGCCTGAGCAGCCTCCCTCTGGAAGGGAGGGCGCTTGGTGAGGGCCTTGGGTCTGGCCACATTTTACAGAAAAAAAGGCAGGTGGATGGCAGGTGCTTGGTACCCAGTAAGGGAAGCCGGGCTGGGAAGGAAAGGCCACCACCCACACGCATTCCCTCACGAGCTGATATCAGAGGGTGGCGCTATGGACATCTGGGCCTCTGTGCATTTGCTTGCCATCAAAAAGACTCCTATATCAGCTTTGTTTTTCATTCTTTCGGGGAATACCTACAGCACCCACTCCATGCTAGGCTCTGCGCTAGAGGCCGGGAGTGCACGAGCTCTTCCCCCCTCTCCATGCCTGTTGTATTAAACCCCATGTCTTCAAGCCAACCACACCTGTGCATGCTCCACTGTCAACACTGAGGAGGGGGAGGAAATGAACATTTGTGGAGTACCCACTGCCCACCACTGTGCAAGGCGTTGTATTTGTATTACAGGATGCTGAGCGAGACTTTTTTTATCGTTCCAAAAACAGAAGCTAGTACCCACAGCTGAGTCACCAAGTGGAAGTTGGTGCTGTTGTGAGAAGTGATTCCTCCCAAGACGTGTGAGTCTGTTCCCTCCTCAAAGCCAAGTGAGAAGGCTCCAAGATCTGGGATTCCTGCAAGACGGAGAGTCTGGCCCCTCAACCCCCAGGCATGCCTTGAGTCCACCCTGGCAGGAAATATGCCTGTAGAGGAGGCACATGGCAGAGGAGAGCCCAGAAGAGCCTACACCTCAGCTGTTTGACAAGGAGTTGATGTGAATTTCCCAAAGGTCAAGTAACATCATGAAGGGTGGCTAGACTGGAGCTGTCTTTCCTGTGGACCCAGCTGGGCTGCCCACCTGGGCAAAGGGAGGCAGTGACAGCAGCAGTGACAGCCGAGTGGAGGTGCAAGAGGGGAGTATCCATCAGGGAGTTACCCACGTCCCCTTGCCTTTACCTTTCAGTACACAACACCTGACTTCCAACTGCCAGCACCTGTGTCTCTGTCTGCAGGCTTCCTCTGGCCACTGAAGCCCGCCGTGCCCACAAAGAAGTGCTGGGAAATGAACAGCCCCTAGAAGCAGCCCTCATTCATTGACCAATGACCAATGGGTGTTGGTATATAAATACCTCAGCTCCTTCATTTGGATAGAATAACTCCGAGTCTCTTGCTCTACACTGTATTAGTTATCTTTTGCTGCATAACAATCTATCCCCAAAACATAGCAAGTTAATACAACAATAAATATTTATATCACAGTTTCTGTGGGTCAGGAATTCAGGAGCAGCTTAACTGGGTGGTTCTGGCTCCAGATCACTCATGAGATTGTAGTGAAGACATCACCTGGGGCTGCAGTCAACCGAGGGCTTGACTGGGGCTGAATGATCCACTCCCAAGATGGCTCATTTGCATATCTGGCAAGTGCGGCTGTTGGCAGGAGGCCTCAGTCCATCACCACACAGACTTCTCCATAGGGTTTCTACAGCATCCTCACGATCTGTAACTGGCTTCTCTCAGGGCTAGTAATCCAAGAGAAAGAGAGACCAAAGAGGGAACAGCAAAGTCTTTTATGGCCTTGCCTCAAAACTCAGATGCTGTGTTAATTATCGATTGCTACCAAACAAATTACCCCAAGACTTTGCTATTAACTCGCAGTTTCTATGGGTCAGGAATCTGGGCACAGCTTCCCTCGGTGCCTCTGACTCCGGGTCTCCCTCAAGGTGACAGTCAAGGTGTTGGCCCAGGCTGCAGGCATCTCAGGGGCCCACTGGAGGAGCATCCACTTCCAGGCTCACTCACTTGGTGTTGGCAACCTCAGTTCCTCATCCTGGAGGCCTCTCCAAAGGGCAGTTCACAACATGGTGGCTGGTTTTTCCTCAGAGCCAGTGAGGAAAAGAGCAAGAGAGCACAAACAAGAAGAAAGCCAGGGTCTTTTTGTAACCTAATCTCAGAAATGACATTCACCACCTTAGCCATATTCCACTGGTCAGAAGTGAGTCATTTCTATTGCTTACCAGTGGCCCACACTCTGGGGAAGCGACTACCCAAGAGTATGAACACAGCAGGTGGAGATAATTGGGGCCATCTCAGCGGTTGCCTACCACACATAGCACATTCTGTTGGACACACAGGCCAGGAACATTTTTCATTGTGGGCAAAAATTACACAAGGGCATGATTACCAGGAGTTGAGGCGGGTTGGGGGCCAACTTGAGGACTGGCTCCCACAAAACTGTTTCTCACTGTTCCTCACTGAGATTAAGCAACTGATAATAAGGCACCCTTGCATGTCTGCCTTGCCTTTCCTGGTTCACCTCCCCACTCCTCTGCAGGTCTTTTGTGGCATCACCTCCCAAATAAACCACTTGCATGTGAATCCTTGTCTCAGAGTCTACTTCTGGTGGAGCCCAGACTAAGACAGAGAGTAAAACCTTAAACTAGGACTATCTAAAAGTGCCTGTGTATGAATGTGTGTATTTGTGTGTTAGGAACTGATGCACAAAATTCATGTCTTATTCTGGAATGCAGCAAAAATGTGAAAGCTGTTGTAGTAAGCACTACAGCATTTCACAGCAAGAGTGTTTTCATTTGACCTGATGAAAGCTAGAAAGACAAGGCCTTAAAGGAGATTTGGAAATATGAAAAGTTACGATGTACAATGTACATCCAAAACTAATAATGTTCAAAACTGGGGCTATTAGTTCTTGAATGAATTCCCCATTTGTCATTTGGAACTACGTTTTTATTTCTACCTGTTCATCACCTTACTCCAATGAGTAAGGGCCTTGTGTCAAGGTGCCCATATTCTGCCTGGGTCCCCCACCAAGCCTCATGCCCAGCAAGTATTTCATACTTTCGTGAGGGAGAATTGCTCTGTGACCAAACTGTAGAGATGAAATGCCAAAAAACTTCATAGCATTGTGGTGGGGGGGCAGGGAGCAACTCAAGTCACTTGAAACAATGGTACATTTTCATGCATTTTTCAAAACTCACTTTGAGACTGACTTTAGATAGGCAGGTACCAAATGACTCTTGACCTCTAAGCACCAAAAAAATGCCCAGGAGAAATCCAGGCCTTCCAATGCACACAGCCGTGGGTCTGTCAAGGCTGGCTAGAGGAGCTTAAATCCAAATTAACTGCTCAGATATCTCTAGCTCAGAAGTTGGGCCACAGACACACTCATCAGCATGCGATGGCAGCACTGTCCCCACAGTGAGAAGAAAAGGAACCAGGATAATGAGGACAGTAGATAAAAGGGACACCATGGAGGAAGATCTTAATTGTATCTTAATTGAGTCACACACTTTCTCCTTCATGCCGATCCCAGCCTTAAAGTCAAAAAGAGAGTGGCCTATCTACTGGGGTGCTTCCTGTGCCCCCGCCACGGCAGGTGTTCAAGGTCAATACACTGTGGCAATCTACTGAAAAACGAGTGTATCAGTTAACTGTTGCTGCAATAATGCTGTATAACAAACCACCCCAAATCTTGGTATTAATCCCTCATTTTCACTCATGCATCAGCAGGAATGTGGGCCTGCGGATCTGCAGGTCAGCTGGGGCTTGGCTGACAGGCTGAGCTTGGCCGAGTGGCTCTGCCTCGAGCTATGAATGTAGCTCATCTTGGCTCTCACTAAAGCTTGGCTTGTATCTACTCCACGTGCATTCATTCCAGGGACCAGACAAAGGGGGATGTAGCTTCCAAGGGGGGGGCCTCCCTGAAAAAAAGCAGGAATAGCTGAGGCCTCTGAAGGCGTAGGCTTGGAACTGGCACACCGCACTCTGCCCGTGTATCACTGGCCAAGCCCAACGTCAAGGAGTGGGGAACTACATCCACAGTGAGGCCATGGCAAGGGTGAGGGTGTAGGGCAAAGTAGAGGGTTCAGGGCCAGTAATCTCATCGACCAAAGCCAAGGTCTTTCCCCAAAATCAAACTGAAGTCGCGCTGACAGGCACTATGGAGTTCTCGCCTATTTGTTACATTTCCGATAACTTGGAAGTACAAAGGTGAGAATGACGCGCTCACAGGCCTGGCCACCACGGACACCAGCGGACGGCAGTGGAGTACAGTGCCCGCAGCCAACACAGAGCACTGCACCCAGGGGCCCGTGCGGTCGGGTCAGTTATCACTGCTGTCCGAAGAGGCGTGGTGCTTCCTCTGACGCTGGAATGCAAGGGTCATCGTGGGTTCTGTGGTCATTCCCAGGGAAAGAAGAAAAAGGCCTTTCTTCAAAGACATATGTGCCACTCTACAATTATGAATGTTTCATAGCCATCGCATTTCTTTTACTTTGGCTATGGCCTGTGTGGTTGGCTGGCAAGGCTACTTCTGGAAAGGAAAAAAGTCCTCATTTCTTTACTGACAATGGAGTAAAAAATACCAAAAAATTAAAAAAAAAATAAAGCCTTTGACTTGGATTGCCAAAAACATAAAACTATCCCAGACCGCTCCAACCTGCATAACTTGGAGTCCATCATTACAAATGTACTTTCCCAGCCCTATGAGCCACTGGCTGGGTGTACACAGGGTCACAGCACACAGACTGTAGATGGTCCCCTGCGCTGGGGGACCCACCCGAGGAGCAAGTGGGAACTGAATTCCAGGCTGTCCTCTGCTTTCCAAGCCAAGCACCCCGGCTAGGGGGCTGCGTTATCCCAGAGGAAGGGGCACCTTTGATAATTCCTCTGCCCACAAGGGGCATCTTTTGGTAATTCACAAGATGACTCACCAAAAAGGAGTTTATCGTCTTGAGAGTCAGATGTTCGACACTTCCAGGTTTCCCAGAGGCTGCCCAGACCGCAGGGCCTGGCACGATGTGGTAAATTGGATTATTCTCCTAACTCTTCGCTACCCTACCGTAGCATTATGCATCCGTGTCCTTTGCTACGTGACCCCGCAGTGCCCCCCACTGAAGAGGTGGGATGTACACCTATGCCCACTGACAAGGGCTTGGCCATGTGACTTGCTTTGCCTGTAGAATGTTGGTGGATACGAAGTGAGCAGAGGCTTTAGATGCACTTGCTTTGTCCGGCTTGGCCTCTTGTCCCTCTGCCATCTGACGCGAGAAGGGCATGCTCCCAGGAGCCTCTGCGTCAGAGGGAAGAGCCCCACAGCAACCCACAGTCAAGCAGAGTCACGTTCGCTGCCCCCAGAACAAGCAAAAACAATACATGTGTGCTGTTTGATACGCTGTGTCCTTGCAATAAAAACTGCCTGGCACACATGGCCATTCATGGGGTGGGAAAAACTCTTCCCTCAAAGGAGCCTGGGTAGTCCAGCTAAGAGAAGGCATCCAGGGCTGAAAAGAAAACAATAGCCAAATAGATATTCTGCCAGAGGACAGACTGGAGCTGGAATTGAAACTGCAGACATTGGACCAGAGTGAGTGGGACCAGAAGAGAAGTTGGGAACGATGCCTGGCCAGGTGCTAGCTGAGCTTCCAGGGCTTCACATGGCATGCCTGAGGCTGGCTGCGAGTGAGGAGGGCAGCTGAGAGCCCTGAGTGTGCTCAGACACTGCCATGCCAACCTAGGTGACCCCAAAGTGGGTACAGCCCACTCAAGCAAAGGCCACCATGCTGGGAACCACAGGGGACAAGGGAGCCTAGAGCAGGGCTGTTGCTCTACAGCCCTCACCTTGCTTTCAGCATGGAGCACTGCGATGCCCTCCAGCACAGTGGGAGTCTCTCCACCGAGCCAGCCTGTCTTTAATGATGGCTGCATATCAGGCAATGCTGCCACCTCATTGCTTTGTACGACGTTGATGGCAGTTCTTCTATCCAGCTGCAGTTGATTTGGCCTTTGCAAATACAAATGCATTTCTCACCACTTGTAGCAATGAACTGAAAAACATTCAGGCTTTATTGGTGTTGGAAATGAGAAAAAAAGGGAATTCCTCTACTATGCTGCTTCCAACCCAAAATGAAATACCAAAGTAAAACGCTTAATTCCCAAAGGCCAGTTGGGAAAATAAGCCCATGTGCAGTATGTGCCACACTTGGAAAGAAGGAAGCACAAGACGGCCAGTCTCTGAGTGACCTCCTTTCCAGGTATGGCTGTCCCAGACTCCAGGGCCAAGGACAATGACATCTGGGTTCACCCCATCCAAATCTGTTTACCACAGAAGGAATTTCTTTACTAAGAACTTTTTGAATGAAAAGATTCTGTTAACAGGAAGTGGACTGAGCCAGGTGTGGTGGTCTGTGCCTATAATCTCAGCTATTTGGGAAGTTGAGGCAGGAGGATCACTTGAATCCAGGAGTTTGTGACCTGCCTGGGCACCATAGCAAGATCTCTTCTCAAAAAAAAAAAAAAAAAAAAAAAGAGTAAGTGGACCAACACCATGTAAAAGAAACTAACTAAGGTTTAGTAAAATGATGCATATGAAGAACCCATCATTGGGGCTTTCACATGGGTCACTGCTGATCCCTAGGCAACCCTTTGAGATAGGTGTCACCATTCCTGGCTTGGCGTATGCAGGAACAGAAAATCAGAGAGGCGACATGATTAACCTACAGTCACCCAGCTAGTAAGTGAGAGGATCTGAATTCAAATCTAATGCTAGTCTGACTCCAAAATTTATATTATATTCATCCTGTTGTGCCAGACTGACATTAGTCTTAGTATTTTATATAAATACATGTAAAAATCTCAGTCTACAAACACAGGTGTACAACAAATAAAACTTTCTTCATTTTTCTATTACTCAGCTTAATTTCTCTTTCAAGTTCATTCCACCAGAGTGATGATAACTAAAACTCAGGCAGTCGCTTGCCCCAGCCCTTCCCAGGGTTATGTAAGTAGGTAAGCCATGGGGATGCTCCACACCAGGTACCCTAAAGCACCTGGTTTCAGCCCAGCTGTGGAGGACATGCATGCTGCCGGAGCCCAAGTCAAGCACACACTGCCATGTATCTGTTCTCTGCTGCATTGGTGCCGAGGTGCCCTACCCTCCCTGCCCTCTGGGAAGGCAATTTTGAGGCTCATTCTTCAAGGGGTCCTCAGAGAAACTGAGCTCCAGTTGCTCACAGTGATAACTCACTCATTGATGCCTCCTTTATTGGCTTTTCCTCCTTCCCTGAGTCGTTTGTCCCACTCCTTCACTCTGCTCCCCCGGGATTGCACCCAAATAAACTCCTTGCATATGCATCCTTGTCTCAGGCTCTGCCTTCAGGGAAACTCAAACTGAGACAGTTGTCTGAGTCCCTGGGAACGTCCCGAGGGCCAAGCCATAGCAAGGTCAGGATGGGATGGAACAGCTGATCAGCAAGTCACCTGTCCCCTTCGATATCAGCTAAGAAATCCTGATCCCATTATCTGGACTGCACAAGCTGCTATTGAGTTGTCATTTGTAGTTCCACGGCTCCCTCAGGCCTAATAGCCTATTTCTACACCATACTATATGGGGGAGAGGGGAAGACAGCAGAATCTCTTTACCAGGCTGTCTAAACACAGAATGGCCACATAGCCATTGCCACCTGCACAAAACTCTACCCAGGAAACAGAACATAGTGCTCATCTGCCTGTATTGGCTTCAGCTGCCTCCCCGATGCTCCACTGAGAAACAGAACTGGGATTTCTCTCTCTGGGACCACAGGAGCCTAGTCTTTTCTCACTTTCCTTCTGGCTCTCTTCCTCCCCACCCCTGGGAGAAGGCTTCTCGCCTCAAACACTCTGCTCTCCCTCATGGTGTGTCTCCTGAGCATTTTGTCTTTCCCAGAGTCCCTTTCATCCCCCGAGAGCTCCAGTGTTGGGAGCCTGAAGTCAGGAAGAAGCTGTCAAGCTGCATTCTACTTTCTGCTTGTCATTCTTGTCTCCGGAAACAATGATCTCAGAATGGCCTCCTAGGTTCTTGAAAAGTAAGACGGCAGGGGAAACGCTACAGTAAAGATGAGGGAACTGAAAATATAAATACCAATTTATATTTTTTAAAATATCACCCTTTACAGTTATGCAGCACAGTAAAAATAATCAATCCATAGCACATTGTGGTCCTAGTGTGAAATCCCAGTGTCTCTGCACCAGGTAATCGGAGACCCTCCAGGCATCTCCAGTGTTCCCCACTATCCTGGGCTAGCTTCACCATTTCCTATGTCAGAGGAGAAGCACAAAGAAAGAAGGGAAGGAGCAGTAACCTGAGGTAGCAGTTCAGGCTCACTGATGTCCCCAGGTTGCACTGTTGCACGTATCTTTCTACTTTTCCCTCTGCCCCACTTAGATTGGTGATTTATTGTCTCTTGGTCAGAATATGGTTGCTGCAGCTACAGGTATCATATCCCCACTCAAGGCAGGAAGAAAACAGAAGTGAGACTCTCCTTTGGGGCTCTCTGTCCATCCAGCCTGGCCTTGGGGAGCACACAGATTCTTGCCCACTGGTTCCCACACAAACACCGAAGCCCAGAAAAGATGAATTAGACTGGAGTTGTACCTGGATTATTTTTTCTCTCGATTTATTAAAAGACTCTTCTATTTTACAGGCCAACTAGGCTTCTTTCCCTTTGCATTGCTTCCTCAGCCTGCCTAGACCCCGCGTCCTGCCTCCCACCCTCCCCACCCAGGCTGTCGCCATGAGCTCACTCTGGAATGTCTCCTTCAACAACAGAACTTCTCTCTTTGCTTTTTCCTGATGTTTTTAACACACGCACACTCACACAGAGGTATGAACACCTACAGTGCCACATGCGCACACAAGCAGACATGCACAGGTACGCACATAGGCAAACACACACACAGACAACCTTGCAGCTCTCAAGGAGAATCAGAGATTCCCATCTCTTCCCCCCATATCCCAGATGGGCCCTTCCCTGTGTGCCTTCCTGTCCCTGCACCCTCTTCCATGGTGTTGTTTATGCCTTTTCACTGCCCTGCCTGAGGATAGTCACTTGTACCAACCCACAAACACCAGCCAATGCCAGATAAATGTGGTACAAAACAATCCTCTCTAATAACATCCATGTGCCACACAGAATCCATGTGGTGTTGGGGAAGAAGCAACAATACACACTTGGTTTTATTTTTCCAGGTTTCTCATCCAACGCCAGGGTCCAACCATCTTCAGTTCTGCAGCTCACGGCTCAAAGCAGAGGACCCACGGACCTCACTTTGCCACTCCTGGGCGGTTCTTTTCAATGACAGTTCCTGCTAGATTGGGACACTGTTAGAGAGTGTTGTAATGCCACAACTGGTGACACCACCTTAGTCGGCAAGTTGGGCCGGCCCAGCACATGCAGGAAGAGAAGATGTGATCATTTTCCCCTTTGCTACACAGATCCACTGCCCTCCTATTTAAAGAAATGGGGCTTTCTCTCTCCCCTGTCTCCTCCTCTTTATTGTGAGATTTCAGAATTGCTGCGGGCCAGTGACTGCTATGTGCCTCCTGTTCCTCCCCTTTTTAAGTAGGAGTGTGTGTTGTGACCATCTTGTTCCTGTGTCCCCAGCCTGAGCCCAGGGCCTAACACTTTTGTTGTTGCTGTGCTGAGGTAGTCATCCTGGGCAAGATGTCCCTGGCACCTGACACGCCCCTGCCACCCTATCTTTCCCTACTTCCTGGCGAGCTCATGACTCTCCCTTTCAGCAGCAACCACACTCTGTGTCTGCTTGAGGCTTCCCACAAGAGCCTTGGCAGCATCCAGTAAGTCTTCTCATTGTTCAGGATCCAACTTCCAAAAATATGTCTGCAACATGCATCAAAATAATCTATGCAGGGACAGGGAATGGAGATACAAAAGAGCTAACACAAAGAAGCCAAATTTGCCCCTTTTTAATCCCTTGAGAAGCAGAATCATGTTTCTACCTCCAAAAAGCAGCCAGCAGCCAACCTGTCTTGCAACAGAACTGAAATGAAGAATTTCACATGGCTTCCAACTACTGACTGTGGTTCAGTTGCTCAGGAGACTGGCCTTGATTTGGGTGTGGCAGCACCAGGGGGTGACCTCGTACTCAAGGGGGAGGGCTTTGAGGGGAGCCAGGCAGGAAGGGCTGATTGAGGGGCTTCCCGCACTATGGGTAGACAGTGAAGGGAAGTTGTTTCCAGCCAACACCTACATGCCATGTGGTTCATTTCTCCACCAGATGGACATTGGTCTCTTGCTGGCCAACTCATTGCCCCTGTGAGCCAGAAGAACAACCAGCCTGTGTGTATCCAGGTTTTGAACCATATGTGGGAGCCAGAGAGGAGAGAGGCAACCCAGCAGAGGGAAAGGGACAGACAGGAAATTGAGCACCTACTATATACCAATAGTTAACCTATAAGCCGGACTTTCCCACTAGGTATTGGGAAACAGAATGTTTTTAATGATCCTGGTATCTCCGACATCATGGGTATTTTAAAAGTATTAGTGAAACTGAATATTTGTTAAAGTGAATAAAATCTTTGATCTAGGCCTAGGAATTATTTTACTTAGTCATCACAGCCACTTCTTTTTTTAACAGACAAGAAGAAAGATCCAGAGAGGTTAAAAATATTGGTTGAAGTCACACAGCCAGAAAGTGGCAGTCCTAGAATTTGAATTTGGGTCTTCCTGAGTCCCAAAAACTCCATGGGAGAAGATATTGTGGGGCCTGGGTTCTACATTTGACAAGCTAGGATATGATCAAAGCAACTAGCCTGAGTAGCCCATGGAAAAATCTAGTCATAAAGGAAGTCAGGAAGTCAGAGTCCAGAGGTGGTCAGGACAGCAAGGGATCAATAGTTTACGAGGCAGTAGCACACTCTGAACTTGTCCCTCCCTGATTGAAATCTTCACTGGCTACCCTCGGGATAAAGTCTAAACTCCTTAGCCCCCCATTTGACCCTTTACAACCTCATCTTCCCAATGCCGTCTCACCCCACCCATCCGTCCCTACAGCCAGCCACATTTGAGTCAGAGAATGGTTGCTGTCCCTAAATGTGCCACACCTGTCCACGCTTGTGCCACTGCCTGAATTATCCAATGCCCAAGGAGCACAACCTCAAATGCTGCGCAGGGCACAGTGTTCAGCATGTGTGCCTGGAATTGAGGGGTAGAATCTAGCCTGTGGCATAGAACACCTGTGTGCTCTGTCCCCACCCCAGCTGGGCATGGGGGAGCCTAGCAGTGGGCTCCTGCAGAAAACACTCTGAGGACAAGTTAGCCAGGATGGGAAGCCTTAGGTGCAGTTGGGATGGTGCCAGCAGGGGTCAGGCAGCTCCCAGGCCCACAGCCTGCCTGAGCCATTTAGCCAGGACCTCTAGTCCCTCTCAGCCATGGGAGGCCTCAACCTTCTCTAATCTTTCTACATCCTCTCTCATCCTTCTTCCTACTGCTGCCCAAGTGGCTGTGTGACTTCGTCTAGGTTCCCCAGAAACCAGTCCCCAAAACAAGGACTCAGGCACAGGTAATTTATTTGGGAGGTGACCTCCAGGAAATAAGAATGAGGAGAAAAAGGGAGAGTGAGATAGGGAAGGGAGAAAAGCCAGTAAAGTGTGCGTTGATGAGCAGGTTACAAGGGCTTGATGCCACCAAGGAACATGTGAGTTCCCAAGGAGGACATGCTCAGAATCTTCCCGCTGGAGCATGGGCAGCCTGCGCTCCAGTGGTGCATTCATCCACCCGCTACCATCCCCATTGCTGGTGGGCATTCAAAGGAACAGCTCTCCAGACAGGGCAGGGTTCCTGGAGAGAGAAGCAGGTACACTCGGTACTCCACGCCAGGCTCCCTACGGGGTTGGAGTTCAGCCTTAGAGAAATTACACCTCCACCGCCATCAATAGGTACGATAATAAAATAATCACTTCCAGTTCCGTGGCCTTTCCTCTTTCCAAAGTCCTTTCACATATGTCATTTTATGTAGTGTTTGAAGCAACTCAAGGAAGAAGATGGGGAAACTGAGGCCCAGAGGGTCCACCTGCTGGGAAGTGGCAGTTACAACAGGAAGATCAACATTGTTCTTACAAACCCATATGACAATACTCAATCCCATTTCCATTCATTCCTCCTGGGGGTGGGGGGAAGATGTGCCCATTAGTAACCAAGAATTTGCCCTTCTCTGGTGACATTTGGCTGATGGCTGGAGTAGTGACAGGGCCTCCCAGAGGAGGCTAATCTGGAGGGAGGAAGGCAAAGCAGGAGATGCCTGAATACTACTGGGAATCGTAGGGGCTTGCAGACCAGCTTGGCCACACTAGGCAAGTCCCCTTATATCTCTGGGCATCCCATCCTCCTCTCCTAAGCAGAAGGCTTGGCAGGAGGGAGGTGGGCCTGGCACAACAGTCACTGGGGGCCAGGTAGGAAGCAGGAATCTCAGTCAGTCTACGTGCCTGAGAGCAGAGTGATGGGGGCAGGAGCACACTGAGCTAGACAGCAAATGAGCTGACCATGCACCTGGGGCCAGAATGGGAGCCTAGAGGAAGGGTCAGAGAGGTTCACAGGAGAAGGGACCCAAGAACTGATCCTTAAAGCACAGAATCAGAGCAAAGGGGTGGAGGGCCTGATTTCTCCAAGATCAGGGTCTTACTGCCCTGACTGGGTTTTTCTAGCCTGCCACAGTGCCTTGGCCTGGGTTACCTGGATGCATTTAAAGAGGCCCCAGCATGGAATGAAAATGGGCCCTATCTCTTCCTCTGTTCATTGAAAAAAGGAATGTACCAGACCAGTTGGTTTTCAAACTGAACCTGAGGTGGGTGTGGCAGAACCTGAGGGAGGACTGGGTCCCCACCAAATTCCACCCTAGGAGCCCTCCACTTTTGTTTGCCAAAGCTTTCAAGTATCATTCTGTAAAGTTGAGGTCCCCAACCCCAGACCGGTACCCTTCCATAGCCTGTTAGGAACCAGGCCTCACAGCAGGAGGTGAGCAGAGGGCCAGTGAGGCTTCATCTGTATTTACAGCCTGAGATCTGCCTCCTGTCTGTTCAGTGTGGGCACTAGATTCTCATAGGAGCATGAGCCCTACCGTAAACTGCGCATGCGAGGGATCTAGGTTGCTAACTGCTGATGAGAATCTAAGGCCTGATGATCTGAGGTGGAGCTGAGGCAGTGATGCTAGCACTGGGGAGCAGCTGCAAAGACAGATTACCACTAGCAGAGAGGTTTCACTGCACAATAAATGTAATGCACTTGAATCATCCCAAAACGTTCCCCCTCTGCACCTGCCCCTTCTGTGGAAAAATGGTCTTCCATGAAACCGGTCCCTGGTGCCAAAAAGTTGGGGACTGCTGCTGTAAAGAATGGGTTGCAAGGCTAAAAATGCTTGGAACCAATGAACTAAACAAACTTTAAGAATCTTTGACTCTAAAATCTAGGCTGTTTTAGAAAAGCAAACATGGTGTTCCTGCAGGATTACAGGGTTTGCTGCACTCTTGATGGAAAGGATTTCCCTTGGAAGCATTTTGTTCCTCTTGTTGTTGGCACCCTGGTGCCATTTAGATTGCTCTAAATTTGACTTTTGGTGTTTTTAGAGAATAACTTGCATGACTGCAGGGAATGGGGCCTCTGAACTTAGCGAATGTGGTAATCTTGGGCAGGTTCTGAAGGATATTAATGGCCTTCTTTCCCGCCCCCAGGACAGGAAAGTAGTAGCAGTAATCAACAGCATTCAGGACTCGGAAGCCCTTTTTCCCAAACTGGAAATCCTCATTTAATCCACAAAGTTATCCTGCGAGGCAAGTGCCACTCACCCCACTTTCCAGATGAGTTAGGTAAACCTCTCAGAGCTTGAATGACTCAACTCACCTGAGGTCACCAACCAACAGGAGAAGAGCTAGGAATAGAATCTGTGTTGCTGGCACCACATCCATGTCCACTGCTCTTCTTGAGTGTGTAAATGAGTATGAAAGCTTTGGCCTCCAGCTGTGGAGCAGCTGCTGTCAGTACACAAACCCCACCCCTCGCCCCTACAATTTCAGTGCACAACTGGCCAACTTCCAGCTGCTGGCACCTGCATCTCTTTGGCTGAGGGCTTTCTCCAGCCAACAGAATCCCCCTGCCCCATGAGGCAGGCAGAAGTGCAGGGGAATTTATCACCCCCAGTCCCCTGAGCAGCCAGTCAGTCACCAGTGGCCAACTCCCCTACCCTTCAGGTGTAACAACTTGAAGGCATGTCCTACATCTACACCATCTCCTAGCGCCCTTTATTGGCTCTTTCCCTCTTGTCTCATGTCCCCACTCTCTCACAGGTGTTTCCCGTGATCACCTCCCAGTTAAACCATCCTCACTGGAATCATGGTCTCAGGATCTGCCTTTGGGGAATTCAAACCAAGGTGCACTACCCTATAGTTAAAAGGAGGGCTAAAAAAAATCAACTGTCTCTCTTTTCCCAAGGTTTGTTGCAGATTTATGAGACCATAAAGCCTGAGGAAAGAAAGGAACCTGATTAGAAGCATATACCAGCTTTATTCAAAACCCATAAAACATGCTGCACCCCACACAAAGTGTACTGTGCAGCCATTTTTAAAAATGAGGAAGATCTCAATATGCTGATATGAAACCATAGCCAAGATATATTGCATAGCAAAGAAAGCAAGTGACAGGACAGTGTATTTAGGAAGCTGCCATTTGTGGATTTTAAAGGAATTTATATACATATGTATGCAAAGAATATCTCTGGAAAGATGTACAAAAAAAAAACCCCTGAAAAATGTAGGCATCCCTGAGGAGACACTGGACCAATACTAATCCCTTTTCATTGTTTATGCCAGCTTTACCACAGCTCTGTATTACTTTTTAAAAAGGAAAAAGGACAAGGAAAAACACTATTAAATGAAACAAAAATGCTCATGAAAAAGATCTATGTGCATCATGTTTAGCTGAGAAACAGTTAGTCAGGAGACCCTAAAATCTGCACTTCCAATTAATCCCCAGGTAACTCTGATTTCAGTGGACTGTGCTTTGGGAAAAGCTAACATAAAATGCCAGCCCCTTGTTGGACTGCTAGAGATGGGCAGTGCTGGGGGTGTCTGCACATCACCAAGGGCTGTCCCTGGGAGGGCAGCATCTTTGTTCAGCATGACACTTAATGACAAAGGTACAAACCATTTCCTTTTCCTGACTCACCTCTCAAGCCCATGGCCACCGTCTCCCTGGATGATGTAATTTGGCATCAGGTTTGTTTTGTTTTGTTTGAGACATGGTCTCACTCTGTCACCTAGGTTAGAGTACAGTGGTAGGATCATAGCTCACCGCAACATCAAACTGCTGGGCTCAAGCGATCCTCTCAGTTCAGGCTCCTGAGTAACTATGACTACAGGTGTGCACCACTATGCCTGGTTAATTTATTATTATTTTTTTTATAGAGATGTGATCTTGCTATGTTGCCCATGCTGGTCTCAAACTCCTGGCCTCAAGAGATCCTCCCGCCTTAGCCTCCCAAAGTGCTAGGATTACAGTCATGAGCCACTGCTCCAGGCAGCAGCAGATTGTTTTGTTTGCTTCCTCCTTTCCCTCTGTGAAGGATGCTCCACTGACACAAACAGCGAGCAAAATTAGAAGCAGCTTAATTTTTAAAAACAGGAGAAGAATGAAAATCACAGGCAGCATGAAATCTAAACTTGAGCCCAATAGGCTTTTGCAGCAACCTATTTAAAAAAAAAAAAAAAGTGGAGACAAAGAAAGCAATGGCAAACAATCTCCAAGTTGATTTAAAATTAACTGGACATCTGGCCATAAAGTGAAAGAATCACTAGGCACCCAAACTTGTGATGGGTGAGCTTTTAATGAGTCTTGGGATTCACAAAATTGCAGTGAACACTGGGAAATAAGAAGCCCTCAGTAAATGGCGGTCATGATGCAAAAGGTACTATTTGGTCCTTAAGGTTGGTTTCCTGGAACTGAGCAGGCAAAAGAAACAGGCGCAGAGGAGAGCAGAGGAGCTGCCTGTCAGCGAGCCAAGCTGCAGTGTTAATTCACACAGGTGCCGGTTGCCTGGAACAGCACGGTTCCCGAGTACTGTTTCGTGAACCGTAGCAGGCACCCTGCTACAGGACGTTTACTAGGTGAAGGCACCAGGAGCTCAATTAGCCCCGTCCTCTTTTATCTGTCCCCCCAGAAGAGCAGGGAAGGAAGATGGGGTAATCAAATAAAAGATGGATGCTGGGAGTCAGTGATCCAGCTTGGAGCTGGAGCAGGGACCCCACTGGACCCCAGGCCCACAGCAAAAAGAAGAGCAAAAGCCAACTTTGCCTCAACCTGGTAATGAGCCAACCTCATTATAAGATTAGCTGCCAGGATGAACAACAGGCTCTTAATAATGCACACATCGCTATGACAACCACCCACTTTGCTACCTAAAGATAACTTCATTATGTGGCCATATTTCCTTGTTTGAGAAGAACTGCTGTTTACTGTGAGTTCCGCCATTCTGCTCCTCTGTGACACCTCTGGTTTTGTGTGGTGTGTGCCCCCACACATGTGTGCAAGCAGGCCCAGTGCGTGTGTGTGTGTGTGTGTGTGTGTGTGCATGTGTGTGAGTGCAAGTGTGCTGCAGGGCTAGGCAAAGAGCCGGGCCCCCAGGGCAGTCCTGGCTGCAGGGATACAGGCTGGTTCTCAAGGCTGGTAAAATTTCTGCAGGGCCCAGGCACCCAAGCGTGTTGACAAAATTATTCAGGAAGACAGGCTTGGCCAGGATTAATATAGTGATTAATTACGGTGGGAGTTTCAACAAGCGAGTGCATGCTCCGAAGAGTCGGGAGGAACGTGACAGCCCCTGGCCCGCCTGTTTTCCGGCTGGACAGGCCGGGCCAGGAGGGTTTTGAGCCGGGAGCCGCATGGGCCTGACGGTAATGAGAAATGAGAAAAGTGCTGAAAAATTGATGGCGCCTGCAGATTGCGCAGGCTGGCACACAGCAGGGGGTCCCCTGCAGCCGGCGCGCGGGGTGCGGGTATGCTAATGCGGGCGCCTGGGCCCGGGAAAGGGAGGAAGAAAAGCCTGCACAAAGGAGAGAAATGCAAATGACAGGCACAGAGATCAGTGCCGAGAATCCTGGATTAACTGCGCCGAGCTGGTGCTTGCCCGAGTTTAACCCTTTCTGGACTATGCCAGGGCTGCAGTGGGGACCGCGGCTGGGGGAGCTCAGGTCTGGATCTGGGCCCAGGACTGAGTGAGCGAGGGAGGAAACTGGAACTGGGAAGAACCAAGAAGCTGAAGGAAAGAAGTTGATCCCTGTCAGGGTAGTGACTTCTTTGAAAAGGGGGGGTGGGGGCTGGGGGGTAAGGAAGGGAAGTCTGGGGGTAGGAGGAGGGTAGAAAATGCAGTGGCCCAGCTGATATTGGCGGCTCAACAAGCACCTAGAAGAGTGGGAGAGGAGGCCAAGAAGAGGCGGCCCGCAGGGCTGGAAGGCCCGTCCTTGATCTGGGTTGTGATAATACTGATGGCCACTGGCTGAGCCATAATCCCAAGTATTGAAATCCGGAAAGATCAAAATCCCTAAAGTCTAAAATTGGTGCCAGATGGCTACAGTATCATTTACATTATGTTGTGAACATAAGATATGTGCATTTTACTGAATCTCGGTTATATTTCAATCAAAAATGAAAAGAGGAAAAAAAAAATGAGGCTGGAGCAGAGGAGCAGAGAGCCGGTTGAGAGCCTTTCGGACTTACCTTCCTGGGGAGAGAAGCACGAAGGGTGTTTCATGAATAGCGGCAGGAATCCCAAAACACGGATCAAGGTCTTGGTGCTGCGCTTTAGTGCACGCACACTCTCTCTCAGAATGTCACCACGGTTCGTACTCCCAGAGAGGAAAACCTTTGCTAAAACATACGTACACCCATCCTCAACCCTCCTTCCCGGGGAAGCGTGTTGGGATGAGAGGTCAGCAGTAACCCCGCAAGGAGCCCCAGCCGGTGCACAGTCAGGGCTTGCTCCAGCAAGGAGGAAGAAGGCGGCTGGGAAACTCAAGCCGGCAGAATCCCATGTAAATGTGGGCAGACCTGGAAAGACGCTGATGACACAAGGGATACACTGACAAGGGGGAAAAACACATATGTATGTTGGAGGAGGGAAAGAGAGAGAGAGAGAGAGAGGGAGAGAGAGAGGGAACAGAATCAAAGAGATTCCATTTGTGTAGTAAAGTTTAAGTTATTCAGATGTCTATATATTCATTTTTTATGTCTGAACAGCTGTATATCCAGCTATTAACAATATTTCCCTCCATGGGATGGAAGAACTTGAACTTTCTCAATAGTGTTTGAATATTTTTAATAATATTCAAGTCTTAGGAAAGAATAGTTTCATTTTGAAAGAAAAAACAAACAGCAAAGTAAATGGGAGTCAGGGGAAGACCGAATCCAGAACCGGAAGCCGAGGAGGGCAAGGAGACCGGCCCTCCTGGACTCTGCACGCTCGTCCCCGAGAGTCCCTGGAAGACCTGCAGCCCCTGTGGCCACTCCAAACCCCCAGCCCAGCTCTGCCTTTTTGGTGCCCTCCTTCCCCTGGATAAGAAGGAAAGGGCTGATTGCAGTGGCTCACACCTGGAATCCCGGCAGTCTGGGAGGCCACAGCAGGAAGATCCCTTGAGCCCAGGAGTTGGAGGTTGCAGTGAGCTATGATGGTGCCACTGCACTCCAGCCTGGGGGTCAGGGCGAGACACTGTCTCTAAAAGAATAATAACAAATAAGAAGGAAATGTCCCCCTTGACGTGGCAGGGAGGGGAGGTTCAGGGCAAAGAATCTTCTCCAAGGTTTTTTTCGCTTATAAATGGCACCATGAAATTCCTGCCTGTGAGCACAGAGATTTCCCAGCTACCTCCACAGAAGCATTCACTTGGTCCCATTATCAATCCATTTTGCAGGTGGAGGCCTGGAACTGCAGATCTGGAGGAGATGGTAGAGACTGCCTTTGTTGGGGGCAGAGTGGGCGTGGAGGTATTTACAGAGCGAGTATTTATAGACCACCTATTCTGTGCCACACTGTGCAGGACCGTTTGTGCACAGGACTTCTGCCCAGTTCCACCTCATCATTTTCCTGATAAGGAAACTCTTGCGAGCGTTGCAACTGCCTACAGAAACTCCCTGGAGGGACTGTGGGGAAACGGCCCTCCAGCCCGGGATGTGGTCACACCCTCTGCATCCCATCTCCACGGGTGCCGTGCCTAGCACAGGGTCCAGAACAGAAGCAGAGGTCATTGTTGTATTTTTGTTGTATTAGTTGTATTTTTCCCTTGGTACAAAGTAAGGCAGATTGTCTATGCTACAGTTCCTTTGAACCAGAAATTACAGTCTTTGCTCCAAGAGACAAGAGGATTACAAAACACTGTAAACGTCCTCCTTTTCTGCTTTTACTGCAAAGCTCCAATGAACTCCAAACCCAGGGGTATTCACTGTAGCACAACAGATTAACCAAATAGGACTGGGGAGTCATTTGGCATCTTTTTCCTTTGCCCAAGCCCCATGTGAGGACACGGCTTGCGGGGAGCTCGGGAGGAGGCTGCTGTTGCCGAGGCTAGCACAGCTTCGCTAGGCACAGCAATTATTCTAGAAACATCTGGAGCATGAAATTTTAAAACAGCAGAATTACAGTGGGTCGAGTCTGTGCCTAGGATATTTCTCGTGCAGTGCCACGAGACAGGCCTGCTGGCAAGGCTTCCCATCGGTGAGATCTGCCCTGTTCCTCCACCTGTGCTGAGGCAAAGGGCATTTGGTGCAGCTCCCTCCGCCCTTCCCTGTCATTCTGACTCCCACCTGGGAAGAAATCCAGCAATCACAGAGGATTGCTGATGGGTTGGCCCCATAGAACATCAGCCCAACTTTTGTTTTCTGTTTCATATACATGTTCAATTGACATTAAAAAAACAAAACAAAACCTGGCATCTGACACTTTCACTAACTCCTTACGCTGAAAATTGGAAAAAGATTAAGCAATTCCCAGCTTTTTAGAAGTAATAGTTTACACCTCGCTGGGGATGAAAAAATCATTTTTACAGAAGAATCAGCGAATAAATATGAGTGGAATGAAGGGAATTAGAAAATTCACCAGTTTGCAGCCCTAAATGAAGTAAATGATCAGATAAGGATCATCCATGAAAGTTAAAGCCTTTAGGTATTAGATTAGAATAAAGTCATTTTTAGCCATATAAAAGTAAGAAAAATCACCTCCTATCTGTCTTTTCTTAGAAAGTCCCGAAGATACGAGCTCTGACACAATAAGGGAAGAGACATAGCCTGTGGGAAACAGCAGAGCCAACCACAAGAGAGCAAAGTCTTAGAGAAAGGTAGTTGGCCCAAACAAGAGCCTACGATGGAGGCTGGGGCTTGAGAGATTTTAATACTTCCCATGACAATTTGGACTTAAGGAGACAATGAAGGCAAACAATGGAAAAGCAAAAGAATAGATCTTTTTTTTTTACTCCAGGAAAAGAAAAACCCACAAAATAGCAAAACACTGTTCAAGGAGGTTAGTGCACTAGCTGGCTCTGCATAGTCACAACAATGGAATCCCTTTTACTGATTTTCAACTTTTAAAATTGATCAAAAACACACAAGAAGACATTCGGGTAAAAGAACACAATACAAACATCCTCCACCTTGACAATGTAGACATCTAAGCACAGATAATGGGAGTGGAAAGGGGTAGAAAATTGTGGGGATGTTAACACCTTCATCTTACAAAATGCGGAGTCAGAAGACACTGCTATTGACCTAACAAGAAATAAAGTGTAAACAAATCACTGAAAGTAACAAATGTAAGGCGTAGAAAAAAATGAGTGATATTATGTCGGGCATCAGGGAGAGATGGGGAGGAGGTGGAAGGGAACTAAATCTTCATCTGTCATAGCAGGAGGACAGTAATTCATATCCAGAATAGATCAATCTATAAATTACAATGAAACATATCTTAAAATAGAGGTAATGTTCAGAATAAATAGCTAAAAGTGTTATTATAATAAAGCCTGTCTATGAAGAGGGGCTGTGGATGGGGAGGAAGAAGCAAAAAAGAGTTGTTTCTCTTTATAAGCCTTTTTGTACCATTTGATTTTTTAACCAAGCACGTGTATTGCCTCAGTTTTTTAAACCCATATTTAAAATGTAGTTAAAAGAAATGCACCAAACAATTAATTTGGGGGTTATTGTCATCCCATGGATGTGTATTATCTTGATTTTTAACTCTATTGACACAGAGTTAACAGAATTGCTACTCAGCAATGAATATGGACATTATTGATCCCCGTATGTATTGGGTCTTCCCACTCTCAAATCAGCATGTCTCTTAAATTATTCATGTTTTCTTTTATGTCTCTCAGTAGAATTTTTGTTGTCTGCTTATATGTCGCTTCTGTATATTTTTTGTTGAGTTTATCCCCAAGGCCTTTATATTTGTATTCCTATTTTGCGTGGGATTTTTAAAGTAAGATTTATAAGTGATTATTGCTGACACAGAAACACCATTGATTTTGCTATTTTTAAAATCACCCTCATACTGTAATCTTACAGTATTATAAATAGCCTTTTAGTTGAATCTCTTATTTTCTTTCGGTTTTTTTGTTGATACTATCATCTATGACTAATGATTACCCCAGCCCTAATTCTGCTTATTCCTTTGCTCTATTTACTCCATTTTTTAAGTTGCTAAGTAACAGCAGCAATGGGGAGCATCTTTATTTCCTCCTTGATGTTAATGGAAGTACGACTACAGTTCCACACGGGCAGGTTTTGAGCTTGCTGCTGTCAGAAGGTGACAACGGACAGTGGTCAAGAGGAAGCGCTTTCAGGTCAGACTGCCTGGTCCTGGGTCAGACAGATCCACCATTCACTTAGCAGGATGCCCTTGGCCGACTACCAATCCTCTCTACACCATAGTTTCCTTGTCTGTAAAATGGGATGACAGTGCCTACGTCATAGTGCAGTTGTGCCCATTAAATGAGATTACATGTACAATATATAACAATGTTTGGGCAGGTCTAATCCACATCACTTTCAAGAACCTGTCTAATATATAACACTCATTTCGTATCATCCTGTTAGAGTTAGCCTTTTATCAGCCCCTTGAGGCCACTTAGGACCCTGACTCTGTCCTCAATTTTCATGATTTCTATTAGTCCAGCAGAGCTTTGCAGATTCCCTGGGCATTGGGTAGAACTTTAAGGTGTTGCATTCATTCTACACAGGAATCATAATTGCCACCCTAGTTCCCTGTGGCTCCTCTCTTCTCTCTTTTTTGTATCCTATTGAGAAAGGAGCATGGGCTTTAAAATTAGACAGCCCCGGGGTGAAATCAGAGCTCTGGGATTCACTGTGTGGTCTCGGGCAAGGTCTTAGCTTCTCTTGGCTTCCAGCTCCTCATCTCTGAGTAGAATGAGAATGTCTCCCTCACGGGGCTGTTGTAGAAACTGGAGGGTGAACAGAAGTGCACGCCTAGCCTGGCACCTGTACCACACCTTCTTCATTTCTTTCCACATCTCCACCCAGGGCTCCTTTGTCCAAAATGAGAAGTAGGGAGTGGCCTGCAGGTGGGAGAAAACCAAGCTCCCTGTGACTAAGCACAGCTCCACTGCAGGTAGATGGGATTTGGTCTTCTTTCCAGCCTTAGTTTGGCAGAGTCAGATATGTTGGCTCCCAGTCCTGGAACAGCAGCTGAGCCATCTCAGGAGATGCTATCAACTCCGAAAAGACAGCAAGAGTACTATTCCCTTCACCACCAGCAGCTCTGAGTCTTCAGCTGAGGAACTCGGTGTGTAACACAGAGAAATAGCTTCCTCCCCTGCGGAGATCAATTCTTTCTCAGCCAGAGCTGTTCAAAGCCCTTAGACCTTCCAGAAAGGCACCCACAGCTCTGTGTAAAATATTTTTATTAATATTTGGACAAGACAAAGGAATGCATTACCATGCAGCCACATCTGCAAGCTGCAAAGAGACATTGAAATCGCTCCGAGTCACACCAAGCAAATGCCACAAAAACACAGACAAAAACCCTCCTGCTGCCTGTCTTGGTTGACAGAATACCAATTATCAGCATCCATGGACTTGTCCACTTGGCACACGTGTGAGCCGCTGCTTTGTCCTGCTTGCCAAGCCATCTTCACTGAGGACACGGAGAGAAGTGTGGACATTCTGTCCATCAGTGAAGCTTCAGCCCCAGATCCAGATGCTCATGCCAGCCATCCTTGCCAGGTTTTCCTAAGCGGCATCTGGAACCATTAGACCCCTCCTGCTCAGTGTGTAGCATCCTTTCTCGGCTACCCTTCCTGCCTCCTCCTCCTCTCTGAATGGCCTCAACAACTCACCCAAGCCTGAGACCTGGTAAGACCTTCAGATCCTTGTCTGTCAGCCCTTTATCCAATTAGTCACCAATCTTAACTCCCACCCAGAAATGTTCATTTCTTTTGCCTTCCTCTTCAATGATTCCTGAATTACTGCAACAGCCTCCTGCCTGGTCTCACTGCTCTAGTGTCTCTCTCTCCAATCCATGTCCACAAAGCAGCTAAAGGGATTGCAGGTTTCTATACCACCATAAAGGGCTTGCCCTCTGGGTGAACTCCAAGTCCTTAGCATGGCACGTGAGGCCCTGAGTGGTCTTCCACTGCCCACCTCTCCCTGCCCCCTCTCTGCCCCCACTGCCCCACTCCAGATAAGCTGAACATGGTCCAGTTCTGCTTCACCCATCATCTTGCTCCCAAGTGTCCCCACTGCCCCCAGCCACTATCTCCTGGCCAACTCCAGTTCATCCTCAGTCTCAACTCCAGTGTCATGTCCTGGAAACATCCTTCTTGACTCCACTCATGCCAAATTTGCTGCCCTCTTCTGGGCTCCCAGAGAGCCCCGGGCTGACCTCGACAGTAGCATTTACTGTGCTTTCTTGGCCACTTCTCAGGTCTTAGCTAGACTGTGAGCCCCTTGCTGGCCAAGAATTGATCTTACCCACATTGCACCTCCAACAGAGTTCTGCAGTAGTGAATACTCAATTAACATTTATTGAAAACATTCATTTCATTCCTGAAAGCAAGGCACTGGCAAAGCAACCTGCTGCTACTCACATTTGAAGAATACATTACTGGTTATAAAGCACATCCACTGCCTTTATTCATCTGAGCCACAAAGTAACCCAATTAAGGTGGGGCAAGATGGCTCTGTTTCCACTTTATAGGTAAGAGCAATCAAACTCCTTGATATGAAACTTGAAGCCCAAAGAATTTAAGTGACCTGCCCAAGATCATGAGCTGGTAAACAGACCAGTATGGAAGTAATAATGGAGATGACAGCAGCTATCATTCTTCAGCTCCGCTATGTGCCAGGCTCCGGCTGGGTCCTTTACAGGTGTCGTTTTGTTTATCCTTCTGAACCCTAGTCTAGTCTTCTTCCTACGAGGCTGCTGAGTTTGTTTTGAAAACCCAGAAACATTTTTGGAATGAGGGACATCAGGAGGTTTTATTTCCAAAGAGAACTTGCCCACTGCCATAGTATTGAGAGCCCACTCATGGTTCCTGTTCAAGTTGAAACCATAGAATTTCCATGTCAAAACAGACAGCAACTCACAGTTCTACTCCACCCACTAGAGCCGTCTACTTAGCTCCAGTTAGTTGCCTAGTAGTTCCCAAGAGAACAGGGCCAGGATGAGGAGGAAGGGGCAATGAGCCATGCCAGTGCTGCTGGGTAGGGGAGCAGGACTGATTGGAGACAGGACAGTCACAACAGATCCTATCATCTTCAAGGACAGCTAAGCCCATAGAGAGGAGGTGAGTAGGCACCAAAGACTGGCACAGCCATGTCACAACTTTACCAAAGACAGGCCCTGCTGAGAGTCAACGTGGTCAAGCGACTGATGGAGAGAAAGAAAGAGGCTGTTCTGTCCAGGATAACAGAGGCCTGAGTGGGTGCCAAAAATAAATAAATACATACATAAAATTCAAAAAGAAATTCAACGATCAACCCCATAGTAGACATTATGTTTGTCTTCCCAACATCTTCATCCTATATCTAGTTTCCAGGTTGTTTGGGGAAAATTTTATCCCAATCTAGGATTTGGGTGGAGACAGTGCTCTTATTGTTTTTAACCCAACTAGCCTAATCCCATACCTCTAACAAAAGTATAGGTTCAGTGTTTCCATGCCTAAGCCAACCAGCTCATGGCATTTCCTTGATCTGAGGAATTGGTTCAGGAATGTGCAGATGACCAAATTCAGGCCATTAAGACACAAATGCAGGAATCTGAAGGTTTCTGGCAAGGACATTTTCTCACTGTAAAAAGGAGCACTCCTAGTAGTCAGTGCCTTCTCCTCCTCTGGAGTGCGATAGCAAAGCCCAGGGCAGCTGCAGGCACACCTGCACCATGAGGGAAGCCCATCTGAGGATGAAGCCTCCACACAGGGGAAGATCCAGCCGGAATGATTACAGAGGCACAGCTCCAAAGCCACTGTGATGACACTGTCTCTGATGCCCGCCTACCTCTGGACCATTGTTCAGTAATGTGAGGTGACATACTTCCTGATAGTTTAAGCCAGATAGAGACATGTACTCAGATATTTGCCACAGAAAACATTCCAACAGATACAATCAATAAAAGGGTAGACATCTTTGCAAGAATGTCATGGCATCCCAAAGGTAAGAGAAGCATAATGAACTATCGGCATCTTGGGAGGTGATGGTTAAGGACATGGACTCAAACTGTATTCAAACCCCAGCTATGACATTCACTAACTCTGCTACTGGACATGTTACTTAACCTTTTGAAATTTCAGTTGCTTCAACTATGAAATAGAAAGAATTCTTACTTCATAGGATGGCTATGAAGATTAAATGAAATAATGTCTAAAAAGAACTTTGCACAGAGCCTGGTGCATAGTGGTAGTAGTTGCTATTGTGTAGTGATGGTAGTAGCAACGGCAAGGGTGGTGATGGTGGCTAATAGTAATAATTATTTTATGTCCATAAAACCGTCAAAATCATCCCATGCATTGCTCTGGAGGTGTTGATGGAATTTAGAGTCATCTGTGACTCAGAGTTTGAGCTCATTGTACCTAACGGTTGAAACTTCAGCTTTTTGCAAATAGATATAAATCTCAAATGAAATATTGGACAGCTTTAATTAAGGTGATCAGGCTGATTAATGATTCCCTCTGGGCAAGAGCTGAGGCACCCAGAAGTGGAGCAAGGGCTTTCTAAAACACATGCAAAGCAATCCATCCACCAGTTTACAAATGACATCAGCTCCTCCCAGGAGCTTGGCTCTCAAGGCTGTCCCCATCCAGCGTCCCCTGGGCTCCTTTGCACCCACAAACACATCCACCTATCAAAAGGGAAAACTGGGCCACCAAGTCTTGGTAATTTCCTTATCCTGACTCAATTCTTCCTCTGCAAGAATTGAGTGAATGGATTGGGAATAGAAGTGGCTGCAGGGCTTTGGGGTAAGGAATTCAGATTCTCACTCTGTTCCACTGTAAACTTGAGTTAGATAAAGCCCCAGGACTCAGAGGTTCAAGTCCCCCTAAATCCTGTGGAATGTAAATCCTTCCCAGACCTGATCTTGCCCTAGGCAGCCCTCTCCCGACCCTTCCAGATGGGAAAAGGAGCAAAATGTATATTTCTTCAGGATCACCACCCTGGGCCAGGCCTTGTGCTGGGTATAGGGACTCCAAGACTGCGTGAGGGTTCTGGAATCAAAATTTGAACCAAAGAGTTGCTTTAAGGATTAAACGAGTTACTTCATATGCTTAGAGCAGTGTTTCTCAGACTGTGGTGTGCATACAAATTATGTGGGGATTGTGTAAAAGTGCAGATTCTGATCCAGCAGGTCTGAGGTGGGGCCTAAAAACCTGCCTTTCTTATAAGCCCTTGGATTATGCCAAAGGTGCTGGTCCAAGGACCATGCTTTGAGTGGCGAGGACTTAGAAGGCTGCCTCACTTAGTGAGCTCTACGTGTGGTAGCTATCATTGTATGTGCTCAGTAATTGTTTGATGAACAGAATTAAACTGAAATTTTTAGTGTGGTACCAGTATATTCAGGGTTTTCATTCTCTCATCTTCTTTAATTCTCATAACTTAACACAGTAGAGAGTCATGTCTCCACTTACAGTTAAGAGATTTGCAGCTCAGAGGGTGACTAACCTAGGGTGAACAACTGTCCCAGCTTGCTTGGGATCTTCCTGGTTTTAGCACTGAAAGTCTTGCATCCCCAGAAGCCCCTCAGCCTGGTGCAAACTGAAAGGGTTGGTCACCTGAGAACTCGCAAGCAGTACACTTGGATTCAAAGCCCAGTCTCTGAATTCCAAAGGTGTGCTCTTTCCTAAGGACTGGCACTGCCTTGGGCATGTGTTTGTGTGGGGAGGGGGTGCAGATGAGGAGGGGCTTCTAGATTCTGAGTGTGCTTCCCCTGGCTTTTCAAAAGCTTTATTTTTTGTAAAATAAAGCAGGGATATACAAAAACCCATAAAACAAAAGTATAATTTAATGAATTACTGTAAGTCAAACACTCCTGTAACTACCTATGACAAGAAATAGAACTTGCATCTACACGAGAAGTCTCTCCATGTGCCCCATCTCAGTCCCTATGCCTGTCTCTCTCCAACAGCAACCGCTATTCAGACTTTGTAAATAATCACTTCCGGCCGGTGCGGCGGCTCACACCTGTAACCCTAGCACTCTGGGAGGCCGAGGCGGGCAGATCCTTTCAGCTCAGGAGTTCAAGACCACCCTGAGCAAGAGTGAGACCCCCGTCTCTACTAAAAATAGAAAGAAATTATCTGGCCAACTAAAAATATATATAGAAAAAATTAGGCGGGCATGGTGGCACATGCCTGTAATCCTAGCCCTCTGGGAGGCCGAGGCGGGTGGATCACTTGAGGTCAGGAGTTCGAGACCAGCTTGAGCGAGACCCCGTCTCTACTAAAAAAAAAAAATAGAAATAAATTATCTGGACAACTAAAAATATATATAGAAAAAATTAGCCAGGCATGGTGGCGCATGCCTGTAGTCCCAGCTACTCGGGTGGCTGAGGCAAGAGGATGGCTTAAGCCCAGGAGTTTGAGGTTGCTGTGAGCTAGGCTGACGCCACGGCACTCTAGCCCAGGCAACAGAGTGAGACTCTGTCTCAAAAAAAAAAAAAATTTAAAATAAATAAATAAATAAATAAATAAATAAATAATCACTTCCTTGCATTTCTTTAGTTTATCACCCAGGATGAATCCCTAAGCAGTATAATTTAACTTTACCTGTTCTTTAATTTATTTTACACATCTTTTAAGTCTTTTATAATAGTTTATAGGTTTCCTCTCCATCCCCCCTTTGTTCCCTTCTCAATTTATTTGTTAAAGAAGGTTGTATGACACATAAAGTTTCCCACAAGCTGGTTTGCTCTTGTTTTTGTGTTTGCATCCTCTTGGCACAGTGCAAACTGTGCCCCTGTCCTCTGTGTTTCCTGCAAATGGGCATCTGAGCACACAGGCGGGGCCAGGTTTGATTTTGAGGGGCAGGAGTGCGTTCTTTCATCATGGGGTGGGTAACGTCTAGTTGGCTCCCTCTCTTGAAAATCATAAGTAAAGGAAAGAATCGGTCTTTTATCCTGTCTTTCTGTAGGAACTATTCCACTAGCTAACAAAGTAGTAGACAAAAGGAAGTGTCTCTTCAGAGAAGTACTCCAGCTAATAAATTGAAAAATAAATGATAGAACTAGATTATCATCATTTTTCAACCCTCAATTAATCATTAATGTATCATTATATCACAGTGAAATTCAGTGACTAGGAGGGGATCTGGTCTCCCCAGCTCCCATTCAGTGACAAATCATACCAAGGAAGGGCAGTGACAGTCCAAAGTCACTTAGCTTAGAGAGAAGAGTGAACAAAATCCAAGAGCTTATCCCAGAGCTCTGAGTCCTGTATACACACTTTGTGTGCAGATCAATGTCATGGTACATACAGATGTTGTCTCTAGTCTCCTCTCTCCACATCCAGGGATATGCTCATACACTGTAAGAGATGGTCTCCAGAGATGTTCCCCACAACCCAATGAGCAACACCTCCCAGTATTCATGTTTTTATATAGTCACACACACACACACACACACACACACACGTATTGAATCTAGGCTGACTCTGTGTAACAAACAGAATGTGGCAGAAGAAACACTACATGACTCCCAAGGCCAGGTGATGAGAAGCCTTGCAATTTCAACCCTGTTATCTGGGAATACTCATTCTGGGGAAAGCCTGGACCACATCATAAATCTGATTCTGCTGAGACCACCATGTTGTGAGGAAGTCCAAGTTTAGCCATGTGGAGAGGCTGCATGGAAAGATGTCTAGCCAACTCTCAGCTGTTTTAGTTCTATCAACCTGGGAGTTATGTATGTGAGTGAAAACACTTTAGACATTTCTGCCCCAACTGATGCCATGTGGAGAAAAACCAGGGAACCCAGCGACCATTTAGAATCTAAGCCCTAGATATATGGCCCTAGTCAAATTTTCTCAGGCATTTCCACCCATTTGAGCTACCCCAGCCAAAGCCTCATACCACATGGAGCAGAGATAAGCCAGCCCTGTTGTACCCCACCCAAATTCTTGACCCACAGAATTGTGAGCAGAATTGTTTTACACCATTAAGTTTTGAGATGGTCTAATACAGCAATAATACCCAGAACATACACATGGAGTTTATATTCATAGGCATAAATTAGTTGCCTTCTGTTATCACAGGACATAAGTGTAAAGAGCCTCTTGGAACAAGAAATCCCTTGATTCCTCATTGGACAAGCTTCCAAATATCAGAGACCTAGTCTTTTTCTGGCTCTCCGCTGCATTCCCCAGCCCCTATGCTGCCATCTGGTCCCAGTTTATCTCTAAAATCTCTCTGGGTTGAGTCACCTTTGGGGGTCCTAGTCTCTTATCATTTATACTTTTTCATTTATCACTTCTCTGTCTACCTTGGATAATCTTAAGTTCCTTAATAGTGTGAATACGATCATATTTTTATTATGAAATATTTCATATATATTAAAATATAATGTATATGTAAACTCTAATGCATTATTATGAAACAAAAACCCTTGAATCTACCTGGTATCAACTTAAAAAATGAAACACGAACAACAGAATTGAAGCTCCCTGGAACCCTGATGGCAGTTCCCATCTTCCCACAGATGTATCCACTTTCGTGAACTTTGTACATGGGATTCCCTTCCTTTTCTTCATAGCTCTGGTATTTCAGTGTGTGAATATTCCATTCTCCTGTAATAGTCACTTGTATTTTTTACTAATAAACAGTACTTCTATGGACCGTTATCCATTGAGTCTGTCTCCTGGTGCATGTACTTCTGCAAGCGAATCCGTTTTTCACTGTTATTTTTGTAGTGCCTTGAACAATGCCTGACGTTATAGGTATTCAATAGAATATCAAATGAATGAAAGAGTGACTATGTTTTTCAGGCTTTCCATATTCTTACAGATTTTCTTTTCTGATCTAATGATTACCTAGAGAAGTATGTTAAAATATCCTACTATGATAGGGATTTTTATAGTTCTCTTGATTTTTGTTTAACATATCTCAGAACTGTATTATTAAGCACATAATGGATCAGAAATATTATGCCCTCCTAGTGGAACTAAAACTTTTATCATTATATAAGAACTCTCAAACTCTAGAAATGCTTTTTTGATCACAATGTATTTTTTGTGGTATTAGTATTATTAAATCAGCTTTCTTTTGGTTACTATTTGCCTGTTACAGTTTTTACTACTATTTATTTTCAAACTTCCACTCTTCTCTTTTTCTTTTTAATTAGTATATAGTTGGGTTTCTTTTATTCTAGTGTGGTAATCTATGTCTTTTAAAGAGTTTAGTCTATTTACATTACTGTGATTACAAATGCATTTGCATATATTTCTACCATCTTACTTTTGCTTGCTATCACTCCGTTTTTTTCCCTTGTGTTTGGACGTGTGTGTGTGTGTGTGTGTGTTTTCTCTTTTGAGATCTTGTTTCCAGTTGATTCAAAGTCTCGGTTTATTTATTTTCAAACCTTGCAAATAATGGCATTCAGGCACCAACCCCACCTGAGAGCCAATCTGTGTCCACAGATTCACAGAAGATATATTTTCCCCTTTACCCAGAATAAAGTTAGGCTGAAATAGACAAGTTTTCTTGCATTTTGCCTCTACAGGAGGGTTTTTCCTGGTTTAATTTTTACTAAAAGTGTAGCCCTTCATACGGAGTGGAGAAAAGACCCCATGCCAACTCTCCCCAGGCGTGGCACCTGGTCTCCCTCCACGTCTGTGGCTACAGATGCCTGCAGACAGGAGGCCAGTGACAGCAGAGCTCACTCATTCCCAGTTTATCTCTGGTCTCTGAAAACGTCCTTCATTTTCTTGCGAGGTCATCCATGCATTTAAAATTATGTTTCCTATATTTTATCCAGCATTTTAGTTATGTGGTAATGGAAGGGTTTCAGATTTTCTAATCTTCCATTTTACCAAGAACAGAAATCTTTTTTTTCTAAACTCCTCTAAAGATTACCAGGAACAGAAATCTTTTTTTTCTAAACTCCTCTAAAGATGATAAATTGTTACATACAATTTATAGCAAGCAAACTGCCAAGACTGTTTGCCTTTTTAAAGGGAATAAGAGGTTGGATATTATCCACATTGAGGTGTGTGGAGGATAATATTGCTCCAGGGACTTCACCAGTAAACACTTAGAGGAAAATGGCATCATCAGGAAATGATTCCATGAAGGTACATTCCTAGAAGAATTTTCTTCTTGGAACAGTGACAAAGACTTCCATCCAAATATCAGGGGAGATTTCTCTATACCCCATGTGTGATGAATAAAATCACTCCAATGAAGATCGATGTAATGACAATAATGGCTACAACAGCTTAACGTTTCATAAAGGTCGCTGTTTACAAAGCACTTCTAGTACACTTATTTTATCCCCCTTTTAACAAATGTTCCAAAAGGATCCCTGGGTTAGGGAGCTATGGGGAGGAGCACCAGGCACCTCCTATGGAGTCAGAAGACCCAGTACCAACAACAATAGCTAAGCAGCATTTTTGAAGAAGGCTTTTGACAAGCCGCCTGGACTGCAAACCTCTGCTTTCTCTCTTTCCTAGTTTAGTTTCAACACACTGGGTTCTATGAGGATGCTGGGGCTCTTTCAGGGTCACTGTTTTTTGCTAAACTCAGAATTCCCATGGTCCTGGTGTTCCAGTGTATTTTACCACAGATTCAACCCAAGTCCATCAAAGTTTATATCCAGTACACTCCCGTCCTCACTAACAGCCCACTTCTCAGACTTTTAAAGCAGAAGAGGATTATTGGGAGACAGCCCAGCAGTGAACTCTGTGACCCTCTCCCATCCCCCTGTCCTTCCACCCCTTGTCAAACCACAGGCTCGCTAGTCTCAGGACACCTCTGGTGCAGGGACAGTGGCCTTGTTGGATGAAACTCTAGCTCAAGCAGACTGATCCCAGGCACCTGCCCAAAAATGGCTCCCCACTCTGGCTCTTTTTGAGCAGGACAAACATAGAAAAGCAGGGGTTGGGTTGGACTGATATTTCCAGAATTGTCTAGAATGACCATTCTCATGCTCCACACTCCACATGGTGTAGGCTCTTTATTCTTTGAACAATATAATTCTTGACATTATAAATGAGGGACATTGATTTGTCTTTCCCTGTACAAAAATCTGCAGTTCCTCTCAATCTTGCCCCACCTAGAATCTCACTAAATTTTTGGCCTTTTCCCTGATACCCTGACATGACTCAGAACATTCCAAGGCATGATTATTACATAATCACCTAACCTGTCAATACTGATGGTCAGTATTTAGTCACCGTCAAAACACATCACAATTCCAGTTTCAATGAGACACAAATATTGCAAAAAGAAAAAAAGGTAGGTACATAGAAAATGTGAGGAAATGAGGATCATTTACACATATAAGGAAACTTAGGCTCAAAGCAGGTAAGTAATTTATTCCAGGTCACATGGCTCAGGGTTACAGAGCCATGACCCAAACCTAGGCCATCTGTACCTGAACCCACTGACTTTGCCACCTATTCCATAATGCTGTCGCACACTGGATAGCTCAGTTCTTCAAAATAACTCCACTTTATGGGGAAAACTGACTCTGATAATATGAAAAGGCCAAGATTTTACCATGATGCCACAGCGGGGTGAACATCAATTCATCAAAACAACAGAACAAGGGAAAGAGAGAGAGGGGAAAGAAAGTCTCCTCGTTAAGTGATTACTGTCTTTGATTCATTTTCATTATGGGTTTTCTTCCACGTTTCAGACCTCCTGTTCATCTGAATCAGAGCCAACACATACACACACCTGAAAAATCCAAGAGCAATGTGTCCCTAAGAAGGCTGGAGAAGTCACTCTACACAGAAATGCACCATCCCAAGGGGTGTAGTGCTCTGTCCTGAAGTGTATGTAGGAGGAACACAAGCCCGCTGAGGACTCTGCCCAGAAAAACCCAAGGCCCAGATAAGCAGAGGCTTCCCAGTGCCCAGCCTTCTCTCTGGGCAAGGTGGCCTAGGTCAGAGAACAAAACATTCACCTGTCCCCAGGGCTGGGTTAGTTTCTCCAGTCATTTAGGCACTGGCTTATCAAGAATCTGGTTCCTTTAATTAGACTGAGCCATGGACCAGGAGGCAAGAATTCAAGCTTCAGCCCCACCCTACCACTGACTCACCAGCCACAGTGCCTTTGCCTTCATCTCCCATCCCCCGCCCCCAGCCTGACAGAAGGTGGGAATGGCTGCCTTCCCGTAGTCCTTCCTCACAGGGCTGCAATCAGGCATTCGATAAAAATAACAGCAACGCCAACTAGCATTTACAAATACCTTCCATGTGCCATATTCATCACATACATGAACTTAATGTGCCAACAGCTCTATGAGGTGCTGATGCTCTCACTGTCCAGATTAGAAAACCAAGGCTTAGGGAGTTAGACGACTCGCCCCAGGCCATGCAGCTGGCTGTAGGACTTGGATTTGAACTCAGGTATATCTGGCACTAAAACTGTGCCTCTTGCACTGTGCCATGGTGTACTCACTGCCACTCTCACCTTAATCACAACAGTCTCTTTCCCCAGAGAAGAGCAGTGGAAGACAGGCATTACCGCTTTTTCTTCCCTGTCTTTCCTTCCTCCCTTCACCCACCATCTCCCTAGAGTGGACTTCAATGTTGGAATCTGGGGCTCGAGACCCAAATTTAGGGAGTCAAGCCCATCAGTCCGTCTTCATCTCATTGTGGGATGAGAAGACCATGTGATTATTTATTTTTCAGGTGATGCCCCTGTTCTCTTGAGAGGCACAGATTGGAAAGGATTCATAGGAAGAATTTCAGAGCATGTGTTTGTTACATGTTTTGTTGTTTCTACAGCATGTAGAATTTACATGCATTTAAAACAGTCAGCACATTCAATTAGTTCTCCTCCCAGCTGCAGGTTGCCATGATGCAAGGTTGCCCTCACCAAGACAAAGGATATTTAGAACAAACACTCCTTGGAATATTTGCAAAGTAATGTGATAGGAAGAAGAGCTCCCTGGCCTCAGCTGCTATGAGACACTGGAGTACAGAGGACCTGACACAGCACCAGCCTGATACCCTCCCTCGCTCATGTTCTCCCTCTGTCCACGTCTGGCCACTGAGACCTTCCTCACCTGCTCCCAGGGATCCTGAAGGGTGAGGCAAGAGCTGTATGTCAATGGTGCCATTTGCACAAAACTCAGCATTTCCAGGACACACAGAGCTTCACACTTCAGAGTCCCAAAGACTTGATGGTAAATTCTGGTAGGCTATATGAGACAAAATGGCACCAAATATCCTTGTGTCGGCACCATCACCCTTACTGGGTCTGGACTGAACCAAACCAGCTCCAGAGCCCAGCACAGCCTCTGAGAGTAAATAGTATTTAGGGAAGGTGTAAAATCTTTTGGGGGCACTAGCCACAAAGACCTTGTAAAAGTTTGTGGCAGGGTGAAAAGACTTCTTTTTTTGCTATTCCTTTTACCTTCTCTCTCCTCCCATTCAACTCAGCTTTGCAGGAGAATAACCTAGGAGTTACAGCGTGCTTATCTGGAGCCAAGACCCTGCCTTATCAGTTCAACCCAGAAATCTCTGTAGTGCAACTCAGAACAAGAAGGGAGTAAACCATAAAAAGAGAGTTATAATGGACACGAAATAAAGTCAACATATTGTTTATGTGAGGAATAGGCACCCTTTCAGATAAAACTGAAGGAAATTAATTCTCATAGTGGTGAGATGTATTTAAGTTAAAACAAGCAACAATTCGGGTTGGAAGCCCTTGCCCACCAACAGTCCATATTAGTCAGGGTTTTCCAGAGACACAGAACCAACAGGGGTGTGTGTGTGTGTGTGTGTGTGTGTGTGTGTACAAGGAGAGAGAAAGAGATTTTAAGAAATTGCCTCACATGATTGCAGGGGCTTAGCAAGTCCAAAATCATCAGGGTAGGCCAGCAGACTGCAGACCCAGAGTTGCAATTTGAGCCCAAAGGCAATCTGCTGGCAGAATCCCCCCTCCCAGAAAGGTCAGTCTTTTCCTATTAATGCCAACATTACTACTTCCATTCCTCTCCCTCTACCACATCCCTCATGCAGAACCAGAGTACCTTCCCATCTTTGACAGAGCCAAATATCCCAGGTAGAGGGAAAAATCCTACTGATGTTGAGAAGATGCCTAAGACTAAAGTGTCAGGCATGTGTTAAAAAGGGGAAAATTAAGGAATGGGGGAGTGCTGAGGAACAATAGGACATAGGGGTCTAAATGAGACATAGGCCCCCCGAACACCAAAGCAGTGAAGGCTCATGCCTTGATCTAGGCAAGAACCACACCATCCAATACACATGATGTTTTACACACATGGGATCACACTATTCATATGGCTCTATAACCATATAGCCAAGAACAATCTAGATCAGATTACAGCTAACTGAACCCCTACATTCAAATATGTGAATGAGCCCAGCCAACATCAGCAAAGCCACCTAGCTACCCCACATGCAAGAGCAATAAATGCTCAGTGCCATAGGTACCTGCAGTTTTCCAACTGTTATGCAGCATGTGTGTCCATAGATAACCAGTATACCTATGTGCCAAGTCAAGGACTGGGTGACAAATCCAAATGCCAACAGGGAAAAGCAGGCAATGTAATCCAGTGAAGAGGTAAAGTGGAGTCTATACTGAACCGGAAAACACATGCGCATACTCAGTTCCAACCAGTCATGCCATATGGAAATGTTGGTTCCGTGCTGCCAAATTAATTTTTCAAGAGAGATACAAATTTCAGTTTTTATAAGAAATGTATTATTTTACATGTTGTCAATAGATTTTGTTTTCCTTGAAAAGTTAGGCAATAATAACAGAAATGCAAATTAAAACTACACTGAAATACAATTTCTCACCTATCCAAAGATTAGCAAAGTACAGTTCTTACAATACATTCTGTTGGTGAAGCTGTGGAAAACAGGCGCTTTCATATACCTGTATTGCTGGAAGGATTAAAAAAATGGCATAACTTCTACGAAGGAGAATTTGGAGATATCTAGTAAAATCATGTATTCATTTACCCTTTCACCCAGTAATCAGATTTCCAGAAATCTATCACATATATGTACTAACAAAACTACCAAATTGATATGTGCACAAGGCCACTAATTGCAGCACTAATTATAATAGCTAAGACAGACAACAACCAAAATGTCACAACTGGGGACTGGTTGAATAAATTATGGTAAATCCATATGATAGAGTACTATATAATTGTAATAAGGAATTAGGAATACATCCATATTCTACTGAGGCATAATCTCCAAAATACATTGTTAAAATTATTTAAAAAAAAACAAGGCTTAGAAAAATGTGTATCATATTCTACTATTTCTGTAAGAAAAGGGGAGATACATAGATAAAAAATACTCAAATTTAATTCTTTTTTTTTAATGGAAGAATGAACCATAAGGATTTTAAAGAGGAAAGGAAAGTATAGAGTGGATGAGACAAGGATAGAAGATAGAATTATTTGAATATATTTTAGTTTTTAGATATGACTTCGATGCCATGTAATTATTTTACATAATTTTAAGACAAAATTAAATTCTAAAATATTAATCCCAAAATATTTTTAAAAATCAGATAAACATGTATCTATTTTGGTGGTAAATAACACAGAGAGAAGCCATAGAGATTTGAATGCATGCCTCTAATGGACTGTATCCTAAACACAAAAAGAACTGCAAAAGCAACAACAAAAAAAGGAACTGTTTTCAGTAATATTCTTGATTGCAGTGTGTGATTTTGCTATTCTAAGACTATTGTAATGCTGATATGGGGTACAACTACTAATTAATTACATGACATTCTAATTCTAACATCCATGCCATTGTTGAGGACAAAGATTCTGGTTGTGGGAAGAAGCAAATACAGATTAAGATAGAAGAGGTTACATAAAAACCAGGTAATCTTGAAACTGAAAAGGAAGCATTGGTTCAAATTCATAATGTATGTTATCTCATAAAGATAGAGAGATAGATACTCCTTATATTTCCTAATTCTGTCTGCTCCAGAGGACTAGAAACAGTGACAATGACAATAGCAATGAGCACCCCTTAGCACTCACACTGGGATCTCTATGCACCATTTTTCACTAAAAAGAACCAAAGCTGCTTGAGAAACAGTAATTTCAAGTCTAGGACGTGAAATATACAAGAGGAGCTTGAAACATCTAATAGTGTCAGAAAGCAAGACAATTATCAAAGATACTGGGATTATGCCAACTTGGAAAAGCTCCTACTGGCCAAAGAGGAGACAATGTAAGCACCAGTGATAATATTAATTATATTAATAATAAATAATAAAATTCATAATCATCAGCATTGTGAAGTAAAATACATCAAATTTACTTAAGCCATGAATTCATATTTAATAAGACAATTGGTATGAACTTTGGGTATTCAATAATATTAACAAATCTAGGAGTAATAACAGTAACTGAGGTATGCTTCTAAAAGAGTCCCTATATTTTAGGGATAATAAATACAGTCAATCCTTATTATTCACAGATTCTGTATTTGCAAGTTCACCTACTCACTAAAATTTATTTGTAGCCCCAAAATCAATTCTCATGGGGCATCATGGTCATTTGTGGACAAATGCAGAGTGGCAAAAAACTGAGTTGCCCAATGCGCATGTTCCCACTGCCCTGTTGTTTCAGCTGACATACTGTAAACAAGTGTCCTTTCTGTGGTGGATTTAATGCCACATTTTTCACATCTTTGCGCTTTTTGTTGGTGATTTCGCTGTTTGAAATGGCCCCCAAGCATAGTGCTGAAGTGCTGTCTAGGGTTTCTAAGAGCAAGAAGGTGGTGAGGTGCCTTACGTTCAGGCACGAGTTATAGTGCTCTTGGGTGAGTTCAGTGTTAATGAATCAACAATATATACTAGATAAGGTATCTTTAAACAGAAACATAAAGGAAAGATTGACTGATTGGCAAAAATGTGACCAGAGGCTCACGAGCATCCAACCCTGTATTTCCCGTAGGAGCAATGGTTCAGTAGTCACTGATTCAGTGTTTGCAGCGACTTAAAGCATAACTACGACAAGTAAAAGAATAGACTTTGCTAAAATCGTTGTAGAATATACAGAAATGCCATGCAAAGTGAGTAACATATTTCTGCTGGCCTGGATCTGGCCCTCAGGACCCCAATTTTTTGTCTCAGGTCTACTTCATTCTCCTCAACTACCGCACAGTACAGAATTTTCTCAGACTTTTTCCAATCACTTCCCTATCGATAGACATTTAGGGTTTTTTTTCCAATTTTTCACTATTATGATCAGTGCTGAGCGAACATCTGCACTTGTGCAAAAGTTTCTCTGGAGAAGACATGGAGAACTGTAATTGCTGAATCACAGGGTGCACGCATTTTACATTTTAATAGGTGCTGCCAAACTGCCTTCGAAGTGGCTGTACCAGTTAATACTCCCACCAGCAATGCGTGCAAGTCTGGATTTCCCACACTCGTGCCAACACTTAATTCTGCAAGTATTTTTGGAACCTGAATCCTCCTGTGAGAGACACTAATGAGGTTCCGGGGGTGGGGAGCAGGCAACGCTGGATGCAAACCGCGTGAGACACACTGCGGGCCCAAAGACAAGCGACTCAGACTCTCCAGAGTTTCACCAAAGACTCGTGGAACAGCACCGTGGAAATAAAAGCAAGCAAGAGATTTTCAAATCTTATCCAGTGGCCCATTTATCTTAAACAGTAATCCATAAAAATCAGTTAATTCGCTTTGGAGTACAAATATGTGCTAAGATATGACTGACAGGTCTAGCTCAAGACTATGATGAAGACAAACCCTGTTTGTTTAATTTTAAAACAAATTACATTTTTCCTTATTATATGTGGATATATATTTGGCGACGTGTACCTAAAAAAAAAAGCTTTAAAACATGCATGCCATGTAGCCAAGCAATTCTTTTCTACGTGTATCCTAGAGAAATTATTTAAAAATTTATAAAAATTTAAGTGCAAGGATGTTCATTCATAGCATTGTTTACTATCCTTCCAAAATGTAAACTACCCAACTCTCAAAAAAAAAAAGAGAATTAGTTACAATAATAGTAAACTATTAATTCAATAAACTGTTAAATAAATTGAACTATTAGAACCATCATGAAATGATTTATTTGTTGTCATGGAAAAACATTTGGAAGGTACTATTATTAGGAAAAAAACTACTAATGTGTATCCATTTGTTTATTCACTCACTAAATACATACTGAGCACCCACTGTGTGTCAGGCACTATACTGGGCTCGAGGGACGACATAACAATTGCAGGCAAAGTCCTGGCTTCAGAGAGCTAAGCTGTCTTCTGTTCTTCTTGCCTGCTTTGTGGACTACATAAACAGATTTCTCCAGCATGGGTCTGAGCAAACTAATATTTTTTTTTTATTAAGCTCTTTGTGATTTCACAAGCACTGATAGATTGATTCTAATTCGTACACTATGTATGACTGTAAGTTCCACTCCACTAAAGTGTCTCCTTTCTAATATCATAGTATTTAGACTAGTGGGAAAAGAGTTTATCTCATCCACAGAACAAGCAAAGCAGACTTCCCTCTCCCAGCACCATTCCCTGAGGGAAGGCATCTGGAATAGTGGAAATACCATGGCTGAGAGGTCGAACAATCATGGCTCAGAGTCCTTCTTCAGCACTTGATTTAACGTCATCCAGCTTCAGTGTGACCATCTATGAGATGACGACTGTGGGATTCATGTCAAATGACATCACAACTATATGGTGCCAAGACAATGACTGGCACGCAGTAGGAACTCTCTAGATATTACTTCCCTTCCCATCTTCTGTTTTTCTTGCCAAAAATTGGTCTCTTTTACAGAAATCACTCATATGAAAAGAAGTGGGATGAAGGACTTCAACAGGGATGTTCATTTTCTATTTCTACTTCTATAACTTTGAGGAAAAGAGTAGTCTGGCTTACCCACAGATTCTCTGAAAATGTTCCTCAATATTGTGTGATGGTTAGCAAGTGATCAGATTCTAGACAAATAGATATCAGCACAGCACTTGTCTTGTGTCGGCCCTTATCTCCTTCCAAAACACAAGTCCCTCATTCCTGCTTCCAATTTCTCGCCAGTGTATGCAACCAGAGTGTGTGGGGAAAGCAGAGTGGGAGTGTACAGAAGAGGACCTGAAAGGGAACCACGGGCACATGACTCATTACTGGCCAATCAGACTATTCCATCCACCTGGCCTCAGTGATGGGCTCAGAGGTGTGCAAGTCAGTCCAGTGGTTTGCAATTCTAAGATTTCCTTGGCCAAAAACAAGTTCTCTTCTTTCTTCTAGGGTTGTTCAGTTTGAAGAATATAAGCCTGGAACTGCTGGGAGCTGCTGTGCTGCGAGAGTCTGCCTGAGAAGAGGGCAGAGCCAAGTGATCACCCTAATGATGTTTGAGTCCTCTGGACCCAGTCATACCTGAAGCCAAATCCATGCCTCCACTCCAGTTATATGAGGCTAAAGCCTCTCTCTCTCTGTCTCTATTTCTATCATCTCTCTCTGCTGAGACCCCCATTAAAGAAGACCCTGAAATAAAGATTTACATGCAAAGAGTTTATTTGAGACGTGATATCAGAAAACACGAGTAGGGGTATGGGAAAGTGGACAGGGAGAAGGCAGCCAGCACCGGGTGCATAACTGAGCAGGTGACAGGTAAAGGGCAGCATGGGCTCAGCCCACATGGGAACTCTGGGGAACCTCATGGAACACACAGTTCAGAGCCCTCCCACCCCAGAGGCAAGGGATCTGGGGTAGTAATGCCCCTCTCCTACCCGTCCTTGTGTCAGGCTGTTCCCAGGGCTCACTGGTACCCTTCATTCCTGGCCTGCTGTGAGAATGAGCAGAGCAGAGTCCTCCAGCAGAGAGACAGGGACTGGCAGTCAGCAGTCAAGCTGGTGTGCACAGTGTCAACCAGAAATTGGTGGGATACTTTTGTATTTTTTTTTTCAGGAGGAGGAGGATTAAACAAGACTATTTGCCATTTGCAAAGGAAAAACATCTTGACTGATATATGCGATACTTCCACCCAAGTTAGGGGTCAGCCTAGGTGACCCTATAATGTTTCTGGGATAAAATAGCCCCAGGTTTCTTCTTTAATCTAACACCATCCCAGGTATGACATCATCCTGGTTACAGGAGAAACCCTTACCAAAATCTTTTGTGCCCTGCACCCACGCTGGTCACAGCCAGCTTGATCACAAGACACACCAGAGTGGTGGAAATGGCCAGTCCTGCAGCCTTCCAGAGTCGGCCAGTGCTCAGGAAGCCAGCATCACCTCTCTGGCTCCCTGCTCCATTTAATGTCCCTCGACCCAGGCCCTGCCCTGGACTAGGGTGACACCCGCAGTAACCACAGTGGGCTACCAGCAGGCCCAGGGGCCTCTTGGTCGCCAGCGCCCAGAGCTTATATCTTCAACATGCCTCGGACGAGGCAGAAACCTCCCACCAAGGGAGCCAGGGAAACAGTGGCCCCCAATCCTCCTGCGGCAAAGGTCTGAGGGGTAGGGGCCAGGAATCCAGGCTGTAGCCGTAACAACTCTCTCTCTCCCACCACAGAAGCATGCCTGGGATGGAGGCAGGAAGTACAGCACACGTGTCTTCTACAAGTTTGCTTCGAGGTAATAAATATCTTTTGTTTCTATAGTGAACGAGATCTTTCTTTTCCATTATTTTTTTAAGTGGTTACTGTTGGAAATAGGAAAGCTATTGATTTTTGTACATTTATTTTGTAATGGGCTGCCTTACTGAACTCTCATTATTTCTAATAGTTTTTCAGGTCAATTCTCCCAAAAGGGGGAAAAAAGTTTAGGCGATGTGACTAAACTGATAAAAACGCATGAAATCAGCCACCACCATTCAATTTGTTCTAAGATGTGTATAAAATCAAGGTAGAAACAAAATTGCACCTGTGCTACATGTGAGCCATCCGTCTCCACGCACCTCACTCCCAATATTTCAGTGTCCCTCCGCCCCACACCAGCACTGGGGAAAGGCCACTCCCCTGTGTGGGCAAGGGAGTCTTTGTGACCCAGACTCAGTGGTGACCAGCCACACGTCCAGCCTTCCTGGAGGATCAGGCCTGGGCCAGGTTTCTAGCCATGAGGAGGGGCGCAGGGCAGGGGCTGGCCCTCTAAGCCCGACCCCAACCTGTCCTCCACCACTCCGGCCATTCTCCAAGCATCCAGTCACCCGCTTTCCAAGCGGTCCTCAAGCCTTACCGAGCACCGACCGTGTGCCAGTTTTGGGAATTTGATTATACAAAAGGTCTAGTATAGTTCCTTCCTCAGACAACTTCCAAGCATAGAACATTCTCACAGATGTTTCAAATTTCGTTTTACCAAAATGAGCCTAGACATTCTTCCATATACACTTTGTTATTGACTCAGACTTTTCTCTTTAGAAAGTGGCAACACAGTCAACACTCTGCCCAGACGCCCTTCAATCCCCTTTACAGTTGCTGTACAACCCTCCCCTGGCTTCTTCGTGCTCTTGCTTCTGCTGCCTGCACTGGCAACTCCATTGGAGGCCTGCCCCTCCGGCGGCTGGAGCCGCTATGCCCACACCTGCAGAGACTGGACATGCCTGGGAGCCACTATCCCCCAAGGCCACTGACTGACAGATGGGGAGCATCAGATCCTGAGAGGGAACTCATACTCCAGAGCTTCCGTGCAGGATCAGGATGGGCTGCCCCCACAGGGCTTTGCCTAGCTCTCCCCTGTCCTTCCTGACTCCCTTACCAATCCCCAGGGAGCACTTCCTCAGTGCAGCGCTTGCACATACGTCCTCCGCTCAGGGTTTGCTCCTGGGGAACTCCACCTAAGACACAGAGCAAACATCTGACCTTCATTCACTGCCATAGTTTCCCACCCAGCAGGTTGGGATAATTAGAAAGTCTCTTGAGAAAAAGATAAGGATTCTGGATTGAATTGTGCTCCCCCCAAAATTTATATGTTAAAGCCCTAACCCCCATAGTGTGATTATATGTGGAGACAAGACCCATAAGGAAGTAATTTAGGCTATGAGAGGTCATAGGGGAGGGACCCTGCTCCAATGGAATCAGTGTCCTTGTAAGAAGAAACACCAAGGACTTCTCTCGCTCTCTGCACGCACAAAGAAGAGGCCATGCAAGGACAGAGTGAGATGATGTCCACCTATGACCCAAGAGAAGAGCCCTCAGAATGCAACCTACCTTGCTGGTACCGTGATCAGGGACTTCTGGTCTCTAGACCCTAAGAAACACATTTCTGTTGTTTAAGCCATTCAGTCTGCAGTGTTTTGTATGGCAGCCCAAGCTAACTGATACAGACTCCTGCACCTGCTCTCTGGCTGGAATCCTGGAACAACCTCCTCAGCCTCATTCAAGTGACCGGTCACCAAGATCTTGTTCCACATAACAAAATTACTGTGGTTCAGGAACAATTCTGCCTCACTCCCTGGAAAATAAAATCTATCAAAGCCATAGCCCAGGGGTTGGCAAACTTTCTCTGTAAAGGGCCAGAGAGTAAATATCTTAGGCTTTATATGCCATAGAGTCTGCGTCGTAACTATTAATACTCAGCTCTGCCATTGCAGTGCAAAAGCAGCCGTGGACCATAGGTAAAGGAATGAGTGTGGCTCGGTTCCAATAAAACTTTATTTAGAAAAGCAGACCTCTGCAGGAAATAGTTTGCTGACCTCTGCTACAAACTCTTTGAGTTGAAAAGGAGTTTAGTAAACCTTGGATCCTCCCCAGATTGTGAAGACAAGGACAAGCACAGAGGTGGCAGGGACTCACCCAAGGTCTCCCAGGGAGTTAGTGGCAGTCAGACGAGAGATAGACAACCCCACTCCTCACTTCTATTCTGTTGTTCAGAACAGAAGTTTCAGTGGGTAGGGCTGAATCATACCGTTTATGAATGTTGGTAATAGAGGGTGACACGATGCCCCAGGAGGGGAAGGGAAGGGCAAAAATCAGCAAGAAGCCGGGCCTGGAGACAGCCATTGGCATTTCCACCTGGGCTCAGCCTCTGGGCTGAGCTGGCATAGGCAGTGACAATGACGCAGGCCCAGGAGCTCCAGGACCCCATTGTTCTTCAAAGGAAGATGTCAGACTGGCCTCCAGCTGCCCAAGACCACGGTATGGGGCCCAAGGGAAGAGGAGTCCAGGTGCTGGGTGCTGCGGAGCGATGGGTAAGGAGGGAGCCCCGGTTCACACGGACATCATGACCGTAATGCTCCTCCACACAGGTGTGACTCGGCTCATGCTCTCACAGGCCTTTGCTTTAGGCATGAAGCTATGGGCTTATTTTGAGACACCAGCTATGTGAACTCCGACCTGTCAGGATCTGTGGCCTCTCTCTCACTCTCTGTCCCCTTCTGTCTCCATTCATTGCCGCAGACCACTGGGCTCAGATGAGAGCCTCTCAGCAGACGCAGGGAAGGGAGCAGCTATTCTGTTCACGGCAATGACCCTCCTGGCGCTTCAAGACCCCTTAAAGCCCCCAGGGGCTCCTTAGGGCCCCTCAGAGGTCTGGGCCCAACGAGCATTAAAATCCCCCAAGTCCTAGCCTCAAGTTTTAAAGGAAGAAATTTACAGATGTGGGAAGGGAAGAGAAAGGGGGACGTTTGGGCCCTAGCAAAGGGCTGATTCTATTCGGAACTCTGGCCGCCTCAAGGCCGAGGAAAAATGAAACAAACATACCACCAGCACCCTAGAAACAGATTTTTTTTAGATCTTCGTATCAACAAGATTCCAGTCTTCAATCATCTCAAATTAAATAAAACCTAAGCAGCAGGAGTTATTGTAGATATGTAGGGTAAAGAAAGGAGAAGGGGGAAAAAAAGAGAGCTGTGTACCACGTGACGTTCATGCTGCAGAAACTTAATGAGAAACACACCACATTTCCAGAACCCTCTTTCTAGTCAGGGCTCCCGCTGAGATAAAAGGTCACAAGAAGAGAAGGAGGGAGAGGGCGGGAGCTCGGGCTTGGAGCGGGGAGGCACTTTTATTGCAAAGTCAGGCCCAAATTTCATACAAGCTGCTATCGGGCCTGATAGTCTAGACTGATTATTTTCTTTGAATGCCAGATGTGAAGGGCTTTCATAAAGGAACCTCAAACATCACCCATTTGAAAACAAATCGACCCAAGCTGCATTCACTGCGCAAAGGAGAACTTTCCATCCCAGACTCTGCTGAGCCTGGCCGCGAGAGGCCTGGCCCGGGCGCGCGTCCCGCTGCTGCCCCCTACAGGTCGTGAGCCGCAGGGCGGCCGGGAAGCAAGCCCAGGCCTCTGCAAATCAGGGCAGACTTCCTGTCCATCCTGCGCAGGGTGGCGGGAGAAGGCGCATCTGCAAGGTGCCAGACTGCAGCTGGAAGGACTGAGCTGGGTCTGGGCCTCAGCATTACATACATTGTCTCGTTCAGTCTTTAACCCTGGAAGGTGGAGACCTCAGTCCCTTTCATAGATGAGAAATCACAGGTCCTGAGAAGTTGAGTGATTTGCCCGTTGGATGCAGCTGGTTTATCCACTATCGGCATTTGACACCAGCGCCCTTTCCGTGACCTTATGTGCTGTAGCCATCGACATCAAGATTCCCACGATGGAATGATATAACCCGAGCTCCAATACCCAAACTGGACCCGACCAGCAAGGAGCATGCCCACAGGTTCAGGCTGGGGGTGGGAGGGGTGGGAGGGGGTGGGAGTGGGGGGTCTTTGCATCCCTGTTGCCTCAGGCTGGGTGTAGTACTGGATTGGGGGACAGTACCCCTGCTGGGTTGAGGGGAGTCTCCTTGATCCCAAGCCCCTGCCCTGGCTGTTTTGGCTGTGCCCCCTAACACTCTGTAAACACCAACGTGACCTTTGACCAGACACTTCCCATTTGGCTACAGCTACAAATCACAGTGTTAGACACTGAGGATCAGTGACCTTCAGAAGGGCTGGGCATACAATGGCCTTCCAAGTGATTCATGTTTAATCTAGTGTAAAGGACCTCTGCCCCCATCACTCTGCACCCTGTGGCCTTCGTGGTCCCGGCTGTCACAGGAACAAGACCAGACGCTCCAGAGACCATTTGGTTTTCTGCCAGTGGTGTTAGTTTAAGACTCCGTAGTGCACCCTTGGGTATTCCTTCCTCCTAAGTGGCCCACTTTCCTCTCTGACCTCATCTCTCAACAGGGCTCCTTCTCTAGCAAGGCAGGGCTGCTTGCCAGCCTGGTGTAGGCCACGTTCTTCCACCTGGGGGCTTTTGCACCAGCTGCTCCTCTGCCTGGAAGACCTGCTGCCCCTTCCTCGCTTGGCTGACTCCAGCTAGTCAGACAACTCTTCCGACTTCCCCTTTCCAGCATGGGCTGAGTGTCCCTGCTCTGAGCTCCCACCTCGCCCCGACCTGGGCATCCCTATGACGTCGACTTCCCCATGCAGTCACTTTACCACTGGCCTGTCTTCCTGCATAGAGTCTGACTGGAAAGCACTTAGCAGATACTTGACTGGTTCCCTAATCACTTGGCTTCTGCATGTGACTTCCCATGTTCAGGGACCATACTTGATGCGTCGGAAACTAGGACTTGAGACCTGACCACAGAACTAAATATTTGCCTTTGGGATTGTCCCGGAAGAAAGAGAAGTTTCCTTCTGGCCCCACTCCCTCCCTAGGGCACCCAGGGAAAGGGGCCAAGTTTATACTTTCAGTATGATTTGGCCAGAGGCGCCTGTGAGGCCCAGGGCAGGTGACTGACCTAGGGAGGTGTCACTGAGCCACGGCTGCAGGTCCACCCTGGCCTGTCTGACCCACTAGAGCTACCTCCTCCTGGAAGAGTTGGCAAGGTCATTCATGTGCACAGCTGGGCGCTGGAGGAGGGCTCTTGATAGAGGCTCAGCCCCTTTTGTTTCCTCCTGGAACTGCTGTTGGGAGAATCCTGCTGAGAAATGCTTTGTGTATAATTCCTGTGTAACATGGAAGGATACAGCGGTGCAATGTATCAATATCAGTCATTTACACCTTAATGAGAGCAAATAAATAGGATCCAGTCTTTGAATCCCAGATCTTAGGACCAAAGGGGACCTTAACAACAAGTGCCCCTTCTGTCTAGCTGGCTTCCTTCCTTGTATTTGGTGCCGGTGCTGTAGCTTGATACATTTTACAAAATATACCCCCTGCCCCTCACCCTTCTCATAACCCCCTCCCACCCTTTCCTGATCAATTTAAAATTCAAGAACTAGCCATGAACCTTGTAAAAATAGACATGCCGCCATGAAATACCAAAAACTGAAAAGTACCATATCCAACGCCTATCCGGTACACGCCCATATCCATCTCCCGGACCCCCTTAGGCCCTTTGAGACAGGAGAAGATGGGAGGTGACAGCTCTCAGGTGGTGAGGAGACTGCCACCTGAAGAAAAGTGTCTTGTATTTTCTAATTCTGTATGCCCAGCATGCCTCCAATCAACAGGCCCAAACAGGGCAATGACAAATACACCCCGGAACTGTCACTGTCCCCAGCAGAAGCCAAATGGTACCAGGGGTGGAGGGGCCCCTCACCTTTTCCTCATTCCTGCAAAGGCAACTCCCACCCTCCCTGCAGCAGGACACATTGAGAGCAGGGCACCCCCATCCTGCTCTCCCAGCTCCCCCTCCATCCCTTCCTCTTTCCTTCTGCATCCCAAGAGAGAGGAGTACACGGGGAGCAGGGAAAAGCTGGGCCCAAGCAAGAGCCTGGAGGCTGGAGACGAGTACAAAGGGAAGTGAGAACCACAGGGAGGACCACTTTTAAGCCTCCATCTGGTAGCAAATGAAAACGTGGAAAGTTAAGAGACATGGTTTTCCACTGCAGCAATTTGTCTCTCATCAGGAAAGGCCATCTGGGGTAGTAGTGAGCCCCAGATTTCAAAGTTTTGAAGCCCCAAACTTGGGTTTAAAGCCCCCTTCTTGTAGGGCTACAGAGCTCCTGCCTTACAGGGTGTGGGGAGCCTTTTGAATGATGGAGCACTTGGAACCATGCCTGGCACACCACACGTGCCATTTATGCATAAATAGCATAACAGGACACTTGGTACCATACGTAGAGCCACAATAAGCATAAAGAGCACTTTACAGTTTGCAAAGCTCTCTTGGTACCATTTTTTCACGTGATGCTCACAGCAGCCCTAGGAGGCACCAGCCGTCCCCACGTCACAGATAAGAAAACTGAAGTGTCGAAGTGGCAAGAGATTTGCTTGTCATCCTCATGGATTTCCCAGTGGACGTCAAAACAGGGCACCAGGAAATGAAAAAAGGAGAATAGGTCTGATGAGCTCGACTAGAATTTGGCCATCAGAAAATCTAGAAAGACATTCCTTGCAGGTTGGCACTATGCACATCTGGGGTCTTGTGGGCACAGTGCTGTGTTTTACACGTGTGGGGAAGGCAAGGGGTACCATAATCTTTCCATAGTCCTAATATAGCTGTTGTGGGCCCCCACAGGCAAATGTGGGCAGAGCAAGCAGGAGAGCCCCGGCCCCTGCTTCCGGCTTTCCTGCTGGTTTCGGGGCACATACACCTCGTGAGGCCAACGGTGATGTTCAGCCAGAGATTTGCAAGTGACCTCGGCAGATCTCAGCAGGCCTGCAAGTGGAGATTGTCATCCTGCATGTGTCCAGGGCTTCCTGCCTCTGTCACAGTTTCCGTTAGAGATACCAGCACAGTCACCTATGCTCTGTCCTAGTGCAGCCTCAGCAAAACCCTCAAATCGCGGGTTTATGCCTGCATCCGAGCCCCACCTAGTGGCGAGTGTTGGGCATGGCGCCCAAGAGTGCGTTTTCTTCCAGGACCACCTCCCTGCATTTAGAGGCAATGTAAAATGGACACTTGACTCAGCACACCTGTGACCCTGATCCTTAATCATCCTGTCCATGTAACCTGCCCTGTTCCAGTCCTTTGGCCTTATGTATGCCCAGCAGCTGGAAAGCACTAAGCTGGCTAATTGTAAACCTGGCCAGATGCTGCTTGAGGCATCCTTCCTCTTTCCCTTAAAACGCTCAGCTCTGTGTTGTTCCAGAGGCTTAGTTTAGGCTAAATTAGCAGCCACATGGCATAATGTAAAGAAAAGAAAAGTAGGTATCCAAAGACCTGGGTTCTAATTTCACCATCTCTACCAGAGAGCCAGGTGGACTTGGCTAGGTCATCCAAGCGCTCCAAATCCCTACCTGTAAAATGAGGATGACAATACCTGCTCTTGACATCACATCATGCTGTGGTGAAGGTGCTAACCAAACACGTGGTACTGCTCAGCAAGAAGCCAGCAAATAAGCCAAGAGAATCTCTACACATTTTTAAGAAATGAGCAGCAATCCGTGCGCCCCACTCTTCCTTGCCGTTGCCCGTGCTGGTTTCTCTGCCTGCCCTGCCCTTCTCCCCACTCCTGGCTAACTCCTCCCTCATGTATTGCCTCCCCCAGAAAGCTTGCCCTCACTCCACCCCAAGGCCGAAATGAGGACCCCACCTCTGGGCTCCCATAACTGTTAGGGAGCTCATCACACTTTGTTGTAATCATTTGTTTCCTGTGTCTTTCCCTAACTAAACTGTGTGTTCTTTGAAGGAAGGGAGTCTGTCTTTTTCACTCTTGCATTCCTGCTGTGCAGCACAGAGCCCAGTATGTGACAGGCTCTCAATCCTACTTTGTGTTGAATGACTAAAAAAATGAACTAAATGAACAAACGCTACTCCAGGGTCTTGAAAATGTTCTCCTATGTATTCTTCCACAGGCCTGCTTGTTTTAGATCTGCAATCCACCTGAAATGATTTTGGTGTATGTGTGACATAAAGGTAAGGACAGGCTTTTTTCTATATAGACATACAATTGACCCAACACTTTTATTTAAAAGACCAACTTTCCCCCCACTACACTGTAGTGTCACCTTTGCCATAAATCAGGTGAATGTACATGTGTGGATCAGTTTATGAACTTTTTTGTCTCATTGGTCAGTTCATCATCCAGCTTCCTAAGGCAAAGACTCTGTTACGTATTTACTCTGTGTAGATAAATAACAAAATCTGAGCCAATAACAACTTGAAGCAATGCCATGCCCACTGGAGAGCCTGAGTTGTGGCGGTCAGAGGAGGTGGCCAGGCTATGAGCCGAGGCTGCAGGTGAGCAGGAAGCCTGGGGTCCCAACCAGGAGAGGACTATCAAGGAAGGGAAGGTTGCAGCCAGCTCTGAGAGTCTGTATACTTCGTGGGAATGAACAAGGGCTGGACTGTCACTGTAACAGGGCCCAAGCAGAATGGCAAGCTGGGGAGGCAAGTCAGGAGGAACTCAGGCATTGCCTGAAATCCTTGGCACAGCCAAGGGAACTGTGCACCACCCCGGGCTGAATTCACTAGTGCCTACTACTATGGCATCTGGTGCTTAGCCCTATAGGGAAGGGAAGCTCCCCTACTGAGAAGCTCAGGGCATCAAGAAGCTTCTGACAGCTGGGGCTGGAGAAACTGCAGGAACCAGGGAGAGAGAGATGCTGAGAAATGCCTCAGTTTCTCTGTGCCCTCGCTAGGAAACTCAAATGAGAGAAGTCCCAGACTGTGGGGACCTAGATGGCACATGATCCTCCTTAAAGGGGCAGCTGTTGCTCAACATCAGCCAAGTATTGCCACATAGAAATGGGGACCAGAGTTGCCAGCTCTTCCAGTTTTCCAAGAGATGCCACAAATCCAAACTTGTATGCAAGATTTTCATATTGCCCACTAATTTTTCAAAATAGCAAACCCTGTCTGGGCCACATAAAACACATTTGCATATCATATCTGACCATATCTGATTTACTATCTAATTGGTATCTTTGAAACCAATAGAGGAAGAAACAAATTCTTGAATCCTTGAGTCCTGCCTGGGTGAACCTACAGAATTGTTCAGATATTAGGAAAACAATGTGGAGGAGGTGTCCACTAGACCCTGAGAAAATTTACTGTGAAATGATTGGGAAAAAAATAAACATAGCCCCCTGCTGAGTTACTTCTCTGAGTCTAATTGCATTTTAATAATCTGGGGATGATTCTGGAGGTAATAATTGTTTGGTTCTCACATTGGGTTTGTGTTGATTATTTTGGAAAATGTGTCGAAGCTTATTTTATTTTCCAATCTTGTACTACTTTAATGAAAATTCATTACCCACAGAGCTTTCTGAACTGAAAATGAAATTAAAAATATGCACCTGTGTATAAACAGGTATGCTAAATAAATAAACTCTTTTTACATGACATATCTGGCTCATTTTGATGAAAAATGAATTAGAAAATATTTCAGTCTTAGAAGTAGAACAAAAGCCCATGGAAACAGTAAGTAAATAAAACCACATGACTTTCAGGGTCATTTGGGACAACTGGTGTAGGGGAAAAGCATCGGGTTCAGAATCAGAAGATCTGGCTTAAGTCCAGATTCTGCCCTTTGGGGTAAATTACGCAACCTCTGGATGATAGGATTGTATTTCTCTGCCCCTCTGGAGCCATTCCTTTGTCCAATAAAAATGAGCAGAAGTGAATATGTCGGCCCTGGGTGAAGCTTCAAGAGCCCATGCAAGCTGTGATACACTTTCTTTTCGTTGGGCCACAGTGATCAGCAAATTCCAGGTGGTGGATACTCTGTCAACCAGAGTTCTAGAATGAAAACAACAAAGATGCAGAACAGAGTTCCAGACAAACGCATGATGAACATGCATATGAGCAAGAAATGAACCTTTATTGTTCTAAGCCACTGAAACATGGTGAGACTTTGCTCCTACAGCACAGACTTGCCCATTTCAACTGGTAACAGTCTGTAAGGTTCAGAGTCCTTATTGTCAAATGAAATTTACAAATGCCTACCTTATGGCATAGCAGTACTCGTTACTTCACCTAGCAATGAGTACACTGGATTACTCATTTTTCTACATATAGAATATACCTCATGCGCTCTATTCCCCATTTTATATTTTAGATTTATAAGAGTATGTTGATATGTTAATTATATTATGAGTCTGCTTAAGACAGGAATCCTGTCTTTTTATCTGTCTACCTCAAATAGCAAGGACAAAAAAATTAAGCTGACAAAAAAATTAAGCCAACAAATAAGCTGTATTACTCTTGGAAGGAAAACAAATTTGAACAGGTTGCACAACTGGTTAAAACAGGTTTATTGCTCATTAGTCACCAAGTAAATGCAAATTAAAAACCACAATGACATATAACTCCATGCCAATCAGAATGGAAAATCAGAAATACTGGCAACACAAAATGTTGTCGAGGATGCAGAGCAAGTAGAACTCCCATACACGGCTGGTGGGGGTGTAAAAATACACACCCACTTGAACAACAGTTTGGCGATTCCTTCAAAAGTTAAATGTACACTTACACCATATGATCCAGTCATTCTACTCTTAGATGTTTATTCAAGAGAAATAAAAACATGTGCCCGCTGTTTTAACCTATTGCTGTGTAACATTACCACAAACTTAGCAGTTTAAAAGAGCATGCATTTACTATCTCACAGTTTCCGTGGGTAAGGGGTCTGGTGTGGCTTAGCTGGGTCCTCTGCTTCAGCATCTCCCACAAGACTGCTATGAAGGTATTGACCAGGGCTCAGGTCCCATCTGAGGCTCAGCTAGGGGCAAAAACCACTTCCAAGCTCACAGGTTGTTGGCAGGATCCAGTTCCCTGAATGAAGACTCTCAATTGAGGGCTCAGTTCTTTGCTGGCTGTTGACCAGAGGCCACCCCCAGTTTCTTGCCATGTGGGTCCCCCCAAAGGGCAGATTACATCATAAAAGCCAGCAAAAGAGTCAACAGCATCTACTGGCAAGATGGAAGATACAATCTTGTGTAACACAATCATGGAAGTGACATGGCATCACCTTCACCATATTCTATTGGTTAGAAGGAAGTGACAGGTGCCAACTACACTGAAGGAGAGGGGATTGCGCAGGGAAAGAGAAACAAGCAGCAGGGACCACTGGGTCCCACTTGGAGTCTCTTGCCACACTCATGCAAAGACTTGTACACAAATGTTCATAACAACCTTATTCAAAATAGCCTCAAACCGGAAATAGCTCAAATGCCCATCAACAGGTACCTAGAAAAACAAGTTGTGTGAATACACAACCGAACACTACTCAGCAACAAAAGGGAATGGACTATAGATACACAACAACATGAATGAATCTCATAGACATAATTATAAGTTTTTTAAGCGGTCAGACATGAAAAAAAGAATGCTCATAATGTATTTATACAATGTCCAAGAACAGGCAAAACTATTCTACGGTGATAGAAATCAGAATAGTGGCTGCTTCTGTGTGGTGGGTATTAACTGGAAGGAGAAAGGAGGGAACATTCTTGGGTGACGGATATATCTTGTTTTGGTGGTGGTACAAGGGTGTATACCATTGTTAAAACTCATCAAATTCTTAAGATATGTGCACTTCATTGTATGCTAATTATGTGTCAGTAAAAACTAGGCTTAGTACCTTGCCATTACAGTAGGTTTTTGTCTGTTTGTTTTGCTTGAAGAATATTTATTCTGACCATCAGCTAGAACAATTCTAATTTTTAAATATTCACTTCTATTGAGAGGGAAATATGACACAATTCATAACAGCACAGGGAAAAATGTTAGCAGAACAAAACATTCATGAAGACATTTTGCAATATAACCTGTAGACTTTTTTGAATATTATTGAAAGATAATAGCCAAAAAGGGAGGGCTCCACTCAAAGATGGCTCTAAAAGTGTGAGGCTTTTTCTATGATTATTGTTATTGTTATTAATATTATTATTAAATACAGAGCACAGACAGCATTTCAAGTTAGTGAGGGCTTTTGCACCCAAAGCAAAATACACCATTCAAGACGCCATAAGAAAGACATCCTAAGCTCCGCTTCCTGCTACAGAAAGAGGCAGCATTTGGTGGGGGCTGGAGAGAGTCCAATCGCTGCATGGCACAACCGTGGCGCAGAACCGCAGCCCAGCTTGAAGGGCCAGATGCGAAGGGGAGACTAAAATGAAAGCTATCAACAGAATAAAAGAACACACAGGCAGGAAAACAGCAGGAGGGCTGCAGAAATAGAGGCAAGCACAGGGAAATATACCAAGAACATGAAATGTGCTGTTACTGATTTGCATGCCGGGTTGGGTCAATACACATTATTTTTTGGAACAGAAAATTAAAATGGGGAAAAAAATTTTAATGAACAAGAAAAGATGGCATGCAGGCATATTCATGGTAACCTGGGAATGAGACCAATCTCTTCTAGTCAAAATTAAATTCCAGCAAAAAGAGGGGGTGGGTATGTGAATAAAGATGCATTTTAAACAAAGAGAAGAAATGGTATTTTGCATTGAGAGATATTGTGTGTCCTAAGCAGGCTAGTGGAATCTTCAAGCATAATAAGCACACTTAAGGAAAATAGGTGCTTCTTAACGTATGTGGTTCATGGGCTGGAAACGCAGGACTAAAAGACAGAAGGTGTGAAAAGTGGTATTTTTCCATCCAAGGTCCCTGATGTAGTCACTCATTTATTCCACACACATTTCTCAATCCTGAACAAGTACCTCCCCCGCCTCACTCTCTGTGCTTTTCCTTTCCCCAGCACCCCACTAAGGGTTCATAAATGCTCTCCCCCAACTCCTCACCCCTCTGTCACAGGCAGGCCCCAAACCTTCGGTGTTCCTGACTTAACCTGGGCCACAACCCCCAATATCCCCACTGGACTTACGATCAGAATATGTCAGACCAAACGTGCTGATTTCTTTTAGATATGACAATGAGGGTCTTTTTAGACCCCTTATATTTTAGAGTCACCTACTGTAATATTTATAAATGAAATAATATGATGTCTGAGATATGATTCAAAATAATATTAGGGAATACTACATAGCAATAAAACTATGACTACACAAATGAATCTCACAATACTACATAGCAATAAAAAACTATGACTACACAAATGAATCTCACAGACAACAGCAAATAAAGTAGACCCCAAAAAGAGTACATACTGTATTATTCCCTTTATATGAAGATCAAAAACAAACAAAACTGGCCTCTTGAGATATAAGTGAGAATACTGGCTGCCTTGCATGGAAAGACAGTGATGGAAATCAAAACATTGGCTGTCTCTGAGTGACAGGTATTGCCTGGAAGGGCACAAAAGGGAACTTTCTGGGCTGTTGAAAATATTCTATATCTTGTTTTAGTGGTGGTACACAGTATATATAATTGTCAAAACTCATCAAATGCTCAAGATACGTGTATTTCATTGTATGTTAATTATATTTCAATAAAAACCAGATTTAGTAATTATTTTTTTATCTTGAAGAACAGTTATTCTGGTTATCAGTTTTCTTTATTACTAATGCTATGGAAATTCTCCTTGTGCATTAATCTTTGTGTAAGCCCACAGGCATTAATTCTCTTTGCCAGGGAATAAATGAGTGAAAATAATTGTACTGTTATTTGGCTGTGAGAATAATTCCATCCTGATGCTTAGAAAGCCACAGATACTTAGAAAAGCCCAGCAGAACTTTGTCACTGACAAACCACCCAATTTGAAATCTTTCTGAATCACCTTTTCATATGATATATGTCAAGGAAAATACCACACAGGACCAATGAATATAAAACAAATGATCACCTTAGAGAGTAGTAAATGTATCATATGTAATGAGCCAGGGAAAGCCCAAACCCAGCCATCTCAGGAAGCCAGAGATCTCTATGCCCTTCATTGCCAGGCACTGGAGGGGCACAGGGTAAGTATGATGGGTACACTTCCTTTACAAGTCTGAGGATTCTGAGGATGAACAAGGAAATCATCTCCCCAGGAAAGAACCTCAGCCTTGGAAACTAAGTACATTTTGAAAAATAAACATTCAGTGACTCAACAGAGAAACTGAAAGGTTTCCCAGTCCAGAGAGTAACAATGGATTGCCTGGAGGGTCATCCTAGTCAAAGTTTACCTGGCTCTGAGTAGCAGGAGAATGTAACCTGAGATTTACCAGGCCTCAGCCTCAGCCCGAGTTTATCCTTTCTTTCCTTGGTGTTGTTTATAGCTCTGTTGGGAAATATCTAGTAGCTTTCACCTGACTGGTTTGTCAATCTACTGAATAAATAGAAGTTTGCTGGCATTCTGTAGCTATTTCACCTGCCAAGGATAATTTAGTAGAATTATAAAACTTGATTCAGTTTCTGTCTCATGTTCCAGTAATTATACAGATATCATCTACATTTAAAACTCAGGGCGATGACTCAGGCAAGAATCGTTGAAAGTTCAGTGAGGAACACGATATTTACATATACCTAAAATACCTCCCACAAAAGTACACATGAATGACAAAAGAAAAAAGAGTAATTTAGTGCTGGAGAAACCTGGTAGACACCACCTTAACCAAGTAATCAACATTCATACCATCAGTAATGGATGCACTGAGAGACCGTGTAACTTCAGGGATATTCTGGCCAAAATACATAACCTCAATCCAAAAATGAGAGAACTTCAGACAAACTCAGGCTAAATAATGTTAGTCATGAAAGACAAAGAAAGGCTAGGGAAGTGTTCCAAATTAAAGGAGACTAGAGAGACATGAAAGCTAAACGCAATGTGTGATCCTGACTTAGAACTAAAAATAGCTACACAGGACAGTAATGGGACAATTTGTGAAATTGGAATATAGACTATAAATTAGAAAATAATACTATTAGTACATCAATGTTAAATTTCTAAAATTTGACAACTATATTGCTATTACATAAACAAGAAAATGTTCTTGTTCTTCGGATATACCCATGGAAGTATTTAGGGGTGAAGGGACATGATGTTTGCAAATTACTTTCAAATGGTTCAGAAAAAAAATGTGTGCGTGTGCTTATATATATATATAGAGAGAGAGAGAGAGAATCATATGTGAAAATTGTTAATAATTGTTGAATCTGTGTCAATCTTTTTTCAAAGGAGGTGAAAATGAGGGTGGAGACCTAACCAGGCCTCAATCCCCTCTCCGGACTACTAGCGTATCAGAAAAGTCAGAAAACCTCTCGGTTGGTCCCCACAGGATAGGAACAAACTGAACTATGTTGTGAGTCCATGTGTGTCCAGCTAGATGAATTGAACAACCCATCTTTGTCTTTTCCCTCTGTTCCCATGACTGATGCTGTTCCTTTCACGTAACTGTCAATGGAGGGATAAAAGCTACTCTAGTTCATTATTACCTTTCTTATAAAGGTAATTTCTCAAAATCCGGGCAAAGGCAAAATAAAGGGGTAAACAATTCCTAATTTTTCCCCCTTCTCCACTAATGAGGAAATACTAAATTAGCTAATTCTCACGCTATTCACTTCACTTTTGCTAAGGACATTTACCTACCAATATACATTTGTTTAATTTTTAAGATATTTTTTGCTGCATGTCCTTAAGGAATCATATAATTATAGGAGTAGTTTTTTCAATTTATAAACAAACTAGCATCTGTAGAAATTATTTGTCTGTATTTTAATCTATAGTGAGGCCTAGTTTATAACATATAGCTTGTGAATCTCTATATATTTACTGTTTAATCTTTTGGTGACATCAACCTACAGCTCGCATTATGATGAAGGCAATAACTATTTATACAAACATATTTTAGTAATTTATTTGTTTAAAAATCACTTATTGAAAGTCTTCAAAATGCCAAGCACTGTTACTTATTTGGAAATCAGTTGTATAAATTAGACATGTCAGTCAATCACAAACTATTTACTTTTTTCTTATACTAAAAAATCCATGATGGCTACAGGTTCAAATGAGAACCAACAGTCAAAGGCCCTTGGTCACCACCTTTCAGCATCAAGAGATCTATCTTGTTACTCAGTTTGGGTTTCCACATGAAGCTAGAATTGGAGAGAGAAAGAAAAGTCCAACAGTCCACACTCGTGAACTAGACTAACTGTATCAGATCCCAGCCATGAGTAATCCATGTTCAACATAACACAGATATCTAGTTCCTAGTTTATTAATATAGTTCCAAGTGCGGCCCCTCAACCAAATCCAAACTTCACAGAACAAATCCCTTTATTAAAAGGGGTGCAGCAAAGATGAAGCTTTTCATGCCTCCTTTGGTGCTTAAAAAAGAACAATCTTGAAATCAGAAGGTCGCAGGTTCCCTACCCAAACATAAGGCAGAGACTAGCAGAATGGATTTTTTTAAATGATCAAACTATATGCTGTCTTAAGAGACACAATTTAGAATCAAGGCACAGTTAGACTGAAAGTAAAATCATGGCAAAAAGATATGCTATGCAAACAGTAACTATAAGAGAGCTGAAACAGACAAAGAGACTTCAAGAAAAAAAGAAATAATATTGATTCTGTGGTATAAATACTCCAAAAAAAGAAAAAAAATATTGAGATAAGGTGAAATATTTTATAACATTAAAAAATCTCAATTCAGCATGGAGAAATAATAATGATAAACATTATGCACTTAACAACAAAGTCCCAAAATATATAAACCTAAAACTGACAGAATTGAATAGAGAAACAGATCATTCAACAGTAATAGTTGGAAATGTCAATATTCCACTCTAAATAACTGATAGAAAACTAGACAGATAATCAGCAAGAATATAGAAGAATTCAACAATGCTATCAACACTATCTGTCTGTTAGATATCTGTTAGATATCTGTTCAGTGAACAACAGCACAGTACATTCTTTTAAAGCACACATGGAATATTCTCCACAATAGATCATAAGCTGGACCATAAAACAAATCTTAATAAATTTAAAATGGTTGAAATCACACAAAGTATGTCCTCTGACCACAATGGAGTTAAAATAGAAATTAGTATCAGAAAGGAATTTCAGAAATCCAAAAATATTTTGAAATTAAAGGACACATTTCTACATAACCTATGGGTTAAAGAAGTTGCAATGAAATTAGGGAGCATTTTGATCTGAGTGAAAATAAAAACACAGCATATCAAAATGTATGAGATGCAGCTAAAGTGGTGCTTAGAGAGAAATGGTTTTAAGTGCCTGTGTTAGAAAAGAAGGTCTCAAATCAGTAATCTAAGCTTTCACTTTAAAAATCTAGAATAACGAGAACCAAACTGAAAGCAAGCATAAGAAAGAAGGTAATAAACATTAGCACAAAAATTAGTTAATAGAAAAAACAATAGATAAAATCAGTAAAACCAACATTGATTCTTTTGTACCCCCTTACTATTCTAAATTTTAAAAAATGCCATAAGAAATGAAAATTTAGCAGTTTTAAAAAAAAGAGGCATAACCAAATCTATGGATTGAGTTTTGAATTGGGGGAAAAAAACAGCTTTAAAAAAGACATTTTGGGAAATTTTTTTTAAAAACTGTAAGTTAGATGATACTTTCAAATTACCAAATTGCTGGTATATTTTCTTGGGTGTGAGAATGATAACACACTTATGTAGGAATATGTCCTTAAAATTCTCAGGAGATAAAGCTGAAGAAGTTAGAAGTGAAGTGAAATCTGCAACTTACTTTCAAACGATTTAGGAAAAAATATATACATAATATATCTGCACACGAAGACAGCACAAAGGTGAAAAAATGTTAATAGCTATTGAATCTAGATTGGAGGGTATGCAAGCATGCATTGTACCATTCTTTCAACTTTTCTGTAGGTTTGACAATTTTCAAAATAAAATGTTTGGGTAAAAATATTCCAAGGACCACATTCACTTGCTCTAAAATATATCTTTTTCCACAGAATCAACATACTTCAAAGAGCTGGGAGTGGAAATACCATTCGATCCAGCAATAGCACTGTTGGGCATCTACCCAAAAGATCAAAAGACATTCTATAATAAAGACATCTGCACCCGAATGTTTATGGCAGCACAATTCACTATTGCAAGGATCTGGAAACAACCCAAGTGCCCATCAATTCATGAGTGGATTACTAAAATTTGGTATCTGTTTACAATGGAATATTACTCAATTATAAGAAATGACAGTGATCTAGCACCGCTTATATTTTCATGGTTTGAGCTTAAGCCCATTATCCACAGTGAGGTATCACAAGATGGGAGGAATAGTCTACACATATACTCACCGTCAAATTGGTACTAACTGATCAACACTATGGTGTTCACATGGTAGTAATATTCTCCAGGGATTAGGGGATTGGGGGGGGACAAACTCACAACTAAGGGTCACAGACACGGTGAGCATTGTAGAGGGGAAGGGCATGCCCCCAAGGCTCGCTTGGGTGAGGCAAAGTCACAAAATGTAACCAGAAGATATTTGCACTTCAGTGTTTACTGCAGCATTATTCACAATGGCTAAATTATGGAATCAGCTTAAGGGTTTATCAAGGGATGAATGGATAAAAATGATGTGGTGTATGTACACAAACGAATATTATTTAGCCATGAAAAAGAAGGAAATTTTGTCATTTGCAGAAACGTGGATAGATCTGGAGGACATTATTTTAAGTGAAATAAACCAGGCACAGAAAGACAAATATTTCATTTTCACACTCAAATATGGGACCTAAAAAAAAAAATTGATCTCAAGGAAGTAGTGAATAGAATGGTGGCTACCAGAAATTGGTCAGGATGGTGGGATGCGGTAATGAAGAGATGTTGGTGAAGGAGTAATTCTGTTTAATAGAAGGAAGAAGTTCTGATGTTCAGTGGTACAATGGGGCAACTATAGTTGGCGATAGTTTACTGTATTTTAGAATAGCTAGAAGTTTTCAAATGTTCCCAACATAAAGCGATGATGTATGTTTCAGGTGAATCTTATCCTAGTTACTGTGATTTGATCATTGTGTGTCGTGTGCTTGTTTCAAGATGTAACATGTAATCCATGAATATGTACAATTATCATGTATCAATAAAAAATATATAAAATAAATAATAAAATAAAATATCTTTTTTTTTTTTTTTTGAGACAAAGTCTCACTCTCTTGCCTGGGCTAGAGTGCCGTGGCGTCAGCCTAGCTCACAGCAACCTCAAATTCCGGTGCTCAAGTGATCCTCCTGCCTCAGCCTCCCGAGTAGCTGGGACTACAGGCATGTGCCACCATGCCTGGCTAATTTTTTCCATACATATTTTTAGTTGTCCAGCTAGTTTCTTTCTATTTTTAGTAGAGACAGGGTCTCGCTCTTGCTCAGGGTGTTCTCGAACTCCTGAGCTCAAATGATCCACCTGCCTCGGCCTCCCAGAGTGCTAGGATTACAGGCATGAGCCACCACACCCAGCCTAAAATACATCTTAAAGAATCTCTACTTAACAAGTAAGCAAGTTGCACTAGTAAAATAATACTATGTTATCCTTTTTATTTTTTCCATCCCTCACTCAGTACCCCAGCCACACTGGATTTCCCTCAGTATTTCAAATAAGCCACGTGCCTGCCTATCCTAGACCTTTGCTTTTTTCCCTCAGTTTCTCCTCCTCACTGGCTTCTCTCACAATACTCCATATCTTTCCTTCAAGTACTTGCCAAAATTGTAACAACTTGTTCAATTATGTGTTTCACCGTCTGTCTCCCTCTAAAGATTATAAGATCGAAGAGGGTGAGGACTTGATCACCACCATATCTCTAGTCCCAGTGCGGTGCTGGCACATAGTAAGCAACCAATAAATATTTTTAAGAGAATGAATAAATGAATTTGCTTAGTGGTTCCACCAATGTGTTTCCACTATCATGAATCTCACTCCTGTTAGGAAAGCACCACTTTATTTTAGAATGTTTGTCTCTAAGGAACAGTTACTATTTTAGATTCAGGTCCGCTGATGCTCCCTGGAGGACTCTGCCAGCCTATTTCTTCATGTCTCTGTAAGGGACCTCGGTTTTGGGGTAAGGAGAAAATCAGATAGAATGAGCATACAGTCATTTGGGGGGAAATACGTGAAGAGCATGGTAAATCAGTGAAGGATAAGGCAGAAAGCATATTGAAAAGGCTCGTCTGATGGCTCTTACTAGAGCTTACTGCAGCATCTGGCATGCGGTGGATGCGGCAGGGTGATTAAGAAAGCAACTTATGATTTGTTTTCTTGATTTTGCTGCTGTCAATCACTGAGGAGTGAAAGTTATTTTTTTCCTCTCCCAGGGAGGTAGCCAGATATCTCAGATACTAAAATCTAGACTTTTTCATTTCATGGAACAGTTATTAAGTGTTTGCGTTTCTAAAAAAAGAAACTGCAAATTGGAATCTACTGACATGAAAACAATCCCTAAAAACAGGCATTTTCTGTTAAAAGTATAGGTTTATCAAGGAAATTAACTAGACTCGGAAGAGGCTGCAACGCAGGCTCTGTGCTTTTCTGGTTGAGGAAGGAAATCTAGAATGCAAGTGTTGTTCCCTCGGGACGGGAGAGCAATGGGAGGGAGGGGACATGAGTCACACATGTGCAGAGGGTCTAAGTGGCAGCCACCAGATGAGTCTGCCCACGAGTACTTGGGAGGACAGAGCTGTGAGCCCTGCAGCGTGGCAATTCTGTGGATAGGACCTAGTAATCTGTGTTTAAGAAGCCATCCAGATAAATCTTAAGCACATTCAAGTTTGAGAAGCACTAGTCTTTGGTATGCTTCCCACTGGGGTTTTAAAAAATTGTGTCTGCACTATTTTCTTTTTTTTTTTTTTACTTTGTATTTATTTTATATTGATTTTCTCTTTTAAAGCTATTTCCAAAAGAAAATACAAGGTGCAATGTGATCAGAGCTCCACTTCTGAGACACTCTGGGGGCTGCCCTCTGCCATCTTGGCTAGCTCCCCTCAGGCTCCCAGGATGGCTGCAGCAGCGCTAAATACCACATGCAGATATGATAATCCCTAAAGGCAACTTCCGAAATGTCTCTTTTGTAAGAGTAAAAATTTGTCTCTTTGAAGCCCCTAAGAAGCCCTCCCTTGTATGTTATTGCCCAGAACTGGAGCACATTGCCAAGTCCTAGCTGGTCAGAGAGACAGGAACAGCATGAGGCTTGGACCATGTGACATTTACCCCTTGGAGATGCCTCTCGCTCTGCATGGCTAATGGAGGGAGGGAATGCTGAACAAAACCCAGGTAGAAGGAAGAAAGAGACTGGATGTTTTGTAGACAACCAATTGTAGCTCCCACATGTGTTTATACTGCTCTTCATAAAGTGAGGTATCAATTTTAGATGGAATTTGCTGGATTTTTGTTGTGACTGTTGAGAATTTAGCTTTATTACATCTCACCACATTCTACCACGCTCCCAAAATTATTATATCATAAATTTATAATAAAATGTAGTGTTTACATTATCATGACTATGTAAATATTAGTTTCCAAGCTAGATTGTACTTTATAATTACATTTTCTTTCTCATTCACCTTTTTGCTTTTCCTGTAATGCATAGATGCCTGAATATTTTGTAATTTGCTTTGTTTTTTACAATACCTTTCTCCCACAGACCTGCCAAACAATAATAATTTTTCCCAATACTCACTGAAATGCATCAAGCAATCTATCAGTTCACCCTTTTCTTTTTCTTTTTTTTCTTTTCAGATCTCCCTCCCCCAACTGTTTATCCTTCTATTACACTCTGGACTGGCTGCTGCCTAACCCCAGTATGGTATTGCCTTCTTGGGACTTCCCCCCTTCTCTTGTGCTGAAGCGCCATTTTCCTCAATCCTGTTTTTTTTTTTCTTTGTTATTTCTTCATTTTTCTGAAGCACATATTCCTATTTTACTGCTCCAGAGAATGGAGATAGAGGAAGCAACTTGAGAATCTCAGTGGTTTCTAAAGACTTTGCCAAGTCTCCTGTTCTTAGTCCCTCTAGCATTTCCTACTTTCAGAGATACCTGAATCCACAACTATGAAGCCTTTTTGGGAATTCTGCCATATAGGATGGCTGCTCAGTGTCCTCCAGTATAGCTTAGGATTCATCGTTCTCAGGTCTGCTAAAAGTTTGAACTTTTTCACCTGCTTCCTAGCTTCCAAAATATTATCATCATCTTACTTTTGCTGTCCTTGTGAATTTATGCCTTTTAATCTTTAACCTCTTTAACTGTTTTAGTGGGGTTTCAGGAGGACATGAAGGCTAATCCACAAGTTCAACCAGCATCTTTCCCAAAAGCCCTATTGTATATCTTATTTCTGCTAAGTTTATTTTAGGATTTGGGGGTTTGTTTCTTTGCTTTGTTTAATTTTTGCTTAATTTTTATTTTGTTTCCCACCACCAAGCACCACCTCCAGCTTCCCAAATTAAGCTTTCAAACTCCTGTTTTCTAAAGAATGCATCTAAGACTGTAAATATTGCTCTGAATACCACCTTCTGCCACACCCCATAGACTCTATCATGTCCTATTCTTACGGATGTTCAGTTCTAAATCATCTCTAGCATCTATTTTGTATTCTTTAACCCAAGAGTTATTTTGAAGTACATTAACTTTATAATGAAAAAAAATTCATTACTTCAGCCAACAGGCAACAAGTAGCCAGTGTCAACCCCTACAAACCTCTAACAGCAGAGACACCTCAAGAACTCTTCACAGGTCACATCAGATCTCTGCCCCTTTCCTCTTTCCTGACATGCCATATTTCACTTGCTTTTCTCTCTTTTTCTAAATTGATACCACCCAAACTACTTTTAGAGGTCTCTCTCCTGAAGATCCACAGTCCCTCCCCAACCCTTTATCCATGTATGCTTCCCAACAGCCCACAGGCTTTTCTGTTTAAAGCATATCTCTCAAAGTATGATCCACACTAAAGATCTGGCCATCACCACAGATATCCAAAATCAGAGTTTCTGGAAGTTAGGCCAGAAAACTACTGTTTTATAAGCACACCAGGTAACTCAGACATATGGTAAAATTTAAAAACCAAGAATGTAAAGGGTTTTTTATTAATTCCTATAGAGAAACATCCAGATAGCAACAGCAGCACAAGAGGAAAAAATGTACGGACCCTTCCATCAATGTTTAGGACTTACATTTATATTAGTGCTAATAAATGCACAGTTCAAGTTTTTTCTAGTAACTACTTCACATCGTCTTTTGCACAGTTGTAAAGAATTCTCATCAAGGCCAATACCAAGAGCAACCCAAAAATTCCACTTCACTAACCCACCACATAAGTCTAACCACTGTCCCACTTTATTTCTAAAAATCAATTTGGAGGCTTATTCACATTTCCCCCAAGTTGGCTTTACACCATTGCTTTTCTCTGTTTAGTAATTCACCAAATGCATGTTTATAATTCAGGCTATCTGGAGAAAATAAAATATGAAAGCCAGTGCTTCCAAAAAGAAAACCAGAATGCCCACCAAGAAATTTACACAACAGATGCAAAAAAGATGAATGCCTTTGTCTATTTACTTAGGAAACAAAAGTTAAAGGAAACATCTAGATATCAAGAACAAAACTCAAGGAAAAATCCTTTCATGTTTAAAGACATGACTGCACATGATTGCTATCAATCATGTAAATGATTGCTATCAACGCATACTTTTTTCTTTTACTGTTTATTTCACATTATCGTTTGCATAGATGTATGGGATCCTCAATGATCCATGCCAAGGGCAACACAACTTCAACTGCATTAACATACCATCTAGCCATTGGCTCACTAAACAATCTGCACTCATTTCTAAAGTCCACTGTTGGAAACTTATTCCAGTTCTCTACTCTCACAGGTCTTGCTGTTTCTCCCAGGTTGCTTCTCTCTAATCATAATGTGCTAGTCCAGGGATGGCCTCTTTCCCAAACTTCCCTAACACATTAAAGTGTCCTCTCAGCACTTCTAACACCAGCAACCCTATGATGCAGATACAGCCCCTGTTGCTCAAGCCTGAAAGGGACCAATGCAAAGGTTAAGTATTTATTTCCATTTTCTACCCAGAAGAAGAAAATATATTATATAAACACAATCTTTAAATATATATAGATTACAATGAAGTTTATGCTGAAAGAGTTGTAACAAATTTAAGGTGGGGGAAAAACACAAATGAAACTCAAATTAGGTTGAAGATTTGTTGGGTAGGAGACATGGGAGTGCCAAGATAAAGCTCATGAGGGGTGAGAAGGGGTCAGAATAATTGGGGCAGGCTTCACAGTGGGAGTGTAACCCTGGAAGACATGTACTATTTGGGCAGGTGAAGAAGGTATTCCAGATGTAGGCAGCAGCATGAACACAGGCCCAGAGGTAGGAATGAGCACAGCACGCGGAAAGGTGAGTGAAGGCACAGCCATGGCTGGAGCAGAGCATGACCCCTGGAGAAGAACAGGAGATAAGGCTGAAGAGGGGCACTGGGGACTGACCAGAGATGGCCCAAGAACCTTGACAGGCTTCTTCTCCACAGGGTGCAATTTCTGATGCTGAACAAAACTTCCATACCATTTGAAGGCTTTCCCACACACCTTACATTCATAAGGCTTCTCCCCAGTGTGGACTCTCTGGTGCTGTATGGAGGCTATTTTCTGAGTGAAGGCTTTGCCACACTCCTTACATTGGTAGGGTTTCTCTCCAGTATGTATTCTTTGATGGACAATAAAAAGTGACCTACAACCAAAAGCCTTCCAACATTCCTTACATTTATAGAGTTTTTCTCCTGTGTGCAATCTCTGATGCTGAAGGTATGCTGCACTCCTACGGAAAGCCTTGCCACACTCCTTACATTCATAGGGCTTCTCTCCAGTGTGGATCCTCTGATGTTGAGTCAACGCTGTGTTGGAACTCAAACCTTTGCCACACTCCTTACATTCATAAGGCCCTTCTCCGATGTGGTTTTTCTCATGTACAATACAGTCATAGCTGGACTTGAAAGCTTTGCCACATTCCTTACATTTAAAGGGCTTTTCTCCAGTATGACTCATCTGGTGCCGAATAAGCTTTGAGTTATACCTGAAGATTTTCCCACATTCTTTACATTCATAGAACTTCATTCCACCTCGGAGTATCAGATTTGGATTTAGACTAAAAGTTTGCCTCACTGCTTTGCTTTTAAAATCAAAATGCTGAGAACCGTTTCTTCGAAGTCCTCCTACTGGTGTTCTGTGCAACTCTGTTTCTTCAGAGGCTTCCTGCTTTATAACTGGCTCTTCATTCATGATCCAGGATGCACCACCTGACCAGAGAAACCACAAATGTTCCTAGTTACTGAACTAAAAGAAAAACAGAGTTTAGTGGTCCTAATTTTCTGTTGTAGAATGTGATTTTTAAAAATATACACATGAAATGGCTATAAACATCCATAAAGGAGGATGAGAGAGACAAAGAAAAATAATGACATACAACTGGAGAAGTGAAAACAGAGAAGCAGACCAGGAAAGACAGGCAGGAGTGCCCCCTATAAGGAAGGCTGGGAAATGAACTAAGGCAGGTGAGATGGGAAGAAGGAGAACCTCAAGAATGAGAAGGAAACAAGGGAGGAGGAAGAAAGAATGAGTGAGGTAAGAAAGATCAGCAAGAAATAGAAACAATTTTAAAAGAGACAGAGACTCAGAAGAGGAAAAAGAGATAAGAGACTAGGAAGAGTAGAGGAACAGCTCTAGCATTATAAGAGGTCTCACAGGCCAAGAAACACAAACCAGAAAAAAATGGATCCCAATGCCTATGACCTAGGAAACCAACCCAAATACAAAATACTGTCCTAATAATTCTATTTTTAAATATTCCACCTGATAAAAAATGATTTTTCAGAGAGTCAGCTGGAACAGAAGTTGGACCAGAGAACCGGAGGCCACTGTGGTACCAGTGCTAAAGGAACCCCTACATACAAAATCACAGTGTGTGTGAGAAGTAAGGCTTGGAAACTTTCTTGGAAAAGGAAATCCAAGTAATCAAAACCTTCCAGGACTGGTAAGCCAGCTCAGGTTAATTTTAGGCACACGCGAGCGTTTGTTGGGACTATGGTGGGAGAATATTCCCATCCTTTTCCTCTACAGTCCCATCTATGACAAATACAATGCAGACATAAAGACTATGGCAAATGGAACATTTCAGTGACTTACATGTCAAAAGGGCAAATTAAAGCTACTCTTTTCATTGCTGAAGACCTAAAAGTCAAATTCATAGCTGTGGCATAAATAAATCAGTTTAATTCCTTGAAATTAGCTGAAACCCCATTTCTTTGCAATGAAAAATGGCACAAAATTAAAATTTTCCACTGGTAAGTGAGAAAAGAAGAAGTGGTTTAGGAGCTACTGAGTCATAGTTTTCTGCTTAGGAGGATGGCCACATGAATGTGCAGACAGCGTGGGGACATACACTCCTACAAGTGGTCTTTCCAGGATCGAGGTAGGAACCCAGTGAGAGGTCAGAGAGAGCACCCAGGATCGCCTTATAAATGACGGGGAGTTTTGCTCCCTGCGGCAGAAGAAATACCTCTTACATAGTAAACCAGGAAGACAAAAGAAGAAACACAATGGCTGGATTCTTTTACTCACCTGGACTGATGCCTCTCAGAACCTCTGTGTCCCAGGGATCTGGACCCCATGGTGCTTCCCCTTTCTCCAGCTGGGAGATCAGAACAGGTTTGAGAAATGGAAACGCTACTTCAGGAAGAAAAAAAGACCGACAAATTGAGGGGAGACATCCAGGGCTGTTCCTGAGACCTTTCTCAGACCACCCTCCATCAGGCTAGATGAGAGAAAAACACCCAGCAGACCAAGTGAACTACCAAGGGTGTTCTAAGGAAAAGGTCCAAACTGTTGCTCCATAATGAAGCCAGGGAGATAGGATTCTCCTCAGAAAGAAACTTTGCAATCTGTCCCTGACTTAGAAGAGGGAAACTCCTGCAGGAACAATGTATGTACTGCTCCCCTGGAAGACCCCTCCCCAAAGGGGTGGGCCAACATCCCCAGAAAACTGGAAGGGCTCACCTACAGGGCCAGTAAGAGTCCTTTCCCTCAGGACCCAGAACCACACCCTTCCCTAGGGTACATGGAAGTCCAGGTTCAAAACCAAAGGGAACCAGGGATTTCCCTACCCAGCATCTCCCCAAGCTGGTGATTACTAGAGTCCTCAAAACATGTGAGAAAGACATTAAACTATCCCAGAGAGACCTTACCCAAGGAAGCCACATTTGCATAATTCTCCAGCATCACCTCCCTGTACAGGGCCCTCTGCGTAGAGTCCAGACTAGCCCACTGATTCTGGGTGAAGTACACAGCCACATCGTCAAAGGTCACTGACTCCTGAAACAACAGGTTCCTGCTCAAGCTCGGAATGAAAAGCACAAGAGGGCAGCCTGAGCTGCAGGGAAAGGATAAACCTGCCTGGGTCTGCAACTCTGAGCCCCATGGAAAGTGTCCTCCAGCAAGAACAGCACCTAGTACCCCAGCCAGGGGCCAGCCCTCAGCCAGTGTTCCCACTTTCAAATGGGGAACCCTACCACTCTCCCATATGCACACCTCTGGGGCCCCAAACTGCTAGCCCAAACTCACAGAATGGCATCCGGGTACTCTCCCTGGTAACTACATCAACCCCTATGTTTCTGGCTTCACAGATCTGTCCCTCTGGCACCTCCTACCCTCATGTATACTCCCTAATTCTATCACCTTATTTTCTATGCCCCAATTGTATCAGACAGCTGCCACTCACCCTGTCTCCACACATCTAAAGAGCACACACAACACACACAGCCCCCATTTGTTCCCTGCACCTATCTTCTCTTTGATCTTCCTCAATATCACCTATGATGTGCAGAGGAGCACATAGAAACATCCCCAGTATTTTGCAAATTTCTCTTTTCTACCTTTCTGCCTCATCAGAAAGCTGGCTCTCTTGAAAGAACCCTGCCTTTTCTGGCCCTCTTCTCTGAACCACCTGCTTTCAGAGACAGGTTGGCAATGCCCTGTCCCTGGGCCCAGATCCATCCCCCAGTCTTCTGAGCTCTATCACACCTACCAAGGCTGTCTTCTTCACTAGGTATCCCCCTCTCTGACTTCCCCTGGGCCCATCTCCATCTTCCCAAGAGTAAAGGCAACTAATACTTGTAGATTAGCCCCTGTGCACCAGGCTCTCAGGGGGGGAATTTTAAATCTCGTATTTCATTGAATCGTTACAACACATATGTGAAATAGGATTTATTTACTCCCGTTTTTCAAATGATACAACTAAGGCTCAAAAGATTAATTGGGCCAGACACAGTGGCTCATGCCCATAAGCCCAGCACTTTGGGAGGCCAAGGCAGGAGGACTGAAACCAGCCTGGCCAACATAGTAAGACCTTGTCTCTACAAAAACTAAAAATAAAAAAATTAGTCGGCCAGCCAGTCCTAACTACTCAACAAGCTGAGGCAGGAAGATCACTTGAGCCCAGGAGTTCAGTGAGCTGTGATCATACCTCTGTACCTCCAACCTGGGTGACAGGGCAAGACCCTGTCTCAAAAAAAAAAAAAGATTAATTACTTTGCCAGAGATTACACAGCCAGCAAGTGGTAGAGTTGGGACTTCAACCCAGATCTGTCCAATAACAAACCTGGGCTCTACTCTGTCTCCCACAGTGGGTTCACAAACTTCTCCAGAAACATGGCTAATCCCTGAACTTCATCATAATTTGGCGTTGCCCCATCTCTGGAAAACAGCTTCTCAAACTCCCCAACTCCCCAAATCACCATTCAATCCATCTTTACCATACTTCCTCCAGGCCACATGGGACCCCTCCCCCAATTTGGATTGGTGGTCAGCTCTTTTAAAACTGCGCACACCACCCTGGAAACCAGAGCCTCTGAATCTGAATCCATGAGGCCCCAGAGCAGTCCCCGATGGTGTCCACTGGCTACTTTCTCTGCTTCCACAGTCAGGATAGTGCAGACCACAGACACTAGGTTCTCACCTTGGAGGGGGTTTCATGACTTGTGCGCCTTCTTGCCTTGATGCCCCCACAGACGCTTCCACCTCCCAGGAGATCCTCACTACCCTATGCAGTCAGCCTCGTTCTTTTCAGCCACTGAAAATGAAATTATTTACCAACAGAGGCTACAAGCAAGCACCTAACTCTAGCATGTCACGTTCTGACTCCCAGTAACCCCTAAAGCAGCCTGTGTCCTAGAATCAGTACAGGGGAACAGGGAGAAGGGAAAGCAGCTATAACTGCTCTTGAAGGGAGGGAAGAAATGTACTTCAAGGATAAATTCTGGCACTCAAACAGCTTACAGCAGCTGCACTGGCTCTACACATAGGTCCTTATGAGAGGAGTCCCTTCAAAACAAGAGTAACTTGGGAACTCAGATCTAAAGGAGACACTGAAAGGGAAAGACCAAATTTAGTTACTCCTAAAGGGAGAGCTGGAATTTACACTGAGCAATGATGAGGTCTAGAGGGCCCCCCAAAATAGTGTGGGCCAAAAATCCAAACAGCAGACTGAATCGTGTTGTCCTGTAATTACTGCTTTCACAACAAGCATTAAGGGCTTCTGAGGACAGCAGCCACAGGCTCACAGGTAAAACCAAATGTCACCTCATCTTACACCAAGTCCAGCCTCACTCCCTAACATCTCCAGAGCTTCTCTCACAACTTTCTTCTCCCAGCCTACCACTATCAATCCTTTCCTCCCCAAACTGTCCTTCTTGCCTGCTATCAAATGTCCTCAAGTTTCATGAGTTCTAAAAAATGCATAATATTAAAGGAAAAATTGACTGTTTTAAGGCAGTTGGGTTTTGGATATCTTTTCGTTCCTTTTGTAGATGGTCCCCATGTACCTCACCATAGTTTATTTTTCTCCACAGTATTACTCATCAGTGTGTCTATCTCCCTCCAAAATATAAGTCCAGGAGGCAAGGATTCTGTTTTGCTCGTGACTGGTTTACCAGCACACAGTACAGTTGCCTGACACATACTAGATGCCTAATATACGTTTGCTAAAAGAATTAATTTCTAAAATGGTTTGACTGTAAACAAAATTTTTTTTAAATTTATGAGGAGGGTGAGAAATCAACAGCAAACACCACCTTAACAATGAAATGCTAAAGTATATACATTAAAGTTGATGGCTGATGATTTACCATAAGCTGAGGTTCTAGTTTCTGCAAAAGACAGGAAAAAAAGCTTAAATATAGGAAAGGAATGAACATAAATATCTTTGCTTGAAGATGAAATAACTATCTGCCTAAAGATATCTACAAGCCAAGAAAATAAATTGAAAACATTTAGAACTGACAAAATTCACTAAACTATCTAGATATAAGAAGAAGTAAAATAAAATTATTAGCTTTCCTAAATACTATTATAAACAATTGGAAAATATGATGAGAGAAAACAAGATGTCATTCATACAAAAATAGCTACAAATAGGCCTAACAGAAGTGTGTAAAAACAATATGGAAAAAAACTACATGTTTACTAAGACACATAAAAAAAGAACTGAATATACTGGAACATACAGTGTTTCTGAATGGGAAGAATCAAATTTTTAAAGAAGTCAATTATCTCCAAATTTACCCATGAATTCAATAAAATCCACCCCCCCCACACACCACCACCAAAAAAATCCATGAGATTTGTGTGCAGGGTTAGGAGATCATTTAAAGTCATCTGAAAAAGTATGTGTGAAAGATTAGCCAACAATGTTTTAAAAAAAAAAAAAAGATGAGGGGGAATTAAACTATACTTTGAAAGAATGATATAGGAAGAAAAGAACACATGCCACAGACTGGGAGAAAATATTTGCTAGAGACATATCTGATAAAGCACTGTTACACAAAATATACGAAGAACTCCACAAACAATCCAATTAAAAAATGGGCAAAAGACATGAACAGACACTTCAACAAAGAATATACAGATGGCAAACAGGCATATGAAAAGATGCTCAAGATTACATGTCATAGGGAATTGCAAATAAAAACAATGAGCTACCACTACACACCCATTAGAATGACCAAAACCCAAAACACTGACAACACCAAATGTGAGCCAGGATGTGGAGCAACAGGAACTCTCATTCATTCCTGGTAGGAATACAAAATGGTACAGCCACTCTGAAAGACAGTTTGGGGCAATTTCTTACAAAACTAAACACACCCTTACCATACAATCCAGCAATCACGCTCCTTGGTATTTAACCAAAGAAGTTGAAAACTTATGTCTGCCCAAACCTGCACATGGACATTTATGTAGCTCAGTGCCAAAACTTGCAAGCAACCAAGATATCCTTCAGCAGGTGAATGGATAAACTGTGGTACATCGACATAGTGATGGAATATTACTCAGTGCTAAAACAAAATGAGCTATCAAGCCATGAAAAGACACGAAGGAAACTTACAAGCATATAACTAAGAGAAAGAACCCAATCTGAAAAGGCTACACATTGTATAGTTCCAACTATTATGGCATTCTGGTAAAGGCAAAACTATTGAGAGACTAAAAAGTTCAAGCGATGGTTGTCAGGAGTTAAGGGGGAGGGAGGGATGAATAGGAGAAGCACAGGGGATTCTTAGGGCAGTGAAACTATTCTGTATGGTACTATAATGGTGGATACACGTCATTACACATTTGTCCAAACCCATAGAATGGACAACACCAAGAGAGAACCCTAATGTAAACTATGGACTTTGGATGACGATGACATGTCAACGTAGGTTCATTCCTTGTAATAAATGTCCCACAATAGTGCAGCATGGTCACAGTGGGGGAGGCTGTGCATTGTGTGATGGCAGGAGGTATATGGGAAGGAACTCTTTGTGCTTTCTGCCCAATTTTGCTATGAACCTAAAATTGCTCTAAAACTAAAATCTATTTTTTTAAAAGTGCCACTTTTAAATTGTTTCAGGGGTGAGTTACTTCAAAATCAAACCTCACGTGCTATTTAGGACATATCAGAGAATATGGAAAGAAAGAAAGCATCTCCACTCTTTTAAAGACACTGGCATGGTGTTGATACCAGAACTTATATCTGAACTTGTATCAGAATCTGTATATGCATACGTAGGGGCAGGGAGTATATGAAAAATCTCTGTACCATCCACTCAATTTTGCTGTGAACCTAAAATTGTTCTAAAACACAAAGACTACTAAAAATAAATAATTAAAAGAATACTTAATATCTTACCTGGGCTGCAATATTCTCTTAACTGACTTACACCCTTCCATATCAATCTGCCACAAAAGCCTGGAAAAATCTTTTTAATATATTAAAATAAATCCAACCAAGTCCCCCCTGCTTAAAACTTTTCAGTGCCTTCCACTGAACCAGAACAGAAACCAAAGTCTTCACCATGACCTGCATACAATACCTGTGCTTACTTCTCCCATCTCATACTGACCACTTTCTCTGACCTCTTCCTGTCTCTACAGTATACCCAGCTTTCTCCCTCACTTCAGGGCTTTTGCATCTAGCATTTAGAAAATATATATTGAAAGAACAATGTTGGTCTCGCTGGGATACATCCACAATTTGCGGGACAATCCCTTCAGTGAAGAGTTTCTCTGATTTCAGCAGGTGACTTTCATTTTTAGAACATGATCTGGATTTCCACATTCAGGAAGCACTGCTTGGCTTGGGCTCCCTTTCTTCCACTTAAATCTACGCATCCAAAGTCACCACTCGCCACACACAAAACTTTTCTTTCCCCTACCATATGCTTACATCTGCCATACCCTAGGTATAGAATCACAGGAGAAACCACAGCCTGGTCAAGTTAGGCCTCCTTCGTTCGGCCTTTCCTGATAGCCAATGTAAGTAAAAAAGACTGAAAGGAAGGTCAGCTCACCTGAGGCCAAGTTGTTTGGAGCATGGCTGATGTCCCCCGGGTCCATGCACGGTCCTCTGGGTTTGGAAAAGCCGGATCCTTAGGAGATAACAGAAGAAGAGCCATGAGTGCCACGGGCCCTGCCCTGCACCACCCACAGCCAGCTCCCAGCGTCCACATTCCCAGCGCTGGACGGAGATTCTTTAGGCCCCTCGGGCTGCTCTCTCACTGACAGCCCCCCAGTCTCCTTTCCAACTGTCCTGCCTGCTCAGCCCCAGGGGCATTCTGAGCCCGTTCAAACAGAGGAGACTGAGGGATAACAGCACCCCGTCCCCACGGTGCTGGGTCGTACAAACGGAAAGAGTTTTTACAGAACGCTTCCCGGGACCACAGCACTGACCTCAGAAAGAGCGCCCCGGAGAGGAGGAGCAGAGGTAGCCGAATGCGGAGTCAGGGTGAAACGCTCAGTGTCCCAGTGGGTGACGCTGACCGGAGACTCAACCCAAAACGGGCCTTAACAAGCGCTGCGCCCCGGGAAGCAGGAGACCCCAACACCGGAAACGTCAGCGCCGGGCGCAGGAGGCTGTCGCGACAAGGTCCTTCGGGCAGAAAGACCCTCACGCCGCGGGGGCGAAGGGCTGGCCCCGGGCTCCCGCAGGCCGCGCCGCCCCCTCGGGCGGCTTCGGCGAGGCCCAGACACCCCAGCTGCGGGCGCGGGAGGGGCGGGCCGCCATTACGGCCGAGGTCGGGGGACGGGAGGCTGAGCCGCCGCCAGTCACGGCGAGGACCCGGCGGCCTGCGGACCTGGCGCTCAGCACCCGCCGATACCCACGCTCCTCCTCCCCGAACCCTTACGAGCTGGGTAATCACACGCCGACCCGGAAGGGCGGGGGCGCGACCTGGGTCGCTCTAGGGCCCCCGGAGGCCGCCCATCTCGATGGTCCCCGCGGCCGGGCCCCACGTGACCCGCCCCGCCGGGCGGAAATAGCCGCGCCGCCGCGGGGCCCCTGGGTGGCGGCGCTCTCGCAGCTGGTGCATCCTCCTGCGACGGCCGATGGCACAGCTGCGGGCTGGGGAGGCACAGAACCGACGCAGCCTGGCTCTGCCCAGACCTTGGCCTTTACGCGCAGGGCGGGGGTCTCAGTTAACGCGCGGCCCCGCAGCTAGCGGCCGCCTTTGCCCCGCGGGTTACCCGGGCTGCGCAGGTGCGGGGGAATGGCGCCCGGGTGCCATCCCTCAGAAGCACAAACCAAGGGTCCTGCTTGGGGCCCGGGCTGGGCAGTCTTCAGGAAAACCATGGTTTCCTTCCGTTTTAGTCCTCTCCCTTCCTAGGACTTAGACGTGCGTGGGACCTTTTAGGATAGATTAATTTAGCAGCCAAAATTAGGGTTGCCAGGCATTCTCTATACACAAGATATGTGCTATATTAAAGGATTTTGTCCTATATTGACTTTAACAGGACACCCTAAATGTCCTGTATTTAGCTGTTTCCAATAAATTACAAAAATGCATAGTTAGAGCTATTTTTCTGCTCAGCGCTTAAATGTCTTAAATGGTAACACTGGCTTAAAAAAAAAATCATACCTCCACAAGTAAAGATCTGAACAATTCCTTACAGTCTCTCCTGTAAGTTTAACTACAAGGAAGAAAAAAAAAAGGTGAGGAAGGGAGGCTGAGAATTAAAAGTATTTATTTTTTATATTCAGGAAAGGAAAAGACTGTTCTTTGCCCAAAGTCCCAAGTCACAAACAAGTAAAGAACAGTCTTTTCCTTTCCTGAATATAAAAAAGTTGTTCTTTTAATTCCCAGCCTCCCCTCCTCATGGGTCAAAAGACTATATGGTTGTCAATTCTCCACCAAATATCTGTAGATTCAATGCAATCCCAATCAAAATCCCAGGAGGTGTTTTGTAGACGCTGAAAAGCTGATTCTAAAATTTGTATGGAAATGTAAAGGACCTAGAATGGCCAAAATACCTTGACAAAAAACAAAGCTGGGAACTAACACTGTATGACTTACAACACATTAGGGAATAACAGTAATTAAGTCAATGCCTTAATGGCGTCAAGACAGACAGATCAATGGAATGGACATCTGATTCGTAACAGTGGTACAAAGGCAATTCAGTGGAGAATGAATTATTTTCAAAATGGTTGCTACAGGCTGAGGACAGGGGCTCATGCCTGTAGTCCCAGCGACTCAGGAGGTTGAGGTAGGAAGATCACTTGTGTCCAGGAGTTCAAGGCTGCAGTGCACTATGATCACACCTGTGAATAGCCACTGTAATCCAGCCTAGGCAACATGGTGCTACAATAGGATATCCATGTGGGAAAAAAAGAACAGAATTTAGATCTATACCTCACAGTCTACACAAAAATTAACTCAAAATGGAATATAAAGAATGAAATATAAAACCTAAAACTATAAAACTTCCAGAAGGAAAAACAGCAAAAGAATCTTTGTAAACGTGGGTAAAGCAAATATTTCTTAGATATTATACTGAAAACATGATCCATAAAAAAAATACTGTTAAATTGGAATTCGTCAATACTAACATCTTCTGCTTCTCAAAAGGCACTGTTAAGAGAATGAAAAGACAAACCACAGGCTAGAAGAAAATATTTAGGAATCACATATCTGAAAAAGATCTGCATCTAAAACATATAAAGACCTCTGAAAGATTAATAAAAAGAAAACAACCCAATAAAAACATAGGCCAAAGATATGAACAGACACTTCATCAAAGATATATGGAAAATAAATAAGCACATGAAAATATGCTCAACATCATTAGTCATTAAAGAAATGAAAATTCAAACCACAACAGGTTAGCATTAAACAATTGGAATAGCTAAAATTTTTCAAACTGACAATATCAAGTGTAGACAAAGATATATTAGAAGTGAAACTCTCATACAATGCTGGTGGAAACATACAATGGCACAATCTTTTTTGTAGAACAGTTTTGAAGATTCTCAAAAAGTTAAATATACACCTACCTTCCTAATGAACTAGCCATTCCACTCCAGGTATCTATCCAAGACAAGTGAAAACATATACTCTTACAAAGACTTGGTCACAAATGTTCATAGCAGCTTTATTTATAATAGCCAAAAACTGGAAACAATCCACATGGCCATCAACAGGCCAATGGATAAACAAACTGTGGAAATACCAATACAGTAGAATACTACTCAGCAATAAAAAGGAATGAACTACTGATATATGCAACAACGTGGGTGAATCTCAAAATAATTACCCTGAGTGAAAAACATCACACCAAAAAATAAAGGAAAACTAATCCACAGTGACAGAAAGCAGATGAGTGGCTGGCTGTGGAGGGTCAAATGGAAGGCATTACAAAGGAGCACAAGCAAATTCTGGGGGTGATGGCTGTTTATATCTGGATTGTGGTGATTGTTTCACTGGTGTATTGATAAGTCAAAACTTATCAATAGCATTATAATAATAGGCCACACTTTATTATGCACCAGTCACTATTGAAACACTTCTTCATATATTAATGCATTTAAGCCTCAACACAAACCTGTAAGGTAGATTGACTGTCATCCCCATTTCACAGACCAAGAAATTAATACATAGTTTCTGTAACTTAACCAAGGTCACACACTTGGGTTCAAAGTTTGCCTGGCTCTGTATTATTAACCACTATCCTCTGCTTCCTGCAATGGGCAAAATCAAGCTGCCTGCAAAGTGGATGCTAAAACAGAACACATTTACATCCTCCTTCATTTCCTTAGGTAAGAGAAATAATGGTAGGTTCTCCCATGATCACAAAAAATAACTAGATGGAGTTGCAAGAAAATGTTTCCTCCTTTAAGGTCACATGGAACAGCAATGAGATGAATAAATTTAAGACAAATAGGGCCTTGCACCTGACTCAAAGGGTATATACACCCTGACTTCTGCAAAGGCACAGACTGTGATTGAGTAGTGAAGGTTAACTGCAGAGTAAGTAGGGTGAGTGAATACTGCACCAGAGGTAGGTCTCTGAAGTATGCACCCTAGTAGGGATGTCTTCCAAGATGCACATGGCTCCATATGGACTGGGCCCTTCTGTTTTTGAATTTAGATTTCTGATATACAGATTGTAATAGGGTGTCCACATGTCTGTCTTTTCATTTCCTGATTTATCCCTTGTTTAGTGTTGCACTTCTGAGAAAGGATGCATGGGAGATAAAGGTTTGAAAACTAAAGGGTATGAAATGCCTTTATTCTTTTCTTACACTCGAGGGCATAGAATTCTAGGGGGAAATCATTTTCCATTAGAATTTTGAAGGAATACACCATTGTCATCTAACTTTAAGGTTGCTGTTGAGAAATCTAATGCCATTCTCATTTCTGACCTTTTGTTTGTTCTCTCTAGAAATTTTTTTAGGATCTCTTATTCAAACCTGGTGTTTTCATAATTCACAGTAATGTTCTTTAATGTAAGTTCCCCCCAAATCCATCTTGCATACCCTTAATATCTGGAAACTTACATTTCCTTTTATGTTTGTCAATTTAGGAGCTGTTTTTTTAGGTTTTTTGTCTTTTCTAGCTGTAAAGAGAATTCATGTTGGGGAGACAAGGGCTTAGAAAATTTGAGAAACATTTCATGATGGAAGCCAAGATTCTGAATTAAACATATGACTGGACAGGTAGAAAAGTGGGCATTCCAGATATGCACAGTCGTTAGAACAAAGGCATATGGTTAAGAATCAGCACAGTCCAGGAAAGACAGTGAGAACACTGATAAAGAGCATGAAAATAGAAACAAGGAGAGACACAGTGAGCCTCACTGTGAAGAGTGCTATGCTTGGACAGGTGCCTTCTGCATGTGTAGTTTCTGATGCAGAATGAACCTTCCACACCAGCTGAAGGTTTTCCCACACACCTTACACTCATAAGGTTTCTCACCAGTGTGAACTCGCTCATGCTGAACCAGGGTTATTTTCTGATTGAATGCCTTCCCACACTCCTTACATTCAAAGGGCTTCTCCCCAGTGTGAATTCGCTGATGCTGAGTCAAGGCCGTGTTGGAGCTTAATCGTTTCCCACACTCTTTACATTTATAGGGTTTCTCCCCAGTGTGCATTCGCTGATGGACAATGAAGCTTGAGCTACAACTGAAAGTTTTCCAACATTCGTTACATTCATAGAGTTTCTCCCCAGTGTGGAACCTCTGGTGCTGGAGGAAGACCGAGCTGCTACTGAAGGCCTTGCCACACTCCTTACATTCATAGGGCTTTTCTCCAGTGTGGATTCTCTGATGCTGAATCAAAGCTGTGTCTGAACTTAAACCTTTTCCACATTCTTTACATTTAAATGGTTTCTTTCCAGTGTGAATTATCTGATGCCGAACAAGTAATGAGTTATATCTGAAGTCTTTTCCACATTCTTTGCATTCAAAAAACTTTTCACCATTGTGACGTTTCTGATGTCGGTGGAAGTCTGCCATTCGACTGAAATATCTGTCGCATTTTCCACATTCATAAGATATCTGACCACTAGGAATTGTTTGATTCACAGTGAGTTGTGCGCCAACACTAACATTTTTCCCTAATTTCTCACACTTCTCTTTACTCTTGACAGCACAGGCCTCACGATACCTGGTTGATCCATCTGTGAACTCTCTCCTCTTTGGCTTTGTCTTAGTTACCCAATGACCCTGGGGCTGCTCTAGGCTGCTCCCAAAGTCAAGGTACTGGGGAACATTCCCTGGCAATCCTCCTAATGTCAGTCTGAGGGACTCAGTTTCTTTGGATGTGTGTTCCTTTGGAGCTAATCCTTCCTTCTCAGTTCTGGTCTGATCCCCTGATATCACAAAGAGAAAATACAAGTGTCAGTCCCTGATATTACAAAAAGAAAATACCTGTGCTGAAGGGGAAATGGGATCAAGTGGTTTTAACATGCCCTGAGTATATGGATATTTTCTTACATGCCCGCAAAATGGCTACCTAAGATAACAGAGCCCCACGAGTGACATGAAGACTCTATGACAGGCAGGCAAGCAAGGCCAGGAGGCATTCCCATAAAGAGTGTGAACGCCAGAAAACAGCAAAGACTGTTAACTAGGGCAGAAAACCTGAGAGAAAAGTGAATGGTGTGGATAAAAGTGCAGACAAAAAGAAGTGACAACCAGAAAGACCCTTAGGCGGAAGGAAGACCACTGAGACTGGAGAAGGGGCAGTCAAGCAGCTCAAGCACTACCAACAGTCTCCCAGGCTGAAATTCTTTAACAGCTGCTTTTTAGAAAACATTATCCATGACATACAATCTCTGAAAGGAGATGGGATCTCTACCGTCAGGCTGGCTCTGGTAAAGTAGCGGGCTGCTATGCTGTGGCGGAGGGACCATGCCTGGCAAACACCACAGCAGCCAGAAGGAAAGGGGACGGCGTGGCGGCTTGCCTCTAAAATAAAAGAGCACTGGAACTATGAAGAACTCTTCCAAGAATAGACACAAGTGCTGAAGAGAACCAGGTAATGATTCTTGCCATTTTTCCTAAAAGGTCATATAGGAAGGACATGCATTTGTTTAACACAACAGTATGAAATGGGAAATACTAAACTAACATCATAAGGGAAAATCAAAAGCTATTTTCCTTCCACTACTGAGAACTTTTGTAGACTAATAAAATCTTCAGCACTGGGCCAGGGCAGAACCTCATGTGTTTGCAAGCAAATTGTTCAGAAAATGTATTTTATCCAGATAGCCTCAAGCCCTGAGGTCATACCCAGAAAGGCACAACTTTAACACAAGACTGAGGGGTACCTCAGTAATGGGCATTCTCTGCCAAGAGTCCAAAGAGCACAGGAAATTTTAACAGGCAGAAAAGGGGTGAAGCAGAATAAAACAAGAAAATAGAGTATATTTTATTTTTAATCCACATATTAATAGCTGTCAAAATGAGGAAGCTATTCACCTTTAATTTATAATAAATTTTGCTTTAAAAGTTCATCTGTTAAAAGAACTTTTTTTTAAGTGTCTGTGGGGGAAAGATGAAACAAGAATGGCAGGACATTGGTGTATGTTGAGGCTGGGTAAGGGATACTTGGAGTGCATTATGCTGGTGTTTGCATATGTTTGAAATTTTCCATTATAAAAATGAAATTTTTATTATGTGTTAAGTCAGTGCTTAGAAACTCATAATTCTGTTTTCACAGAATTAATGTACTCTGTGATATGCAGAAGGCCAGATAAGCTGCCAGAGGCCCATTTTCCCCATAAGGTGGCTGACATCCTCATGACTGCAAAAGCAAATTGGTGGAAAAATAAGATGTTTCCACAGGACAGAGAAGGAAAGAGCTGGTTTAAGTGCTGCTCAGTCAGATAGTCTACCTTGGCAGGTTGTGAGGAGGAGAGACAAAGATGAGCATGCAAAGAAATCTTGCCATCATGCCTGTCTTGGAAGAGACTGGCCCTTCCACATTTGAGGTAGGCTACCACCATGAGCTCAAAGAATCACATGTAATGATTCCATAAGAATGAAAAGTCTCCCAAGAGAAGAAACGCTTCTAACACATTGAAATGTGAAAACAAGAAAGCAGGCTAAGCAAAAAAGGCAGCTGATAGGTTCCCATGCTCACCTGGACAGATACCTCTGAGGGCCTCCCTGCCCACAGGTTCCCAGGAATCGAGGCCCCATGGCAGTTCCCCTTGCTCCAGCTGGGAGACCAGAACAGGTCTGGTGAACGGAAAAGCTGCCCAGAGAGAAAGAAACAGGTACAAAAAGGTAAAGGGAATCATGAAGCAGGGTCCCCTCTCAGCCATCTTTATCTTTCTCTGCTGAGCCAGGCAGTAAGGGATAAAGTGAAATCAGGGAGAAACTTAACAGTCTGTGCTGTTAGATGACAGAAAAATTCCCCAGAAGGGCAACAGAGTCCCAGAATAATCCCATATTCACATGAGGAAGTCCCAAGTCTTCAGAAATCTTGGAAGACACAGGCACAAGCAGCTTTGCTGAGCTCCCAAGAGCTCCTAATTTCCCTCCATGATTGGAGTACAGCCCCTCCCAGGGATGGAGGGACAGCTGATTTCAAAACCTGGGAACACCGGGCTCTCCACACCTAGTAACCTCTGAGGGGCTTACCCTCCAAGCCAACTGCCCCTGAGAGTTATTAGAGACCCCACAAAGTTCTAAGTAAGAAAGAAGCCAGGATGCTCAAAGTGCAGAGGCTGACAAGAGCAAGAAGAGATGTCTTCTTACCCAGGGAAGCCACATTTGCGTAATTCTCCAGCATCACCTCCCTGTACAGGGCCCTCTGCGCAGGGTCCAGGCTGGCCCATTCATTCTGGGTGAAGTACACAGCCACGTCCTCAAAGGTCACTGGCTCCTGAAACAACAGGTTCCTGCTCAAGCCCTGCATAAGAGCAGAGGGAGGGGCCTGAATTCCAGGGAAGGGATAAATCTAATAGAATCCATTGCTCTGAGCCTCATGGAAGATTTGTACTGGTGGAGAGAGCCACATAGCACCCTAGTCACGGGAAGCCCTCAGTTACTTTCCCACTTTCCATGTCCACACCTCTGGGGCTCCAATATTAATTGTCTTAAGCACACAGTCCAGCACCTGCTGTTCTCATGTCAACCTATGTCTGGTTCCACAAGCTAGGTATATTTTTCTGTCATGTTTCTAAATCAACCACAGCAGGTACCTTGTCTTTCAACCTGCCTCCATCCATCCTGAAGCACCTGTCAGGGCCTCCCACTCAGCTTCTCTCTGGTCTTCCTCCTCCACATCTTCTATAGACATAGGAATGATTCCAGGGGGATATTCATTCTGGATATTTCTCCCTCTTTCTACCACTTTGTCTTACAAGAAAATGCTGGTTCTCCCTTGAAGGCAATGTACAGTGTCACTTCCTCATCTACTAACACACTTGACTCCAGGGACAGGATGGCAGTCTCCCATCTTTGTGTGAGATCTGTCCCCTGATCACCTAAGCTCTACCAGACTTGCCAATTCTGTCCTCTTCACCATGTGTATCTCTCTCTGCCTCCCACTAAAACCATCTCCAACTTCTCAAGGAAGAAGGAAACCATCACAGGTTGTTTAGGGCTTTGTGCCTGTGTCAGTTACTTTTACATCAAGTTGTTCAATCATAATATACATCTGTGAAGTAAGAATGATTATTCCCCCTTTCAGATGAGGCGAATCAGCAATATCAAGCACCTTGAAATGGAATAAGGGGAGTCCTTTTTACCTAAGTATCTATTACAGGGTTGTACAAGGAAGCAAAAACTTCAAAATGAACTAAGCACTTTTATGTAAATTAGTCCTACTATAACATTTCTCTCTAACTCACACTGTACTCTATCCCAGTTCATCATGTTAGCAAACTTCTCTTTGTGCTTAGTCTCTTCTGGGTGGAAGAAAGATAACTCCGGAAGTACTAGAAGATCTGCAGTCATCATTGTAAAGATTGGTTTGCACAAAAATCATCAATGGATGCTAAATCTAGGAGGAAATTTGGATGAGAAGCAGGATATTTGCATGACCTTAAATGTCTCCCCATAGATTACTTATTAGTTGCAAAAGGAAAAGAGTAACTATACAGTAAAGAAATCAGATAACACCTTGACAAGGAAGTTCATATATGGCTGGTGTGACTGAGGAACTGAATTTTTAATTTTAATTGATTTTAATTTAAATAGCCACATGTAGCTACGGGGTACTTTATTGAACAGTACAGAATAGATATTTCACTGACTGCAAATGTTAATACTTTGTCTTACTTCCTTCAGAGTCAAGAGCTGGGAACATGGACTTCACCTTTCCTCACATTATGCTCTACCCCTCCACACCTCTGAGACTACTCTCTAATTATCAGTGCATTCTTTGGTTCCTTGTTTCCTGAAACATTTAGCTGCTCAATATTCTGCTCCATCCATGATCACTCTGCTTCTCTCCTTTGCTTGCACTTACTCCTTCTCCATTATTAGGTGAGGCTGTTGCTTCCCTGTATTGGAAGTAGGTTACAGAGGCAGCACAGCATAGTGACAAATAGCATAGACATTTAGAACTGTGGTTCTCAATATGGGGGTAATTTTGTCCCCCAGGGGATATGTGGCAATGTCTGGACTTGCCACAACTGCAGCATGGTGGTGGTGGTAGTGGTACTGGTATCCAGTAGATAGTGGCCAGAAATATTGCTGAACATCCTACAATATATACCCAAAACAAAGAATCACCTGGCATGAAAAGGAAATAGCGCCTTGGTTGAAAACCCTGCTCTAGAGCCAGACTCCCTAGGATCAAATGCCATCCCTGATACTCATTAAATATATGACCCCGGATGAGATACTTAACCTTTTTGTGCCTCAGTTGCCCCATCTGTAAAACTGGGATAATAGCAGTAACTATATGATAGGGCTCTTTTAAGGATAAAATGAATTAACATGTACAAAGTACTAAAACATCACCTGGCATATGATGTCATATAAATCTCAACACTTATTACAACCACAGATAAGATTGGGGGCATTTCCTAGAAGATTCCAAATGACAAATATTCCTCATAGAAATTATAGCAAAGACAAACAGGTATGTGCATCTGTTTGTGTGTGTATATACTCCTTTTCTTCCTTAATAATAGAACCCTAATTTTACTTGAGGTTGCACTAAGCCCTGGCAACTAAGTGAGGCCAATGAAATGCAATTGTATTATCAGGGACTTTCTGGGAAGATTCCTAAAAAATAAAGGTTCTGGCATCTCCTCTTCTAGCTGGAATGCACACATGATGGCTGGAGACCAAGTGGCCATCTTGGACCATAAAGTGGCCTAGAGCATGTGAGACAGTGCTAGGATGGTAGAGCAGAAAGACAGAAAGAGCCTGAGAGCAGGATAATAATGGAGCTGCTACACTAGCCCTGGACTGACTCTCACAGGCTTCTTTTGCATGAGAGAGAAGGCTCTACCTTGTTTAAGCCACTGTCACTTGGGGTTTTCTTACTAGAACCTACTGTACTCAGGCAAAGCAGTAGGAGAGCAGCCTACTCCCTACAGATGTTTAAACATTTCCTGACTTATAGGAACTAATTTTGGCTGAAGTGCTTAAACAGAAGCGGATGGTCCAATATCCAATATCCACAAAAAGGAGTACATACACATTGCTTTTAAATCTCTGGGATGGAGCTTTCTCATTACATAATATGTCCACTACATGATACACTCAGCTTCTCATTACATGATCTAGGACACTGGAGAAAAATCCAGTGAAATCATCCACTATCACACAGAAAACTCTGGAGGGACACTGCTCTCAATGCTGCATGAATTTGTGTCAACAAAGGATAAAGGCTCTCACAGAGTTTACGCTGCCATCTTTCCAACGGGCTAAAGGCACTGGCTTCAGATCCATACTCAGTGTTCCTCCAAGGATACACCTCCCTCATCAATCCACACCTTCCAAATGCTCCCAGTTTTGGCTTCACTGTACCCTAACTGGGTGGTCTGCAGAGCAAACTCCTCCCCTGGGAGTGCCTGTCAAATCTCAGAAGGTGGCTTTCCTCTGTGTACTATGATCCAGACTAGCACTCCTCAAATTTTAACTTGCTGATTAACTCCCCATATCTTGTGAAAAATGTAGATTCTGATTCAGGAGATCTAGAGTGGGGCCTGAAATTCTGCCTAACAAGCCCCTGGTGATACAGAAGCAGCTCATCTATGGACCACAATTTCAGTTTTCATGGATGCAGATTCTCACTTTCTAGAATTCTTTCTTTCTTTCCCAACCAACTCGATCCTCCCAAATTTACCTACTCTCCTTCATCAACACCCCTGGCATACTCCTTTGCCATACTCTATTGATGGATGCAAAGCTAAGCACAGGACTGGCCAAGTCAGGCTATTGAACCTGTAGTGACCTTTCATATCTGTTCTGAATATGGAAAGCTGGAAGAAAGCTCTGCTCACCTGGAACCATACTGTCTGGAGCATGGCTGATGACCCCTGGCTTCATGCACTGCCCTCTTGTTTGGAGCTAAGAGGAGAGAGAACCACAATGAGGTTGATTCCGTCTGTTTCCCACACTCTCCACTTCTTCCCCTCTCAGTCTCCTGTCACTCTCAATGGAAACAGATATTCTTAGGACACTTTGCCTGTTCTCAACCATCCTCTGCACTGATTCATAGGATCCTGCAAATTCTACCTTTGTACATTCTCCTACAGATCTGCCTGGTGAAGCTGGAAATTCCTAGAAAGAGAATCTCTGAAGCAAAAGTCAGGAACTGCAATGGATTCATGGCTTTTAAGAAAATCCTTTGCCCCACTATAAATACATTACTAAGTAGATTGTGCTGAATGCTTCTAGTGATCATGGCAAAGACCCAAAACGAGCCTCTACAGAGAAAGTAGGATAACGGGTCCTCTTGAACCAGCCACGGGCTGCAGGCCAAAATGCAAGTGGTGATCTAGCTCCAGGTGACAAGGGTGAGACGCTCAATGTCCCAGTGGGCAATGGTGACCAGAGACCGGGACCGGGATCTGAAAGCTCCACCCGGGGAAGCAGGCGACCCTATGGTCACCGGCCCTCGCCCCGAGTACCGTGAGCCAGACAGGACAGCAGGCCAGCTCTTCCGGCACGGGAAGGTCGATGGCGCCTCCGAGGGGAGGGGAGCCGGGCTCGGGCTCTGGGCGGCCGCGTGGGCCCCTAGGACGGCGTCTGCGCGGTCCCGACGCCGGACCTCCCGGACGAGGAGCCGGTGCAGGGGACCCTGGCCGGGGCCCGGGAGTCACCCCGAGCGCGCGCAGCCGAGGCGGAAGCGCGAGCGGGCTGCGGTCCCCGGCGCCTCTCTAGGACGTCGGGAGGCTGGCCCTCTCTATGACTTCCCCCAAGCCAGGCTCCCACCCCTCCCTTCCCCATGCCCCCTCTGCACTTGGGTTTTTTTTATTAATTATTTTCGCTTATGTTTTAGCACTCCAATCAGGCGATAAATTCCTCAAGGACAGAGTCCACATTATTCTTGTTATGCTCGGTATTCTGGCTGTAGCGTTTACTAGCAGTACCTTAACCTGCTGATGGATTCATAGCCCCCGTCTCCCACTTAATGGCTGATTTGCCGGACTGTGACTTAAGACGTGGGGTCTGGGGTCCCATTGTCTGCGTTCCTGGCTCCTGGCTCCACTGTTTATTAACCGTATGGACTTGCTCAAGTTATACTTAAATCTTTGCCTCAATTTCTCAGTGGAGAAGGGTAATAGTTTCGAATTTATAAATTAAGTGGATTGAGTCAATTCGTGTAAAACACATTTTCTGTTTTTGTACCATAACTAAGTCAAAATAAATGCTAGATAAATTACTGCTGACATTATTATTCCTGTGTATCATCACCACTCTCCTGTAAGACACTTCCTTATGTCTTTCTGTAGCCCAGATATAATAACCATGACAACAGTGCCTCCTATTGGCCAGGCACTGTGCAGATAGCTCCAAGCTAGAGACCTGTGTTTCAAACTGCCTATTGTTTATTTCTGCTTAACTACTCCACAAGAGCCTAAAAATCAAAATATTCCAAACTAATCTCATCATCCTTCCCTCACCTTCCTGTTCCTTCTCCAGGCTTCCCTCATCCCGCTGACACGCACCAGTTTGCATTTAACCAACCAAGTTCGTCATCTGTGATAACTCCTTCCTCTGCATCTTCTCGGCTCTGGATTACTGAGACAACCTCCTAACCATTTCCCTGGTCTCCAGTCTAGCCCCCTTCGAGCCTTCCTTCCACACTGCAGCCAGGATGATTTAAGATGCAAATCTGGTTATGACACTGTTTGCTTTTTAAAACCCTTCAGAAATATCTGGCTCTTTCAGATATTGTCCCTAAACCTTTCAGATTTGAGAACATATACCTAGAAGCACATGCCGGGGGGCGGTGGGGGAGGGGGGGAGATTTGAGAACAGCTGTTCCTCAAAGAAGTCCTTTCTGACTTCCTAGATGATGGTCTCCTGGCCCCCCATGCTTACTCCTGTAATAGTGCACTGCTGACATTGCCTTTTTACTGTCTTTCTTCCCAGTAGACTCTAAGCTCATGCTATAGTTTGAATGTCCCCTCCAAAACGCATGGATATTAAGAGGTGGAGCCTCTAAGAGGTGATTAGGCCATGAGGGTTCTGTTCCCATGAATGAATGCCATTATCAAGGGAATGGGTTATTGTGGGAGTTCCTGATAAAAATGATGAATTTGGCCCCATCCTTTCTCTGTCTCTCAAGTGCTCACTTGTCATTCCACCTTCTACCATAGGATGACTCAGCATGAAGGCCCTTACCAGATGCTAGTGCCATGCTCTTGGACTTCCCAGACCCCAGAACCATAAGCCAAATAAACTTCTATTGTTTATAAGTTACCCAGTCTGTGGTATTATGTCATAACAGCAAAAAATGAAGACAGTTCCTTTAGGAGAACTCCTTCAGTAGGTACACCACAAATATTTGTTGAATGAATGAGCTTATTTCACCTCTCTTAGCCTGCTTCATATGAAAATAGGAATATTGTGAAAAGTAAATGAGGTATGTGTGTCTGCAGGAGCAGAGAATTCACAAATTCTTATTCTTGTCCCTTCATTTTCCAACAGTGCTTAGTCCAGAGTAAGAGAAAGTAAGGGTACTGCTGGACCATTCTAAATGTCTACCAATAGAGGCCAAATGAACATTCATAATGAACACCTGAACATTCATATTGTGATTATGAAGACAAAAATAATTAGGTACATTAACAGGGGTTGTGATGGTTAATTTCATGTGTCAACTTGACTGGGCTAAGGAACGCTCAGACAGTTGGTAAAACATTTCTGGGAGTCTCTGAGACTGTTCCTGAAAGAGATAAGCATTTGAACAGGTAAACTAAGTAAAGATCACCCTCACCAATGCAGGTGGTTATCATCCAATTCGTTGAGAGTCTGAACAGAATAAAAAGGTGGAGGTAGTGTGAATTTGCTTGAGCCGGGACATCCACCTTCTCCTGCCCTCAGACAATGGTGCTCGTTTCTTGAGCCTTTGGACTCAGATCAGGACTTACACCATTGACACCACCAGTTCTCAGGCCTTTGAACTCAAACTGAATCACCCCATTAGCTTTCCCACTTCTCTACTCTGCAGACTTGCAGATTGTGGGATTTCTGGGCCTTCATAATCTCATGAGCCAATTCATCCATTTATCCCATTGGTTGAGAACCCTAACATAGGGACTTGACAAGATCTCCAGAATGTATTAAGAAAAATACAGCAATTTGCAGAATATGTAGAGCATAACATTTGCTTAAAATAAGCAAACCATGAAACTATTTTTATGTACATACACATTTTAACGTGTCTGCAAGATGTACACAATGGTTTCCTTTACACAGAGTACTGAAATTGGAAGTGCAAATAATCAAAGGGTCCTTCACTTTCAACCATCTCATTATAATGTATATGTATTCATAATTTCATCCAGATTTTTAAAAAATCAGCTAACTAGTAGAATGAGGTAACCTTTAATTTAGCTACTAAAGGATAAATAGTATTTGACCCAACAACTGAGAGGGAAGTAAGTAACATGAATTAGCGGATATGCCAACTACCTGAATATCAGAGGCTACTGAAGTAAAGGCTAGTACAGGTTCCCTGAAAACCAATCTAACTTCCTAATTTTGTCTATAGAGCCAGTTTAACTCAACACAATTCAACCCAAATTACTGAATACTTAATGTGTGGGAAGAACTGTGTCAGAGGTTGAAGATATAGACCCCACTTTCACAAGCATCCCATTTGACTCATGTGATCCTTGCCACAATATAAGGCAGGTATTAGGGCCCTTATTTTTCAGATGAGGCTCATGTAAGGTATTAATACAATTATTTGGGGCTGAATGACAGGATTTAAACGTAGCTATGACTTTGAAATCAGTATTCTTTCCCTATGCCACCCTCCCTCTCTAATGAGTCTAACTAGAGAAGTGTGCAGTTTTCTATAATCAAAGTGGACTTTTATATACCTGGATATTTTAATAATTTTCCAATCTCCTTCCTCATCCTCCAACCCAATCCAGGCTATGCTGCTACACTGATCTTCATGATTACTCCCTTGCTCAAAAATCTATCATATGGCCCGACCTTATTAATTTTACTTTCTACTCCTTTTCAGGCATCTCATGCCTCAATACTTTCCTAAAAGCCCCTTAGACTGGAATTGAATTTCCAATTTCCATTGTTCCATATTGCACTATGTTCTAGGTGCAGCTTGAATGCTGCTTCTAACCTGAAGCTTTCTCATCCTCTGAGCACCTCACAGACTGGAGCCAAAGGACCCTCAAAACCACTGGCAATCTGACATAAGTGCTCTCCCCTTTACTCCACAAGCAATTACAAACCTCTATGTCTGCAAACCTACCTTCCCTCATCCCTTCTTCTCAGTGTTACGACTTTGCTAACTCCAGAGAAATTCAGAGATCAAGGTGAAAATCCTCAATTACTGACAGCAAACCTAGAGATTATCTAAACCCACCTTTTCTTACTTTGTATCCTCATGCAAAGGACATCCTTCCTCTAAAGCTAATCCTTACTCCTCTTCCCTAGACTCCATCCCATTTTGCTTTTCCAAGGACCAAACTTCCCTCCTTCAATTAGCCCCTTTCCCAGAAACAAACATACTCAAGTCACCAGCTTTATAAAAACAAAACATCCAAACCCCATGTAACGTTTCCCCATTGCCCTCTTCCCCTCACCTTGACAATCTCAAGCAAAATTCTTTTCCTGGCTCCCATGTCCCCACCCACCCCCAATTTCCCACCTCCCACCACTCCTTCCCAATCTTTCCCTCTATTCATCTCTTCTTGCTCACTGTACCCCTGGGCAATCAGTGACCACCTGTATATCCAGGAATCCTAAATCTGTCCTGAAACCTCTCCTTCTTGTGTCTGTAATTATCACAGCTCTTACTACGAACCAGTCACTGGGCTATACATTATGACTTATTACTCTGAAGCATATCACATAAATGAAGAAACTAGATTTTTGGGATAACGTGCCTGAATTACATAGCTTTAAGGAGGTAGAGCCAGGATCAGAGTATAGCTTGTCAGCACCCTTGCATATCTAGTCTGCATGGCATCTAACTCACCTCCCCTGGATAAACACACACCCTACCTCATGTTCTCCAACAACTAAAGCCAGAGGTACAAGCCAGAAATCGGTAGCACTTTACTTTTACTTTCTCTCCAGCCTAATGTATGACCAAGACCAACTAAATGGCATCATCACTACCACTTCCTTATACTGCCAGACTTCATAGCACCAACCCCAGCCTTCCCAGACTTGATCCCGTAAGATTCAATCCAACAGTTGAGTGATCTGAGGTTATCACTCCATTAAAAAACCATCAGTGGCTTCCTATGCTTCCACATAAGATCTAACCACTAACTTGCTTCCTCACTGTGGCCCCTATAGCCAGTTCTCCACATCAGCAGGTTTATTTCCTATCTCATAACTATCCTTCCCCTTCCTTACACCACCTTCCTGAGGTCTTCAGCTGTAGTACAGGTAATCCCAAATTATCTACATTTTCCCTATCATAGAAGCTATTACATCATTATTACTTACCTATCAATATCAAACAAATATCGCGTCCTTTACCTCAGTAGAGGTTGGAAGCTACCTTGTTTAGAAAATGAACTTCATTTTAAATGTATCACTAATTTCCAAGATGAAGTACAACCTTATAGTATTTAAGTCCATTCAGGATCCTTCACTGTCCAAAATTACTAAAATCTTGTAGAGACAGAGAATCAGAAACCTCACCTACCACACAGAGGTCAAGTGAAGTGCTTCAGACCAAAAATATTTTGGATTTTGGAATATTTGCATATACATAAAATCCCTGGGGATGGGACCTAAAACTAAGCATGAAATTTGTTTTATATATACAAAACCTGAAGTTAACTATTTTTTTCCTTGGAGACACTGAATAAATGTTGTGTGTCTGCATTTTGTGTTCAACCTGCCATGAGGTCAGATGTGGAATGTTCCACTTGTGGCATCATGTTGGTGCTTAGTTTCAGATTTTGGATCATCTCGGACTAGAGATGCTCAACTTGCGAATTTACATACTTGTCTTGTTCTCATAAACTATACAGTTTATGAGAAAATATCCTAGACTCCATCAAGAGGCTGGAAACTATACCTTTATGGGGTTTATAGTTTTTTTTTTTTTTAAAACTCTAGAATTTTACCTATGGGGGGAAAATGTCACTTGGTATTCTAAACATAATGATTCCACATAAAAAAACTCACCAGTTACAACTTTGTGATGGCCTTGTACTATATCTCCAAGTCTGGACAGAGTCAGATTAAGGAATGGATTCTCTAATGATGCTAACAATCCTATCAGTCTGCCCCCTAACCCCAGCCTCAGCAAGAGGCTTTCAATTCACAAACTTAAATAGATCTGTCAACATGTCAAAAAGAACCTTTATTACTGTTATAATAGCCTCTTTATGCTTTCTTGCCAGATGCCTTTGGAGCAGGTGCTTTCTGGGCTGGAGCTTTTTGACCCTTCTGAGCTTTTGGAGGAGGTGCTGCCTTCTGGCCTGTGGCTTTCTGGGCAGGAACCTTCTGGGCTGGAGCCTTCTTGCCTGCAGTGGTCATCTTCTTGGCTGGAACTTTAGCAGCAGCTGCTGGAACCGCAGCAGCACCCTTAGCAGGCGCTTTTTTGGGAGAAGCTTTTAGGAGAGCTGCCTTCTGAAGCTTCTTAACCTCATTCTTGATTATTCTGTTCCTCTGAAAATTGTCAATAAGAAACCACTTATTGTACATACATACAAAAACTCTAAATTCTCCCTTTTCACATGAAGCACCCCAGAGACCAGCAGCTTAATATGAGATTTAGCTACTGCTCCCTTATCATCCTGAAGCTAAATTGCACAAGAATACGGATCTTAAAATTTACCATTTTCTTTGCCTTCATTACTTTAAAACGATCAAAGTCCGTCATCTTAGCTTTCTGTTAAAAAAAAAAAAATTAAAATTATCCCTTTTGTACTATACTGAACCCTCTAAAAAAGAAAAGCCCAAGATTCAAATGACCCCAAGTCATTACTCTTTCTCTGGCTTCAATCTTCTTAGCCCATCTTGTGGCTGCCCATTTTGTATTTATGTCTGCCTTCTGCCAAGCTTGTCGGACATACTTCTGGCGGGCACTAGAAAGAGCCAAAACCAAAGATTAAGGAATCAGCTTTGAAGACACACACAATCAAGGACAGCTTTTTATCCAAAGCACCCTTTCTGTTACACTTCTAGTTTTAACTGTCTACATAGCATACAACACCTGGTACACTAAGACTTTTACCTATTTGAATGGTATTCACTAAGCCAGGATAGATTATTAATTACAAGCATAATTTTAATCAAAACTGCAATCCAGTCCATTTTATGGATTCAGAAATCACCTCCAACCATATGTAATTCCACTTAGGATAGTGCATATGTAGAAAACCATCTCCTTTTCATAATTAACAAGGTAAGTTAATCCTTAGGCCTGTTTTTATCTTTTACAGTAATGATTTGTGGCCAAACATCCTTGGAAAAAAACAATAAAAAACTCTGCGTGCATCATTCAAGGATCTAAGACAGAAAATAACAGGAGTACCCAGAGAAAACCGTCACCAGAAAGTAAGTCACCTGAAATCCCTCTATACAATGAACTTTGAAAAACATCCTCAAGATTCATCCCTAATTGTGCCTCAAACAATGTGATAGTCATAACAGCACGGCATGGGCATGTTCACTCCAGGTTGTTCAAGTGTTAAGTTTTCAACAACCAGTACTTGAAAGTCTATCAGCATTATCGGAGGTGCACAGCATACTTTTTATCCTGCTGTTTATATGTATGTAAAATCAGTTTAGGGCTATCTTATCTGTAATGGCCATGTTATACTACACACTCCATTGCAACCAACTGTCATTGTAGATTGAGATAACTTTACAGCAACACATCATAGTGTTTTAATTTCCATATTAAAAAAGAATCACTACTCATTGCTCCAATTCCCTAAATGTAAGCTGAGAACAGAAGCTCTTAAGTTAAATACCTTATACCTGCCACACACTTAAAGGTCATTTAATAACAGCCAGAATCGAAAGACATAAGATTTAGTATATGTTTTAAAGCTAAAAGTTACTATGTTCAGCGAAGAACAGAATTCCTTATTTTTATTGTGTGAAAATACTAAAGAAAGGGGGACCACAAGAAAAGAGGATGGCAAGCCTGAATAAAGGCAAAGCCAGAAAATTACCAGGGTGGAGAAGTGACTATATGACATTTTAAAAATAAATGCCTGTTTACTTCTATAATGTAAATTCCTCTTCTGTAATGTTTATTACTTTCTCAATGTAACAAACATTTTTTTGAATTAAGACAACTTTTACTAGTATAAACAAAGCTGGGAGGAGTGATGATTGGTGAATAGTTACCTGTGTGGGAACTTGAGGATGAAGTCAGTGAGCTGCATGCATTTGAAAGGCATGGCCTGTCTTCTTACCTGAGTGCAAGGTCCATCAACCAAAGCCTATAGAACACAAGGATCAAGGATCTCAGCGAAAAAACATAACAGCAATTACAATGGACAGACATTCTGTATAATTACTAGTCTTTTCAAGGCTTTCAAGTCCACATTACTATTTAAAGGAATTCCTCAGAGAAAACAAAGATTTTGCCCTACTTTACAGCAATCTTATTTAAATTCTATCTGAATCATACAGCTTTGCTTTTATACCATTAAATGCTTCTTAAAAAATTATCAACTACTACCATGGAAATCAACCACATGTAATTAGCTGGGCAATTTTAGATCTTTAATCCTTACATTTCTAACACCTTTATGTTTGTTCATAAGCATTGTTAAAGTTCTTAATTTGCCGCTCTCAAATACTGACGCAAACGCAAAAGGGCTTTCTACGTGCCTGGATCTGTTCTAAACTCACTTCATCTATAGTAACTCATTTAAACCTCAAAACGTTTCAGCCCATCATTGGCTAAAAGCTGTGACTAATGTAAGTGGCTGATGTAATACCAAAAAACCAGTAATAGCTAACTTAAATCTGTGCTTGAAACCCCTAACCTACACTGCCTGTTTTCTCCATAGTAAAATACAGCTACCTCTCATAGCATTCTCATCTCCAGGGCCACTGGGAAAAGTATTACCGTCTATAGTGCTACCGTTCACTGCTATGGTTAGTAAAAAGATGGGACACTTTCACTCACCCTGTTCTGATCAATAACATCTACAATCGCGACCAGCTTTCCGGCATGAGGCCCAAAGGAGACGTAGGCCACTCGGCCAACCTCCACGAAGCGCCTGAACACCTAACGTGAGGAAAGAAAGAGACAGCCAGACTTGCTTAAAAATGCTCATCAGTTTACGTAACTTTCTGCAGCGTAAAGACAACGTGGCTAATTGCAGCGAAAAGGAGTGCTGCATGGGAACACGTCTGAACACCACGGGCCAACCTGGATGGACCAAATCTGCCAACCCGGCGGTGGCGAAAGCTCGGCTCCCGCCACCTCCAGGCCTATGGGGGCTGCACGCACCCGCCCCCCAGCCCCCCAGCTCCCACCCAGGCCAGGCCACTGACCGCCTCGGCCGTCCCGCTCCGGCGGCAGCGGCGCGCACGCGGGGCCCCCGGCGGGCCGAGCCTGCCTGGCCCCACACGCGCTCAGCGGCCGCCAGTCCGGAAGGGCCCGAACCCCGTACACAGCCTGCCCATGCACCCTCACCACGCGCTGCCCAGGACCCTCTGGGCGCCACTGCGGGCCTCAGCCCCCCGCCGAGGCGGAGGTTAACCGGCGTGGTAACCAAACCCGGAGCCCGCGACAGCAAGACTCACCATGGCGGCGGCGTTCGGCGAGAAGGAAGAAGGCCCGCCCAACAGTGCGCATGTGTAGACGATCGCCCCGCCCTTGCGTTAACGAGCCTGCGTCGTCGGCACTGATGATTGGCTGGTGCGTGCGTGCGTATGCGCACGCAGGCTGAGTGAGAGAACACGGCGGAGCCCGCCGGGGAAGGGTTGTCTTTGCGCAGACCTGTGCGGCGAGATTCGCTTTAGTGGTTGGGGCTGGGGAGTTGCCGGAAAGTCATCTCTTAGTAATTTAGGGTAAAGAAGAGCACAAGGCTATGCCTTTCATTCAAACTCTGTCCGCATCCCACTGGACTTCCTTTTAATCTCCTGATTTTTGTTTAAATGTGTTATTCCTGCCTTAGTACTAGGTTTGTTCGCTCCTCACGTTTTCTCCCTAAATAATCCCAGTAATTTTGTTAACCTTTAAAAACTCTTTAAAGTAATTAAAGAAACATTGCTAAAATAGTACAAATAATTCCCGTAAACCTTTCTAGATTCTCCAAAGGTTAACATTTTACGTTTGCGTTACCATGCTATCATTTTTATCTGAACCATTTGAGAGGAAATTACAGACATGATGTCCCTTTATCTCTACGTTCTTAAATGTGTGTTTCCTAACAACAGACATGTTCTTACATCATCAGTACACTTATCAAAATCAGGAAATTAATATTACTACAGTACTGTAATCAACAACCCTTATTCAAATGTTATTAATTGTCCTTCTTATGTCCCTTAGAGCTAATGGGAAAAGAAAATTTTTTTTGCCTGGTCCATGATCTAATGGAGGATTACAAGTTGGCATTTAGTTATCAGGTCTGTAGTTTTAGATTTAACTGTTAAATCTGTAACAGTTCCTAAGCCTTTCTGGGTCTTTTAGGATGCTGAGATTTTTTTAAAGTACAAGCTTGTTTTGTGTACTGTCCCAATATGGGTTTGTTGGAGTTTTCCACATGATTAAATTCAGATGATTAATTTTCGGTAGAAATGGTGTGTCCTTGGTGCATCACATCAGAAGACAAACGTAATGTTCATATTTATTATTTTTTATATTTTTTACTTTTTTGAGACAGAGCCTCGCTCTGTTGCCCAGGCTAGAGTGCCGTGGCATTAGCCTAGCTCACATCAACCTCAAACTCCTGGGCTCAAGCAATCCTCCTCAGCCTCCCCAGTAGCTAGGACAACAGGAGTGCACCACCATGCCCGGCCAATTTTTTCTATTTTTAGTAGAGACGGGGTCTCGCTCTTGCTCGGGCTGTTCTCGAACTCCTGAACTCAAGGGATCCTTCTGCCTCAGCCTCTCAGAGTGCTAGGATTACAGGCATGAGCCACCAAGCCCAGCATTTTTTTTTTTTTTTTGTCAAAGAGACAGGTCTGGCTATGTTGCCCAGACTGGAGTGCCCTGGCTATTCACAGGCCGGATCATAGCTCCAAAATCTCACTCCAAGAAACCGTCTTACCTTTTCTCTCCTGCCATTCTGCATCTCTCACTCCTACCTCGCTACAGCTACAGGTCCCACAGCTTTTCATGCAGTTGAGCCCTTTCCTTTCCTAGAATGTGCTTCTCACAAGCATCTCAAGACCCTTGCTAAGCAGCCCCAAGGAGTTTTCATTGTCTCCCAAGCTCCATTATAATGGTAAGATAACTTCCTCCAACCAAGGCTTGTTTGCCTCCGAAGGTCGCAGACATGCAAGAATGAACAAAGTAACTGTCAGAGGCCACAGACGTCAGAAATCAGATGACCAGACCCAGAAAGCACGGAGCTCTGCTAGGCCGGCTACGCGACTTCCGGAAGGCCCTGCCCGCCCCGGGATCACCGAGAGAAAGGGCAGGATGAGGGCGAGGCCGGGGATCGAGATGGCGCCCTGGGCCTGCTCTCTGCCCATTGGGGCTCTAGCTAAAGAGCCACGCCCCTCCCGTTACGCCCCCTCGGTTCTCCCAATCACCCAGAGGAAGGGCAACTCGACGATGACCCCAAGAATCAAGACGCCGCCCTGGACGCACTCTGGAGTTTCTTAGGCCTCTACTCTCGCCCCAGTCGTTCAACCACCAACAGAAAAGACTAGGAGCGGTCCGCACCCGTGACACACGTGGGGACCGGGAGGCACTCCGCCCACGATGGCAAGCAAGCCGTACCCCCCTTCGCCCCCAAAACTGCACCCTCCTTCTCTTGCCTGTGGCAAGGGATGGGTATGAGTGGCAGGGCGGGCGCCGAGCTTCGGGTTCCTGCCGTGGGGCGTAGGGCAGGGGAGGGCTGGGACTGGGCCCGGGGCCCACTTCCCCGCCGTGTCCTGGAGTCTCTGGGTGTCGCCGAGCTGAGTCAGCCTGAGCTGAGTAGATGTGTCTTGTTGTTTTCCTCAGTCACTGAAGATGGAGGCTTCGGTTTAGCAGACAAAATGTCCAAAGGGAAAGTAATCGGCCTGTTCAAGAAGTGAACGACAACAACAACAACAAGTGAACCGAACCCTGACTTAGGTTGTTGATCCTGTAACCTTCCTGAAATGTGAACCACCCCTAGTTATGACCAAATTGTATGACCAAATCATGCATGGTAGCCATGTACATGATCACCTGGCAGAGTGAACAGGTTCATGGATATTTAGGAGTGAAAAAAATGTAGGTTGTATCTGTTTTCAAAATTTGCCATCTTAGGAACCCTGAAGCTGAGCAAGACAGTGTCCACTCTGGGTAGCCTAAGACCACCGGGAACAAACCTGTAGTCAACAAAATTAGGTCTTTTGATCTATTGCAATCAGGGAGATTGTACACCAGAAACACCATGGGGCATTTAGCCAAAGGAAGGAAAAGATAAATTTATAGGATTTTTAAGAAGTGTGAAGTTTAGATGGAATTTAAATGAAACAGTTTTGATAGTCTCAAAAGAAAGCAGGACTGTCAAAAGGGGTCAACATCAGGCCTAGACTGCAAAGTGGATCCATGATCCTATTTGAAAACGTCCAGAAACCCCTTTTCTGAAACTTTACAGCTGGTTTGTAAATTGAAGCTGCTTCTCTATGTTAAAGTGGCTTAGATCCTCCAAACAGGAGTAAGATGTTTTTATTCTTACAGACAAAATGTCAAACAGCAAGTTTCTGAGTCTTTGATTTTAGAGAACAAAGTTTCTCAGTGAGTGAGAAAGCAGTAGTCACTCTAAGAGGGTTGTTATACTTTATAGATGTAGCACATCCCTGGTGGAAATATTTTTCTTGAGTCTGAGCAGCTGTCTTTATTTGTATTTGTTTATCCTGCCTATTGATTGAATAACTATGCAGATTTTTCTTTCCCAGACTGAGCTAATTTTTATTTACTCCCCAGGAGTACTGATGGTATAGCAGGAAGGTAATCCGAGGATTGCATCAATGGGGAAGTTCTAGATCTTTCCTGTTGCAAAGCAGGAGGTAAACTCACAAACCACCAGTGATGACACACTCTGGGATGAGAAAGATGTCCATAATGAGAAGAACGTTAGCCAATTAAATCACAGAAACCTGAGTGAGATGCAAATGAAGGTCATCTTAGCAACTCAGTGGTTGCCCACTTCCAACTTCCAGTTCCAGGAGAGGCTGATGGGCTCTAGAACAGGTCAGGACTTTGGGGATGCAGTGTTCAACTCCTCAGTAATAAAAGGTTATCCAATACTCCAAATGCCTGGATGAGTTTTTTCCTGGTCTGTGCTTTGTACTTAACAACCAAAGTGATAGTGTTGGTTTCTGTGCCTTTGAAAGATTGGTCCAGTGTCAAAAAAATACTTGAGAAACAACAAATCTAAGGATCATGGAAAGGTGATAGCAAAGATGGAGGTTTTTGTTGCCTTTGAGCATAAGAAGCTGTGGACAGAAGTCATATCCTAAAGAGATCATTAAAATCTCTATTACGTTTTATGTCTCTCACTCAAAAGACATGAAGTTATCTATGTTTTTGAGTCAGCTCTTTTTAATGATTACAGCCTCCCAGACTAATGACTTGTTATTTAACCATGATCCTGAGAACTTAGCTTTTTCTTTTCTTTCTTTTTTTTTTTTTTTTTTTGGTAAGCAGAGGAATTGTGTTTTTTACAGTATATGTTTTTGCATCAGTGGGCTGCGAGGCCAGGAGCCAGAGATCAGCAAGCAAAATCAAGATCTTTCACATTCTTCACAACATCAACAATAGGTTGGATAATTTATGAAAAAACTGGGTACCCAGGGTGGAGTCACTGGTGTATGCCACATGCCTAAAACAGTGCCTAGAGTAGAATAGGCCTTCCATAAATATTTTCTGAGTAAATGAATGAATAGCCAAAGTCTTGAAACATACTAAAGGTCCATCAAAAGAGATCTGCTTAAATAAACTAGCCTGCACAATAATTGAAAAGCAGCGGGCAAATCACCTACTACCTATACTGATAGAGAATGCTCTCCAGGATAGGAATGGAAAGTTCTGTGTGTGCTGGAGTCTTAACAGCACTAGAAATAGAACCTTGCTGCAAAGAGCTTTCTGAGAGACCTGCTAAGTAGGTGAAATGCTCCTGCATCACCATGGAAACACCTCTCCCCAAAGGAATGACATTACCACAAGGACAGATGCTGGGTAAGGCAGTGTAAACAAGGATGCAGAATGAGTGACAAGGGCGTTTGGGGAGGAGAGATGCAGACACAGTGCCATTTGGAAGGAATGAACATGTATTAATTCAGCAAATACTGAATGCCTTCTGTGTTCCAGAAACTTTGCAAGGTATTGAGGACATATCAGTGAACAAAATAGGCAAAAGTTCTACCCTCACGTAGCTTTCATTCTACTGGGTAGATACAGACAATAAACAAATATACAGTGTTGCATACGGTGGTAAGTGCCACCGAGAAAAAGCAGAAGGATAGGGAGTGCTAGGGTGCCATTGCTGTAGGAGAGAAGAGTGGTTATTTTAAATAGAGAGGTAAGGGAAGTCCTCAGGGAAAAGGTGACACTTGAATAGAGACCTTCAGGAGATGAGTGAGCAAACCATGTGGCCATCTGGGGGAAGAGAATTCCAAACAGAAAGAACAGCCAGTTCCCTCTCAGCATGTGTGAGGAAGAACAAGGAGACCAGTGAGGCTGGAATGGAGTGAGTGAGGGAGAGATAGTATGAGATGAGGGAGCCAGGGCATGTGGAAACTTGGAAGCTGCTGGAAAGACTTGCTTTTACTCTGAGAGAGTTGGGAGCCAATGGAGGTCTTCAGTGGAGCAATGACATGATCTGACATGTTTTTAAAGATCACACTGGCTGTTGGGTTAAGAATAGACTGTAGGAGGCAAGATTGCAGCTAGAGACAAGTTGGATGGGGGTTACATCTTGAGTTTTTATAAGGATTAAATGATTTAACATTCATTAAATGTAGTAGAAGTATGTAAAAAGGACAATGTTGGACCTGAAAACCTGAGTTTTGTACACCTCTGTACTAGCAGTGACACTGTCTCAGAGGTCACTGTTGTGCTAATAAAGCAAATTTTACCAAAACTTGGTACCAAGTTGTACCAAATATTTACCAAGGGAAGCAGTCTTAGAACTTCAGTTCCTCTTGGCATAGATCCTGGTTCAAAAATATTTTTATTATGAAGAATTTCAACATACACAAAAATAGAATAGTATAATACACTCCCATGTGCCCTTTACTGTTCCTCAGCAATTATCTACTCAGGGCCAATCTTGTTTCATTTCTACCCATCCACTAGTTCCTCTTCTGTTTCTTTTCTTTCTTTCTTTTTTTGAGACAGAGTCTTACTCTGTTGCCCTGAGTAGAGTGCTGTGGCATCAGCCTAGCTCACAGCAACCTCAAACTCCTGGGCTCAAGCAATCCTCCTGTGTCAGCCTCCCGAGAAGCTGGGACTACAGGCGTGTGCCATGACACCCAGCTAATTTTTTGTATTTTTAATAGAAACAGGGTAGCTGGGACTACAGGCATGCGCCACCATACCCGGCTAATTTTTTTTCTATATATTTTTAGTTGTCCAGCTAATTTCTTTCTAATTTTTAGTAGAGACGGCGTCTCACTCTTGCTCAGAGCTGGTCTCGAACTCCTGACCTCAAGCGATCCTCCCGCCTCGGCCTCTCAGAGTGCTAGGATTACAGGTGTGAGCCACTGTGCCTGGCCCAGTATGTATTCTTTTGGGTCTGGCTTCTTTAGTTCAACAGTATGTCTGTGAGAGTCATCCATGCTGTTCTAGGTATTAGCAGTTCAATCCTTTTTATTGCTGAGTAGTAGTATTCCACTGCATGAATATAGCACCATTTGTTTACTCATTCTCTTGTTGTTACATATTTGGGGTTTTCCAGTTTTGGGCTATAACAAATAAAGCTGCCATGAACTTTCTTGTACAAGTCTTTGTACAATGGATATAACTCCAACTTTGTTCTTTTTCAAAATTTTTTGGCTATTCTGAGCCCTTCGCATTTCCATATAAAGTTTAGAATCAACTTGTTAACTTCTATAAAAAAAAAGACAGCAGGGATTTTCATTGTACGGAGTCTATAGAGCAATGTGGGGAATTTCCTAGGTTAGGATCTCTGTTAGACAGACTCTTAAGACAAATAATTACATGCATAAGGTTTACTGGGAAAAGCTTGTAGAATTATATCTCTACTGAATGGAGTGAGGGACACAGAATTGAGTATAAGGAGAATGTATGCAAAGGGGTCTTGGAAAAAAATCCACAGTACCATTATATCATCTAAACAAAAATTAACTGGAATACTTGATATCATCAAATGTTCAGATTTCAAATTATCCCCTTATTTTATAATAATAAAAATGTATTTAAACTGACTTTTTTTCAGAATCTTTAATTAGAAAAAAAAAATGGCTTGACCTGGGAAGAATTTTCTCCATGGCTCCAGCAGAGGGCCTTCAAGACTCATGTGCTTCAAGAGGAAAGAGGTTTGTCTCATTTTTGTTACACTCTCAGTCATGTAGCTTAGTGCTTGGCACATACTAGCCTTTCGGTGAAAGTATGATGAGTGAATGAATGAATAAGTAAATGGGCAAAATAAATACTTTCTAAAACTTGTATTTATTGGCCACACTGTATGCTAGGCATTAGCTAAGTGCTCTATTTTCTCTTTTCTTAACTATCCCATGAGGTAGGTATTATGCCTATTTTATATATGAGGAAATCAAGGCTCAAAGAGATTGAAAGATGTTATGAAGTTCATAAGGGTAGGAAATAGTAAATCCTTGAGTTAACCCAGATCTGTAACTTTATTTTTAAAGTGTCATATAGGACATACAGAAAATGTATTAAAGGTTGAAGAAGAAAACATCTGTAACCACTACCTAGTTATAGAACAACATGGCCATTGTTGTTATGGAATGAATGTTTGTGTCTCCTGAAATTCATATGTCAAAGCCCCAACCTCCAATGCGGTATTTAGAAGTAAGGCCTCAGGGAGATAATTAGGGTTAAATGAGGCCATGAGAGTGGGGCCCTCATGATGGGATTAATGCCCTTGCTAAAAGAGACACCAGAAAGCTCTCTCTCTCTTTCTCTTTCTCTCTTTCTCTCTCTTTCCCTGAGAGCTCAGGGAAAAGGCCATGTGAGGACACAATGAGAAGGCAGCCCTCTGCAAAGCCAGGAAGAGGGCCCTCACTAGGAGCTGAATTAGCTGGTGCCTTGATCTTGGACTTCTCAGCCTCCAGAACGGTGAAAAGATTAATGTTCTGTTGTTTAAGCCACTCAATTTATGGTGTTTTGTTATGGCAGTCGAAGCAGATTAAGACACCAATTTCTCCCTTTCTAAACACAACCTCCATCTTCCCCTAAATATAAGAGTAATAATTTCCTTGCTTTTCTTTAGAGTTTACCTTCTATGTTTAGTTTTGCCTGTTTTTGAACTTTATATCAATGGAATTATACTACATATTTTTTTGTGACTTGCTTTTCACCCTCAACATTACGTTTGTAAGATCCATTTATACTGAGCATATATTTGTAGTTATTTTATTTTCATTGATGTATGGTATTTTCTAGTACAGATATATCACTATTCACCCATTTCATGGGATGGGCATCTTGATTGCTGCTAAAAACATTCTTAGATGTGTGTCCTGGTATGCCTAAGAACACATCTCTAAGTCATACCCCTTGTACTGGAATTTCTGGGTCATTTGGCATGTATATTTTCAATTTTATAGACAATACCACAATTTTCCAGAGTGGTCGCATTAATTTACATTCCTACCAGCAGTGTATGAGAGTTCCAGTTGTTCCACATCCCCACTAACACTTGGTATTGTCAGAACTTTTAATTTTTGCCAAACTATAGCCATATACTGTTATTTCATTGTAGTTTTAATTTGCATCACCTCAATCTATTAATGAGACTGAGCACCTTTTCATATGTTTATTAGACATTTAGAGTTTTCCTTTTGTAAAATGTCTTTTCAAGCCTTTTGCCTATGAAAAAAGTGGATCATCTGCTTTTCTCTAATTTGTAGAAGTTCATATAATTTGGAAACTAGTTGTTTATCAGCTATACATGTTGCAAATACCTTCTTCCACTCTGTGGCTTGTCTTTTTACTCTTTTAATGGTGTTTTTTGATGATGGAAGTTCTTAATCTTAATGTGATACAAATGTATCAAGTATTCTCTTATTCCTAATGCTTTCTGTGTAGGTTTAAGAAACCTTTCCCTTTCCCAAAATCCTAAAAATTTTCTTCTACATTCTGTTCTAAAACATTTATAGGTTTATCTTTCACACTTAGGTTTTTAATCTCCCAGGAAATGGTTTTTGCAAATGGTGCGAGGAAGGTGTCAAATTTAATTTGTCTCCATAAATATATCCTATTGTCCCACATGTTTTCCCACTGCTTTGATGTGACAGCTCTGTTATAAATCAGGTGTCCATATGTGAATGAGTATGTTGGAGTACAAAATTCTAAAGCCAAACTCCTAACTACTACATGCTACTGCCTTTCTATGTGAAAGGAAACATGATGCAATGGGTTTCAGACTCAACTAGGCCAGAATCTCAATCCCTAACTTCCATCTCCAAAAACACTCATTAGCTGGGTGGTGTTGGCAATGTTCTTTCACCTCTGAGCCTCTGCCTTTCTTACATGGTTGTTGTAAGAAAGAGATATGATTTGTGAGACCTCATCCCTTTATCTTGACCATGCATTTCAAATGCAAGCACTTGCTCTGGTTGGAACTCTGGGGCTTGGCATTCCACAGGTGACTATGTAACAAATTGCCACAAACTTAGTGGCTTAAAACAATGCCCTTTACCTAGCAGTGTCACAGTTCTGTAGGTCGGAAGTCAGGATGGGCTCAAATGGGTTCTCTGCTTTGGATCTCACAAGGCTGAAATCAAGATATCGACTGGACTGGACTCGTATCTGAAAGCTCTGGGGGAAAATTGGCATCCAAGTTCATTCAAGTTGTTGGCAGAATCTAGTCCCTTGCAATTTCAAGACTGAGAGATTCCTGTTTTCTTGCTGATTGCCAGCCAGGAATTGCTCTCACTTCCTAGAGGCTGCCCGCAGGCCCTTTGCACGTGTCGTCTTTCCACCTTCAAGCTGGCAACGGCATGTTCAGTCCTTCCTGAGCTTCGGGTTTCTCTGACTTCCTATCCTGGAGAAAATGCTCTACCTTTAAAGAGCTCAGGTGATGAGCTTAGGCCTACCTGGATAAGCTGTCCATTTTAAGGAAAACTGATTAGTAATGACTTTTGCAAATCCCTTTTGCCATGTGATAATGTAATCACACAATCAGCTGCAGGAGTAACACCAGAGGCTGAAGGTGCTGGGGACTGTCTTAGAAGTCTGCTCACCAGGGTAACTAGATATGTTACTCAGACTGCAGGTTTCATGATGATATACCTGGTAAAAAATTTTTGATATGTGTCAGAAAACCTACAATACTTCATCAACTCATTCCAATTTCCTAAATGCATTAGCAATGTTGACTAGGACTTGCCTTCATCAAGGCTTGGCCCTCTTTCCTGCATAGACATGTTTTTTTCTTGCAAACTCTTGGTGACTTGGATGTTATTTTTATCTATCTCTATAGTTTATTATCCATTTCTCAGTCATTTATGGAAACAACCTCAATCAACAAATGAGTAAACACTACTTTCATAGCACTTATCCAAATCCAAAATCATACCTGGAAAGGTGTTAAGCCCTAATAGTTGTTTCTTAGATGTTTGTTGAATGAATGAATGATGTATGACAGGCTTTGCCCTTAAGTAGACTACTGTCTACTTTAGAAATAAGCCATATACACACTCAAAGATGAATAACAATCTACGAATTTATGTGACCAGCTTTGAAAAAGTGGTCCAGGCCCTAGAGCATAGTGTGTATGTGCCAGGAAAGCTTTGTGGAAGACATAGAGCTAGAAATGGACCTTGAGAAATATGTATTATTTGGGTGGGTGGAAGGATGATCCACAGTCTGGGAAGCGAGGACGGTGTGAGCAAAGGTGCAGTTTGGGATGGGAGCAGCCACTTCAGGTGAGAATCGAGATCTGAGTGGCAGGTTGTCAAATAAGGTACAGAAATGTTTGAGCCAATTATCTTAAGTATCCAAAGGTTTATCAAAGCGAAGGCAATTTGAACTCTCTGGAATAAATATGACATTAATGGATAGTTTTCTTAATTCACTGGGAAAGTTTTAAAGAAAATTCTCTTAATTAAAAAACAATTCCTCTCATAAATGCCATGTTGGGTCCTTAGGAGAAAGAGCACCATATGCAAGTTAACAAACACACACATTGCAAGTCAAAATAAAATATGAGTTCTTTATTCCATATTCAGCTAACAAACAGCTATCTGAAATGATGCTGATTTTTAGTTTGTAGCCTTTGGATTTGCTGGAGTTCTTTCTCGTCCCACTTTGGAGATAAATATTCCTGCAGCTTCCTTTTCTATCCCCAAAGTTAAGAACTCTGGCTACTACACAGAGATGTCTGTGATCTAGGAAAGTAATTGGTGAGCAAATCATAGAATAGGATGTCTTATGACAGCATCAAGTTTACCTGTGGGAATGGTGGGAAAATATACACAGCATGAGAACAATGGGAAGGCAGCCTAGCAAAGGCAATCAGATCTGGAATGCGATAACCTCACTAGGTGTAAGTGCGTTTTGTAGGAGGGCATACAGGTATGACGGTGAGGTGAGGACGATGGCACACACACAGGCTGCAATCTAATGGCCAGAGTCTGGAGTGGGAATTCTACTTTTAGAATGGCCTACAGTTTTCTTGGAGACCTTCTGTGTGTCTCTGTGCTTCAGGTCCTACCTGCATGACAGAAGCCCAGCCACTGTCCTCGTGGAAAGGAGCCTTCTCCCCCAGGTACTATGTTCTACCAACCTGAGGGCACTCAATGTTTATGGGCTTGCTAAAAGAAAGTCTTAATTAAGGCCCAATGGGAGGAAGCCATAAAATGAGATATTTGCCTGGTTCAAATGCTTACTGGGTGTCTTGCTGGGAGCAATACTGAGGGAGGAAGATGGCAACTAAGCCCTGAGGTAAATTATTCAACATTAAACTGTATATTCTCAACTTACTCTTTCTCTTGGGGACGTGGAATAAAGGGTCTGACCTTGAGGGCCTGTCTCTTCTCTGTTCCCCAATAAATCAGCAAGTGTGTGGTGGGGTCTCCGGAAGAGCAATGTGCCCAGAGCAGCCGGGGGATTCCCCAAGAGGTGCTTTGGCAGAAATCAGTATCTGAGAGGCACATGTTCTAGGTGTTTGACTTTAGCTGTATTTCCTAAAGGCGGCCACTTTGCTTGCATTGCCTGGTGCCACTCAGGCTGGTTCTAAACAGCCCTTGGGTTCCAGGAGCTGCTTTGAAGGTTCAGTCTGAATCCACTGCATGGTCAAAGGCATGCTCAGAGTGCCTCTTTTTCCTGGACACCAGACACAGGTATGCAAGAAATACCAGACACAGCAAGGCTGCTGCTGTGAAGAGGGTGAGGATGCCTACAAAGACAGGCGGCTGTACAGGCAGGCGGATCAGGGGGCTTTCAGCTGGGATCTGGTTGGTCAGGCTGAGCATGTATCCAAGAGACCAGCCAATGCTGCTGTTCCCCACCTGTGGAGTAGAGGGGAAGACGGCTCAGTTCTCAGAACAAGCCTCGAGGCTGCAATTACACACCCGGGCACACCACTATCAACCTCGCAAAGCTCCCACAGGAAACTGTGGCCCGAGGAGGCGAAAGGACTGGTCCAAGTTCAGACACCACACTGTGGCCACCAAGGCTTGGGGGTCTCACCTCCAGCAATGAAGAGAAAACAGTCAAAAGAATGAATCCTCACAACCTCGTCACAGCCAGGCACAAAGAAGGCACAGTTAGTAACAATGAAAGTGTCCCTGTGGTCCAGGGCTATAGGGGTGTTTGTGGCTAGAGAAAGAGGGTAAGGAGTGGTTTGCTAAACCCAGGACCAGCTTCTAAGAGCAGGGAATCAGTCCAAATGGGAAGCAGACTTTGTCAATTGCTTGTTGCTTCCACACATTTTGGCTTTACATGTTTTTAGGTTGGTTTATTAGGCATATAAATGTTTTGAATTTGCAATCCTTGTAGCGAGTTGAACTTTTTATCATTATGTTGTAACCCTGTCTATCTCAAATGAGGCTTTTTGTCTTAAACACTGTTTTGTCAGATATCAAATAAATACACCAGCTTTCTTTTGGGTGGTGGTTGACTGATAATTTAAATTTTTTTTTTAAACTTTCAGTCTTTCCATGTCCTTATGTTTGAAGTATAAGTGTTTCTCTTATAAATGGCAGCTACTTGATTTTTAAGAATCCAATCTGGCAATGTCTGTCTTTTAACTGGTAGGTTTATGTTTATTAAGGTTATGATTATTGTGATCATTGGTATATTTGAACTTCTTTCTAATATATTACTTTTAAATTTTTAGTTAGTGCTATTTTTCTATATATTTTTTCCTTTACTGCCTTAAAAATGATACCTGTATGTCCACATTGACATTTTTAGTTTGTGCTTGTGTCCCTGTATCCTATGACCCCCCCACCATAGCACTTTCATGTTGGGTATTTTCTATACTTGGGCTATATGGATGGATTTTTCTCTTTTATTTAGTGTTAGTTTTCTTCTTTAATATAAGTTTTAAGCCACATCATTTATTATTACTTCCTGTATTTTTGTAACATCTCCTGGGTTTAATTCTCCTCTTGACTACTTCCCCTAAAAATATTTTCAATATAAGTTTTGTGTGACAAATCTTCTGAAGTCTTTTTATACCCTTACATCTAATTACTAATTTGGCTGGATATAAAATTCTTTATGATTAAAGGAAAGAAACTTTAAACCTAGGAGGTTATATCAATCCAAATCAGTATTCAATGGAAAGTCATTCTCCGTTCTTAGACTGTATTTTACTGGTAATTAGATTCATTAGAAGCTAAGCTTAGAGAGTACATGCCACCAATGGTCCTTATGTCTCCAGACATCCTTATTTTTTGTAGATTACCCAATTTTATTTAGTAAAAGTAGACAGTCGCAGGCCTAAGGCAGGATATTGATTGGTTTAATCTAATTATTGTCAAAGCTAGTATTGAACAGGCTGACTCCAGACATCCTTCATGCTTCACATCTGCTATTCCTGAAATGAGAAAATCTTCCCAGAACCTGGGGAACATTGCGCTGGCTGAACATATTTGCAAGGCTGAGTCCTGCCTGAAAACAAGGTCTGGAGGTCTCTTCATTGTCACCTGGTGACAGCTGTGATTCCAGCTTCCAACCATTCTGGTTACTTGATAATCATTTATATCTATAAATGATATAACATATCTATATATTTATGGATATATAAAACGCTGAGCTAAGAAGATCCTCCCCATCTCCCAAGTCTTTGTCAGTAAATACAGTGACCTCAGGCTCATTCAAAGAGAAAATTCTTGCTTAATGCTAATGTAACTCTCTTATGTTCTAAAGCCTGTATCTTGCTCTGACATCTCTGTAAAATGGAGAACAATTAGGTACTTTCCTCTTTACAAAGTTAAGTTATATTAATATTTCAAGCTTTTATTCAGCATGAAAAGTCTCAGATCCTTAACATATTTATTTATTAACTCAACAAACATTTACCAAGCACCTACTAAGTTCTGGCTCTTGTGATGAATGTTGGGAATATGAAGTTAGTAAGACGAGTCCCTGCCCTTGAGGATCTCCTTGTTCACTGGGCCTGGGCTTCCAGTCCTTTCCTCACCTGGATTGGTCTCCTGTGAGCAACCTCTCTAACTTCTCCGGGGCGCTTCTCCCGGGAACGACTCAGTGTGATCAGCTTCTGCCCAACAAGTTTCAATCACCAATACCCTTTTACCTTCTACATTTCTGGCACATGCATACATACATTCAAACTTCTCTTTTGGGAGAAAAAGATTTTGCTTTGACTTACTTCTTTTTTAAAATGTATCTGGGACCAGGTGTCCTCTGTGAATTTGTACACATTCACAAACAGGTGGTAGATATAGTTGGCTGAGAAACAGTAGGAGCGGGCGTACACCTCATCAAATTTGGGGAGCAGGACAGGAAGCTAAAAAGGAGGTTTAAAACATCTGAGAGGCAGGGAAGGCAGGTATGCTTTAAAATGAACACCTTAGATTAGCTGTCATATTTTAAAGAATCTTATCACTCAGAATTTCATAATAAAATGTCTAAAAATATAATTATGTAAGACAATAATTAAAACATCCCTATAAAATACCACAAAATAACCACCTCTAAATTCATTGAGTGCTTGTTATGTTCCAAACGTTGTTCCAACCACTCCGTATGTGCTCATAACACTGCTGCTTATAGCACTGATGCTTACAACACCGATGCTTATAACACTGATGCGCACTGCATGCGTGAGGTAGATGCTCTTATGACCCCATTTCACACATGTGGCAGAAGGAGCACGAAGGCCAAATCAGAACATACACACATATGGACGCACATGGAGTAGATTCTGCTATACTTTTCTGTACTGACATTGATCACTTCTCTTTAAATACTGACCTGACTCCAATCCTGTGAGCAGAAATTCCAGCTGCTTGAGTTGAAGGCATCCAGGGAAAAGCTACCTGAAAGATTTAAAGCACTGGCTGTGTAGTAGAATCCTGCAAAAGCCTGTAAACAAATCGTACAGAAGAAAATTAGTTCTCAGAATGGGGTATAATATGGAGGTTTTGGGGTGAGTAATAAGAAAGTGGGTAACGGGTCAGCAGAAGAGAAACAGAAAGGTGAGAAATAAATATTTGATGAAGAAGGGAGAAAGGAATCTTCCAGTGGGTTTTGCTCTTACCACAAATTTCCCTTTAACCTTTGGCTGATAAATCCCATCAAAGGAACAGGTTTCTCGATCGTGGCAAGTTTTAAAGTCAAATATGGAAGCCACCTTTTCCCTACAGAGTGATGGGTCCCCAGTTCCTTCAAAAGTGATGATCTTGTCAGGGTTGTAACGTGCTGGCCTCTGGTTCACCGTGCACAGGCTGTCAAATAGGTGGCCCATGGTGAAGTTGGTGCTATAATCCTGAGGGTAACAGGGGTTGACGAGATGGGTTTTGGTGGTAGAGTTCTGTAGGTATAAGAGTGAGGTGTTAGAAACCACTCTTTTGTGGAGGACCAGGTATTTCCCTTTTGCAAATTCTCACTCTGACTACCTTCCAATGCTAAGAGAGAAACTGAAAGAATACCACTCTTCACCAGTGTGTACCTGATCCTAGGTTGTCTGGATAACTCACGTAAGGGCAGGGAAGGGGCGTGTGTGTGAGACAGTTACGCTATACCAGGCACAGTACTAGGCTCTCTCTCACATTATCTGATCCAGCCCTTATGATAGCCCTATCAAGCAGGTTTTATAAGCTCCATTTTGGTGAGAAAACAGGTATCTTTAGATTAATGCATCATTTTAAATAGAATATTATTTATCCATGTAGTAAAATAACCCAAAACGTACAAATAAACAAATGAAAATGAAGTCTCCCTGTCACCCACTTCCACACACAAGACCCCTCTCTGGAAACAATCACTATTGTCAGTTTTTGTGTGTCCTTCCAGAGATCTTGTATACATGCAAATATATTTTCTTCTCTCACCTCTTTTCTTTTTTTTAAACCATAAATGGTAGCACTTAATATATCCTGTTCTGTTCCTTGCTTTTCTAACGTAAAAATATATCTTTGAGATCTTTCCATTCATGGTACATGTAGAGTGGCTTCTTCTTTTTAGTAGTTGCATAATGTTCTACTGTACAAGTACACCATAATTTACTTAAGGAATACCCTCTAAATGAGCGCTGAGGTAGTTTCCAATCATTTTGCTGTTGCAAACAAATAAATACCCTTGTCACATATAAATCTTTGATCCATTTACAATTTATTTGATATAAAGACTGAGGTAGGGACATAGCTTTACTCTTTCCAGATGACTATTCAATCTTTAATCTACTGGTGCAAAATACTCGCTTTATCTTATGCTAAAGTCCTAAATGTGTTTGGTTCTATTTATGAACTCTCTTTTCTAAGGAATTGGATTTGAACTCTGTTCAATTTCAAAGCCACTAAGGCATACAGTTTCCTCTACAGTAAAATCTTGACTCAGACAGTTAGCCTAACTCTTTCATTTTACTGATGAGGAAATTGAGGCATACATCAAAATAATGCAATTATTAACAATGGCCAGTGACAGGATTCTGCATAGAACCCTATAAAAAAATTCAACACTCATCCAATACAACTCACATGAGTGTCTTCCAGAAAGATCTTCATATGACTGGGGAGGAGGTGAACAGTCCCCTTTCTGCCTCCATGGTGTGAAAAACAGTCTATGATTTTAAGAAATTGTTATATCTAATTTGTAGCGTATCATGCCTGGGTTACTCAATGGCTGAAATATTGGTTGGAAGAAAAAAAATCAAACCAACCAACGGTTTATTTAGTATCTACCTCCAAATCTGACTTACACTTTTTCAATGATCAAGAATAGTATAAATTATTTCTGGCTTGGCACATAGACGAAGCTCTGTAAATATCAGTTCTCTTTTCTTTCTTTTGTGTTTGAATTATTTGTTAAGGCATTCTTTGAATATAGTTTGCCAATGTGCCAAGTTCAGGCACTCAACATTCAACAATCTTCACCAAACTTAGTGTTTACAGGGAGGGCACTGTTATGAAAAAGTAAATCCACTGGGCTTGAGAGAGAAAAGGTGCACTAGAAAACTACAGCACAATCTGATCTGATCTTAGAGTAAAACCAGTTAAAAGTGGAAAAAACAATGGTAGAAACTATTCTCAATAGTGATGGAAAGTATTAAAAACATACAAAAAGAAACTACATTTAACAACAATGGTTCAAGAAAGACAAGTAGTAGCAATTCCTTTATCCCACGAATGAAGTTAGGGAACAATGTTGTGTACTTTGTATGTATATTTTTTAGAAATTAATAAAAAAAGAAGTGTCAACACAAACACAAAAACAAACAAAACAGTGGTACAAAAATAAAAAAAATAAAAAAATAAAAAAACAGCGGTACAGAACCAATGATGTCATCTGTAAATTTTATTGAAGGATACAAGCTAGGAACTAAATAAATGGAAAGATGTTTTATAATTCTGGATGGAAATTCTTAATATGAATAAGCCAAATTTTACCAACTTAATATATACATTAATGCAATTATAATCACAATCTCAATGGAAAAACTTTTCTGGGTTACTATTTAAAGTTATTTTGAAGTTCAGAATAAATGCCTGAGAGTAGAAAAACAGACTATTGCAAGTAGAACAATATGATATTGGCCCAAGAATGCAAAAATGGATGTATAGAACAGAACAGAAAATCCGGAAAGAGATCTTCATTATCAAGTACTTATTACTGGGATGTCTTAAAATCCCTGAAGTGATAAGATTTCAAAAAGTCATCAAAACATTGTTGGGAATCTGAATGGTTTTAATTTTGCTGGAAGATTGCCTATTTGGCCATTTAAGTAAAAAATACATCTATCCTTTGACCCTATCCTACAGAAGTAAAATCACTAGTTCATAAGGTTGTATGTGCAAGAATGTATATTTTATTGTTGTGGCAGCAACAAAATAGGATGTAGCCTGGTGCCCATCAGGAGAATGGTGACAAATTATTGAACATTAAACAGTAAAGAAAATAAGTTAATATATTAACCTGGAAAGTGGAGAAGAACAACATATCAAGCCGTGACTAGTGACAGCATTCAGTAAATGGGATTGGAGGAAGGTTCTTTCATTTTTACTTTAACCCCTTTCGTATGGTTTGGAATTTTTACAATAGGAATGTACTTTCTTCTATGGTAAAATGATCAATATAGTTTTTTGTGGTTAAAGTATGACACTTGGAATATTACACACCCATAAAATTATAATTTCAGGGATATTAACAACACAGGAAATTGCTCATGATATATTGTTAGGTAAAATAAAAGCTGGATATAAAACTCTATATGCCATATGAAACTAAGTTTGTCAATCATATTCATGCATAAAAAACTGAAAGAAAATGCAACAATATGTTAATAGTGGTTAATTCTGTTTTTTAAAAAAATTCTTTATACTTTTCAGTGTTCATCTTATGAATGTTTTTCACTGAACATGAAGACAAAATTCTGACTTTAAAAGGGAAATAAAGACAGTGAATGCATGCCCCTGATGTTTGACATGCCGTCAGAGTGAGACTTGAGCCATAAGGCAACAGGAAACTCACTAATAAGAAAATAATTTGCAAAGTATACATCTAGGTATCATTCTCACAACAGTATGTAATTCTTTATAGTATAGGAAATGAGACTCACACTGGTGGAGTTTACTCAGCCAGCGTTCATGATGCAATAATTTGTGTGAACCTTCCAAGTCAGGGTTTGGCAACACATATTTGGCCCATGAAAGTATTGGTCAGGCAGGTCTGGGCATGCATTTGTAGGTAAGCCTTATCACAGCTGGATCCCTCTCCTTAGCTGAGTCAGAAGTCTCCAGGGGAAGAGCCACCCTCTCAGGCATCTAGAGGTTACCAGGCAAATCGGAGACCTCTGTCCCTGTGAGCTGACTGTGATAGCCTGGGGGCTCACTCCTCTGCTTCCAGTGCTGGGACCGCACTTGGAGTCCTGAATTCTCAAACCTACATGACAGCTCAGAAAGGTGGAGTATTTACTTCTCTACTAAGGACTGCTGGATACATAGATATCACTCTTTAGTAACTGTTGTAGGAGTACACATATAAACACACACGCACATTGCTTAGGGCCAGCCAAATTTAAGAGGTTAGCCTCTCTGACCCTCACTCACCCTGGGAAAAGAATGATTTCACCTGAAGCTCCACCTTCCACCCCTGCCAGGGCCAGAGCTGGAGGAAGGGACATTAAAGCATTGTGGAAATAAAAGGAGTTGGAGAAAAGAGGACTTCCCAGGGTGCCTTTCCTAGAAGGAAGCATGTTGGTTGAACTACTTCAATGAGCAAGTGAGGATAAGTGGTGATTACTGAGACCCCCAGTGGGAAGGGCTGCCTGGGTTGCCTGTGGGTTGGGTTTGGCCGAGTGGGGCAGGGAGTGAGAGTTGGCGGGAGCCATGCAAGAGTAGTGGAGGGCTGTCTGTAGGGTTCTCATGTCTGTCCTTCCTAGGCAGTGCTCAGACTCTCTTGACAATCAATGTCACGTGCACGTATGATGAGGTGCCTGCCTTTCCTGGCAGACTCCGAGAGAAGTTTTGGGGAGGGACCAGAACAGGGGGTGAGTTCCCACAACCCACCCTGCATGAACACTGGGTAAATGCAGGGGTCTGAAGACGTGAGTTGTGCTGTGGAGGACACTTCTGTGAGCCAGCTCAGTTCTTCTGCAGGCTAGTGTCTGGGAATACTGCTCCTGTCCTCAGTTGCCAAGGTAGATTGGAGGAATGGGGGTTAACACACTGATGCTGTGTCCCGTCTGTTCACAGGCTGACCCAGGCCTTGTCCCCTGCTCCAGTCCCATCAGAAGCTAGGATCTGTGGCTTCTGGTTACCCTCATATCCCTCTAGTCAAGGCCCCTCCCCTCCGTCTCAGCAGCCCAGCCATGGCTGAGATGGATGTGCCCCGAACACGGGAGCAGCTAGGGCCCTCACTGATGCACACTGCGTAATGTTGCGTTTACATTAGCACCAGCTCTCCAGCTAATGCTGGAAGTAGCCTTCTGGGCCCCAGAGCACTTACCATGTGAATTACTGACCAACATGATGGAATTTGGTTGCTGTAAAGTTCCACTATATGAAAGGCATCTGGCTTGCCTAATATAGATCCATCTAAAAGGAGGCTGAGCCTGGGAATGGCTCTACCCTCTCCCTTTTCAGCAAGCAGTTCTCTTGTGACCACTAAAAGTATTTTGTCTGCACCCAGGAGAGTCTCAAAATTCTTAGGCTTATTTAGCAACTGGTTTAAAACAGTTTGTGTTCATAAAGGGAAGGGATCTCAGGTCTTGAATCATTTACAAAAGACATGGAGCTCTGCAACTTCCTTGACTTCTTACTCAAGTTTGCTGGAAGTGGTCAACAAACAGAAAGAGAGAGAGAGTGCAAGGGAGAGCAAGTATACTTGGACCCCCAGGAGTAAATTGGAAAATGGTATTATTTCTATCCACCTTCCAACTGGACAATTGGAGTGGAAAGGGCAGACTCCAGGGCACCCTCCCCTCGGCTCAGGTACCTGTAGGAGCATTGCCAGAAACCTCTTCTCAGCCTCGTTCCGGCCATAGCACTGGAAGCTGTGTGTGTAGAGCGCATACGTGTAGCCGTACAAGGACACCTGTGTGATGTCACTGGTGTTCAGGTCCACCTTCTCTTCTGCCACGAAGGATATCTGAGTGGAGGCACCGCCTAAATCCAGGGCACCTGTGGTTTCCACGCCGTGCGGATGCACCCACATATGCCAAAGGTTCTTCTGCATAGTGGGGAACAGAAGCGAGAAAGAAGGCCAAAGGCACCACCTCTATTTGCCCAGGGTTCTCCACCCAAGGCCCATCTCCTACTGCTAAGAAGTGTGACAGGGGAGCATTCAGGACCAATTCTCTCCTTTTCTCTCAGGGGTTGTGAATTCAAATGCTACGGGAGCTGGGCAGAGAACATAGATGAGTACTAAATGAGTGAAGATTAGGTGTCTATAACAGGGACTGGTAGGGACTGTGACAAACTGGTGAGTCCCAGAGTTACACTCTGTTCCCACTGGTTGTTACCATGCAGGAATGTGAGCCCATTATGACCAGTCCCTCCAATTTTGGTGCCACAATTTTGGGTAAGGTGGTCAGAAGTAGCTAGAAATGTGGATTTTTATGTGAAATTGCCCAAATGTTAACGGTGGGTAATTAATTTAAAAATTTAAAATACATTTGAGGGGGAACAAAATAGGTCTTGGGCAGGATGTGGTCTGGGTGCCCTCAGTCTGTGCCCTCTATACTATGGAGGTTGTCTCTTGGAGGTGACTTTCTTCTGCACCTAAGAAACGGGGGCGGGGGGTGCAGAGATTGAACTCGTAGGGAGGCCTGAGGACACAGAGGGAAGACTTCCCTCTGTCTCTGGGGACTCAGGGAAGCCCACTGAGGGCTCTATAAATTCCATGACCATGGAGCCTCTTGGAAGGGTCATTCCCCAACTGCCCTTCAAAAGACTCATAGCCCAGTGTTAAATTTAGAGCCCACCCCTTCCAATTTCACACGAGCTAGTGAAGTGATGACATTCCTTCTCCCCTGTGCATTTGGTCCCGTTTATGACCCATGTTTTTTTCTCAGCTATTCGTATCTTTTCTTATCTATTGTCTCATAGGTGTTTCTCTAACACATCACATGATAGGAATGATACAGGACAGATGTCTATCACTCACAGGAGATGGGATAAATAGTAAGGTTAAAAACCATGCATTTGTTTCCACACACCTCCAGGAAATTTCCCATTAAATAGTTGGCTGTAATCCATCCATATACCCCTTCCTCTTGCCCAGAAATGATTTGAGCACCCCTAAAATCAAAGGGCTGGGACTTGAAGTAGCTTTGGATGCTCGCAAGGACTTCATTAGCTGCTGTTTCATTTTGCAACCTATGCAAGGCACAGAACACAAAAGGCTGAGTGCCCAGACAACACAGTCTTAAAATCCGTAGTCTCGCTCAGATGGAAACGTAAACCTCCCCACCTCCCTGCTGGTAGCGATGATTTTCCAGATGTGTGCAGTACATAGCAACCCCTTTTGCAAGCTGAAGACTTCCAGGGCAACCGCAAAACTGGGATGCACTTATTACCTGTCAGACTGCCAAGCAGGAAAATAGCTTTCAGTAAAAGAACAATGTGTTCTTCCCACCCCTACCTATTCCTGTTCCACTCTCCAGTGATCAGCTAATCATAAGAGCCTCCTACTTAACTGCCATTGCTCTGTGTCAGAGCAGCAGAGGCAAGGAGATTGGTGAAGGCATAGAAGTGGCATAAGTAATCTCTTGGGGGCACCATATAAAGGAATCCTCCCTCATCCAGCCAGAAGGAAGGGGAGCTTAGGAGGAAGGGGGAAAGGAAGAGGGTTGAGTTTTCTGCTGTTCTTGCATCATGATGATGGGATATGATGGTCACCATGACACTCAGTGGACTGAAAAACCACTGGTGTGGTGACTCACAGAGGAATGGCAGCAGAGCATTATTATATGCCCCATGACACAGTGTTAAAGCATCCATCTGCTGCCATCCACCCTATGAAAGAAAGCTCATTTGGGAGAGTATTTCCTCTTTCATCAGTGGATTAAGAAAGCCAAGAGCACTGGATCACTCCTGGCTCAGGAAGAAAAGCAAGGATACAAGTGGAATCAATGCCAGTTCAGTGGCAAATTATCACTGCTTGGAAAATAAGTCAGAGTTTTCCCAGTTTTATCATTCCCATCACAGCTGATTCTCATTAATTTTTTTTTATTTTGCTTTTCTAGTAATTAAAATATCAGGCCAGGTGCAGTGGCTCACGCCTGTAATCCTAGCACTCTGGGAGGCCGAGGCGGGAGGACTGCTTGAGCTCAGGAGTTTGAGACCAGCCTGAGCAAGAGCAAAACCGTCTCTATTAAAAGCAGAAAAATTAGCTGGGCATCGTGGCGTGAGTCTGTAGTCCCAGCTACCTGGGAGGCTGAGACAGTAAGATCGCTTGAGCCCAGGAGTTTGAGGTCGCAGTGAGCTACGATGATGCCACTGCACTCTACCTGGAGCGACACAGCAAGACTCTGTCTCAAAAACAAAAACCAAAACCCCCCCAGCTGGTTCCTCAGAAGAACAGATCGTCATCAGAAAGCAGTTTTACAAGAAGGAGTTGATACCTAATCTATTCAAAGGTGACATCCACTTTTTCCCCTGGTGGTGGCCTTCCTGTTCCATGGTTTTTGTCACGGGCTGTAAACCGCAGAGCCTTTTAATTACTTCTCACTGAGAGATTGGGGGGGAAACGACTAAGAAGGTGTCAGGTTCCTAAGAACTGTTTTTATAAGGAAGAAAGGCAGACGGAAGGAATTTATAGATCATTTCTATTATAGGTAAACTCAATCATTTTGAAATACAATGCAATGAGCAAAGAAATCTGACTTCTGTCCACATTCTACGTGGTCGGCCAGGACATCAGAACAGAAACGAGGGTAGGGAACTCCAAGGCAAAGGCCCAGTCCATCGGAGAGTGCTTCATGATTTCTTTTTATGACCACATAAAAATGGCTCTGTTTGTTTTTCCTTTATATTTTCTTCATGCCCGGACTTACATGATTGGAATCACAGATAGAGTGCCTTAGAGACAGAATGCGTGTCATCTTCTTGTGAGAAAGCCTTATTGCAATGCTTACACTGGCCTCTACCCTGAGCACATTTAAATTTGGCATTTCTTTTTGGAATAATTTCTCTTTTATTTCAAGGTCAAGGAAATATTATAATGGAGAAAAGACATTCAAAAACAAAGCAACTGGGCTAAAAAAATCATGGCTGTTAGAAGGAACTAATTGAACGAAACGAGATCTTTGTTTTGAAGCAACTCCAAAGGCTCTGATTGACATGAGGTGCAGATATTCCATTGTTTTAAAGCAGAATTCAGTGACATTTTATTACGGGCAGAAGGTATATAGCTGTGGGTTGCACTTACTGTAGAACTTAGCTGGTCGTTCACAGATGTCAAAATCCCAAGTGTCAAAAACAACTACTTTGCTAAAGAACTAGAGGTACACCCCATGAGATTTCACATTACCTCCTTTTTCCCAGTGTTTTCAATAAAATCACCAAGGGAGATTTTAGAACTGTTTCCTTCTGGGTATTAAAATAAAGACTAAAAGTTTCCCAACCTTTAAAGTCCAAGCTTATGGCATAATATGGGTTTCTTGCTCTCGGGTTTGTTCCCAGAAATAGAGTTCCACTCTTGGCAAGGTCCCACACACTCTTGGCTATTTTGGTCAAATGGGCTTGTTTGTGGCATTTCGCCTTTACCTTAGCAAGCGCATCCCAGCCGTGGCTCCCAGGTGAATGCGCGTGGATCTGTGGAGGTGGGTTGGAACCTGCTCCTTGACTTGGTGCATGCACTCCTCAAAGGCTCTGGGGGCATCCTGGGGTTTTTTCCCATAGCTGGAGATCCCAGAGCCTGCAGAGCAAGCGGGCAGCACTTGTCAGCATTCCCAGGAGCAAACAATAGGAATACAGCTTTTAAATAAAAAACAAATTGGCTTTGGAAAGTATTAACCCAGTAATTTGGTAGGGGATTGAAAAGAGGTGGATGTACTAAGTTCCTTGTGGTCACATTGATCAGTCCACTCCCAATCTCTGGAAGGAATGAATTACAAGGTGAAAAAAGTAAGCCAGGGCCTACTTTAAAAAGATGTGTCCATTATGGAAATTTTAAATATAAATAAAAGTAGAGAGAACTGTATATCGAACCTCATGCACCCATCTCCCAGCTTCAACAGCAATCAACTCTTACTTCAGCTATGCTCTTTCCCACTCTCTCCACAAAGCAAATTGCAGACATTGCTTCATTTCATTCCAGTATTTTAGTATGTGTCACTAAGGTAAGAATTCTTTGAAAAAAGCATAACTAGAGTTCCATTGTTACATCTATAAAAATTAAAAATAATTTCTTAGTATCATCAACTATCTAGTTATGGTTCATATTGACTCCATATTCATTCTCATCCTGCCTTTCAGTCTTTTTCTCCCTCCTTTCCTCCCTCCCTCTTTCTCTTTCTCTCTCTCTCCCCCCTCTCTCTTTTGCATGAATCAGGATCCCAACAAATGCCATACATCACAATCTCAAGTCTCTTTTAATCTATTGGTTCTGCCCTACCTTTCTATTTTTCCTTGTAATTACTAAAAATTTCCTCGCAATTTCTCTGTCCTGCAGAGTTTCCACAGTCTAGAATTTGCTGATTGTACCGCACAGTCCAATTAACATCTTACTTGGCCTCTGGTATTTTCTACAAATCGTTAATTGAATGTACAGGCTTGATCAAACTCAGGTTTGAATTTTTCCAAAAATCATACTTGATAGGGGTTAATGTGGACTTACAATAGGAGGCCCATAGTGTCTGGTTGTCTCTCGTTGTGTGCTGTCAGCAGTCATCACTTAGCATGGCTTAGATCCATGATTTCATTAGCGGTTGCAAAATGATGATACTTCAATCCTATCTTTTGTTTTTCATTTATTACCTAAAATACTTTCATAAGAGAAAAACCTTCCCATAATTAACTGTTTGGTTACTCTATGGTATGGTTTGTACAGAGAAGGCAGGATAAGTGCTTGATTATTTTCCTCTGTTTACCAGCTTTAAAAGTATAGTTTCCACTCCAGCATCCCCTAATTTAATCCACGAAATATTTTGCTTGTTTTTGTGGATCTTTAGGAACATATGACTTTAAACATATTTGATGTGTGTTGATTTATTGCAGTTATTTTTATTGAGCATCTCATCTCTGGCCAGCGGGGTCCTCTTCAACATGACTCAGAAGCTTTGAGGGCTTCTTTGCTTTCTGAGTAACAGAATATATCAGATGACTTTGTACATTTCCTGCCCCAGATCTGAAATCAGCTATTTCTCCAAGGAGTCCTGGTTCCTTTTATTGAAAAATGGTATTTAGTGTTCAAACCTTGGAAGCTAGGGTATTTACTCCAAATCTTTTCAGAAGACAGACCTAGGGAAAACTTTATTTAAGAGAATATACACCATGAATTCTTATCAATACTTCCAATTCAAATTCAAGACTACAGGATTGTTTTACTTAACCTCTTTGATCTTACATCTTTACCTTCTTTTTCCTATGCTAAAAATCATGATTTCCAGCAACTCCAACATCATTCATTTGCTTTACTTCACAATCTACACACAACAGTTTCAGCATATAAATACCAGCACTGCCACCAACTGTGTGATTATTAAAAACAGTTTGAGAATTTTTTAAAAAGTTCTTTTTGTCCTTAGGGTATATCCCACTAGGGATGTACAGTCAAATGACCATATTTAATCATTTGAAAATATTCTTTCTACATGGTTATGCCAACAACTTTTTAAAATTTTTTATTTATTTTTTGTTCTCTTATGGATCATCATTGTGTAATATGCTAACAACTTGACATAAAATTAGCCTAATTAGGCTAGTTTGTTTCATTTTGCTTTTGAATTTTAGGAATTGCTTTTTAAAAAACTATTTAGTTTTATAGTTATCAAAATAGCTACATAGTTCTAAAATCAAACCTACAAAACTAGGTATAATCAGAGACATCAAGCTCCTACCCTTGTCTCCTCTTCCTATAAGTAGTTTTTTTAATGTTTATCTAATGTTTGTTTAATATAAGCAAATACACATATATTTGGTATCACCTCACCTTTTAAACAAATGGTTACTTACTATATACACATTTCTCCACTTTGCTTTTTTGCATTTAACAATATTTCCTAGCCACCATTCCACAGCAGTATATAAATGTTCTTCATCCCTTTTACAGTTGCATTGCATGCTGTTGTGCGAATGTAACTTAAATTTATTCTACCAGTCCAGGATCTGAGTTTAAATAAGTCCTAGTTTAGGAAAGAAAAAGTATAGGACAGATAAGGAAGTTGGAGAGAATATAATTCCTCTGGAAACTTCCTTGGTCTGTTTGGAATTGTTAGAGCCACTGTCTCCTTCCACTGCCCTTTCTCAACCTTTTCCACTCATCTTTCAACTACCACAAACCATTAAAAAAACCTGAGGACTCTAATTACAAGTTTTGTTTGGATGTGTCCCTTAAGACGCACAGACATGTGGATTTCATCCGCAGTGCTAGAGAAGCAAGGACAGGCTTTCCCAACCTTGGCCAAGGTCACAGCCTCTACTGCTGTCATTTCTCCTCGGGGAATGGCCTCCCACGACAGATGACAGCAAAACAAGCCAGGGGCTTGAGGAGCATGGCAGCTTCGTCTCAGGAGTTCAGAACTGAAGGAGCTGGTGAGAAGCTCATTAGAGCTAATAACAATAACAATAACAACAATCAAATAAATATATGCATGTGTGCATATATGTATGTATGTAAAAATATACTTTAAAAAAAGAAATTTTTCCCCTCTGGAAGGGAGGATTGCAGATAATTTTACTTCCATTTTATTTATCTGTATTTTCTGATTTTCACACAATGAAAATTATTATTTTGTAATTAGAAAGTTATTTAAAACAAGGCACACAACTCTCTCAGTAGCATAAAATATGAGATTAAGTCCTCTGTATTAACGCATAAATCAGGCAAATTCCTATGCGATAGATTACTTAACAGGGCTTTCTTTATTTTCTTTCCAAAATGTCAGTAAATCCAACAAAAGCAACAAAACTATGCTGAATGTCATGTCAGTGTTCCTGTTACTCTAATTCTTTCCTGTGAAACTAGTAAAATGAATCCCTATTTACTGATCATTCAGCTTCCACAGTTAATCAATATATAGCCAATCTTATTTTCATTGACACTCTCTTTTTTCCATCCTCACTAGATTATTGTAAAGAAAATCCCAGGCATTTTATCAATTCATCTGCAAACATTTTAGTATATATTTCTAAGTGATAAGAACTCTTAAAAACATAACCGTGATAGCTAAGAAATTATTACACCTAAAAAAAAGTCCTTAATATCATTAAAGAGACAGTCAGTATTCAAATTTCCCAGAATAAAGCCTGAGCAACATAGCAAGACCTTGTCTCTAAAAAAATAAAAATAAAAATAAATAGCTGGGCGTGGTGCCATGTGCCTATACTCCCAGCTACTCAGGAGGCTGAGGTGGGAGGATCACTTGAACCTAGGAGTTGGAGGAGTTTAAGGCTGCAGTGAGCTACGATTGCATTGCTGCACTCCACTCTGGGCAACAGAGCAAGACCCCATCTCTAAAAAAGCCAAAACAAAACAAAACAAAAAAACTTTTCTGCATAGCTCATATGAAACAGGTACCAAAGTCCATATCTTGCATGTGGATGACAAGTGTTTTAAGATTCTTTAATCTATAACAGTTTTCCCACCCTCTTTTTCTTCCTTGCCAGTTATTTATTAGAGAAACCCTATCACTTGTCAGGGAGATTGTCTCTCATTCTGGATTTCACTGATTGTATCCTTGAGGTGTCATTTAACATGTTCCTCTACCTCCTGGATTTTTTATTAACTGGGAGTTATGTTTAGAAATGTGATTATATTCAGATTTGATAATTTTGGCAAGAGCACATAGGTGTACTAGGCCTTGCACATCATGTCTGTCTAACTTCTTAGGTTATGACCTCCCCATCAGCCTTTCACTTAATGGCTCACTTCCTCTCCCTTCAAATAACCTGGATTTGGTTTCTGGCTTTCCTCTCCCATGGCTACCATTCCTACTAAGTTCCTTTGTTGGATCCATTGATGGTCAAGGCCATTGATGCTCATGCATTATCAACCTACATGCTTCCTATCAAATTCAGCATAAAATAATGTTGACCTTCAAAATACCTCCCAAATCTAAGCACGTCTCATCCCTTCCCCAGAGCCTTCCTGGACCAGGGCTTCTCAACCTTGGCACTACCGATAATTCTTTGATGTGGGGGCTGTGATGTACATTGCACAATGTTTAGCAGCATGCCTGGTCTTTACCCACCCGAAGCCAGCACCACCACATCTAGTCATGACAATCAAAAAGGTCTTGAGACATTGCCAGAAGTTCCCAGGGGGGCAAAATCTCACCATGTTGAGAAGCACTGGTCAAAGCCAAACTGACCATCACATCTTTCACTCGTACTGCTCTAATAGCTCTTAACTGGTTTCCCTCCTTCTAATCTTAGTCCCTGCGTATATGGTCTATGTCAACAGAGTGATCTGTTAAAATTGTAAGTCACATCATATTAGTTCCCTGGTCAGAATCTTCTAATAGCTTCCCAATATACTCTGAAGAAACTTCATTTGAGTCACAGTCTAATCCCTCGCTACATCCCAAGGCCCTGGCCTTGGCTATAGCTTCAGCCTCATTTCTCACCTTTCTTCCAGCCATGCTGGCCCATTGGCTTTTCCTAGAACATGCTGAGCAGCTTCCCCCCTTGGCCTTTCCCTCGCCATGTCTTCTGCTCAGCATGTTCTTCCCCCAGACATTTATTAATACTTGGCTCACCCGCTCATCTCACTTTTGTCTCTGCTCACCTGTCATCTTCTTTGTCATTCCCTGACACTCCTGTCTAAAATAGCATGACAGTTCTCCACCCTGCTTGATTGCTCTTCACGGCACATCTCCCTTACATATTATACACCCATTTATTTTTTTGTCTGTTTTCTTCATTGTAATATAAGTTCCATACTACCTAACAGCAGATATTCTGTAAATTTTGTTTATTTCTAAACTCCCAGTGCCAAGAACAGTTCTTGGCAAACAGTGGGCACCTAATACATATGTATTAATTGAATGAATGGGTCAATCAATCAATGAGACTTTTCAGCCAGCACATACCTCTATAGTAATTATTGTGTAGTCCAATCTGGGGCAAACAAAATACAATCTGCTACAGCTGGTCTCTGGAGAGCAGCTGGTGAGGAGCAAGATAAACCTTGGGGTATGTCACCAGAAGGCCTATTTGCATAAGATCCCTCCAGCCTCCTACAGGGAAAAAGGAGATGGGGCTCACAAGCTCCTGGGATACTGGGATTTACCACCAGTGAAAAGAGCACTGAAATTACTATTTCAACATGGGGAGGGAGGTTTGAACAGATGGCACAAAACTTACCCAAGGTGGGACAGAAGCAAAAGACATGTGCCTCAGCTTGGGCTCTGGCCAACTATTGACAAAGGATGCTTTTTGATACTAATGTTGACCTGGTCCCTGAAGCAACTCTTTGAGGCATTTCCATGGAAGAAATAGTTAAGTTTAGGCTTCAGTAGAGTTTAAGGGATTTTTAATCACTGGTTTAAAGGAAAGACATTGTGAACATCCCTTGGGGGTGAAGGCAGCAGCAGGCATGACCACCACAAAAGAGAGGCATGCAGGGAATCAGGCCCCCCAAGAGGATGGCTTTAACACAAGAACCCAAAGGTGCAGACACCAGCACGGGGACCACCAGCAACGAACTCATGGAAAACAGCAGCAGCTGAGGATTGATACCCACCAGGGACCCCCAGAGAAAGAAACTTCTGAGGGCTGTGGCCTCTGGGAATCACTGCTGGGTGAGCAAGCATTCACCACCCCTTCTGTCTGCCCAAGGCAGAGGGGTCCTGGGAAATTTGCAATTGAGAAACCAGAAATCCAAATTATCCTTGGAGAAGCCACATGTCTTGGAGGGGATGACACTTGCTGAACTTCAACTCTGTAATTTAAGCTTTAGTTAGTGGTCTTCTGTTCATTCAGAGTATATATGGATCCCTGAGGCTACTGTGATCAAAGAAGGGAAGATCCATTTATGGATGCGCTGCGGGTTCCATGACTCTGTGGGCCCAGGAACCCTTCCCCTGAGGGACTGCCTGTGACTCTTCCCCATCAAAGTCCTACCTCTCTCTACAGAGCCACCAGGACTGACTTAGCTGAATTGCTCTTGTAAGTCTAAAGACAGAGATCTTGTAACTGTGGGACAGAGTAGCCATTGGCAAGAGGATCAACAAGGAGATCTGGATTGTAGTGCCCATGAATAATAACAGCTAATACTTATTAAGCACTTACTGTATGCCAGGCATTTGCTACCCTGCTTTACATATATTTTGTCATTTAATCTTTAAACCACTCCTATAGGGGTAGGTAATACTATTATTATGTTTTTTCTTTCTTTTTCTTTCTTTTTTTCTTCTTCTTTTTTTAGAGGGTCAAGCCTCAGAGAGTTTAGATAACTTTCCCGAGCTCACACAGTAGGGATGAGGTGAAGTCTTAATCACTATCCTCCATTTCTCTCTCTTTTCTTGGAGTGGATGGTCTCTCTTTTTGAAAGAAGCATCCTCCTGCCCTTTTCATGCTTGGAGGTGAGAAAATGGCTCAGATGTTAGCTGAACAGACCTGGGATCACTGGATGAGGTCAGAGCAAGGCTACTGCTGCCTGTGTCTTGTGGATAACAGTGAAAGCAATACTCAGAAAACATCCCCAGTTGTGGTAACCCAAAGACGTGCTATGCAGATGCCCCTTCAAATAAAGACATTGTCCCAGCTGTAAGCTCCTTCAGGGTTTGCTTCAGTTGGAGGGAGCTGCCTTGCTCAAGATCTTGCTCTTCCCAGGGTGGTAAACACCCAGTGAGTGATGGCAACAGAGGTATTGCAGCCCAGCCACGTCACGCCATTTCAACCCCGCACAGAGTAACTGATCGCTGAAGCTTCATCAGGCCTGCATTGAAGTTTGACTTTTTTGCTGTGCAGTCCTTCTTCTGCCACCCTTCCTGCCACAGGAGTGGGTCTCTAATAACTACCCTGCATCCCAAACTCTGTCTTGATATCTGCTTCTAGAGAACCTAACCTGCAATACCTGGGGAGCAGCTCCTGGCTGCCTCACCTGATTATCCAAACTCACCTGCTTATGCAAAGAAGACTCTTGGTCTCTCTACGGACAAGGCTAGCCCTGCCTCCCAACTTTTTCAGTCCCATGGATCCCATGAACTTATAGTATTTGGGCACCTCACAGAAGGAAATGAAGGAGGCTCCTGGGGGCTAGGAGGACAGGTTCAGAGTCTTGAACCTGTTGTCCTGTGGACTAAAGGACACCCTGAGCACATTCAGGACATGCTGGTTGGGAGGCTCCAGGCCAACTCAAAGATCCTAATGCTCTAAAGAGGAAGAGGGTGGCTTTATAAAAGGCCTACACATATACATACTCACTAACTGGGCTTGATTATGTGGTCTAAAGGATTAATCGTAAGGGGCAAAATTATAATACTTTTGATAGACGAATATCTTTATGACCTCAAGATAGGAAAGGATCCCTTAAATAAAACATACAAAAGAGAAAACCACAAAGGAGAAGACTGATGTGTACCTACATAAAAATTAAGAACTTCTATTCAGCAAAAGACATCACAAAGAAACTAAAAAGACAAACTATAAACTATAAGAAGATATTAGCATTCATATAATATTGGCAAAGTATTCATATTCAGAATATTTATAAGGAATTTCAATGAATCAATAAGAAAAAAATCAAGCAATTCAGTAGAAAAATGATCAGAAGACATGAACAGACATTTCACAGAAAACAGAAATGGCCATAAATGCATGGAAAGATATTCAGTCTTATTAGTAACCAAGGAAATACAAATGTCCATCAACAAGGAAAAATGAATACACCATAGCTACTGATATCAATGTAGATGAATCTTAAAAGTCCACTGTGAACAAAGCAAATTACATAAAAATGTATGTTTGATTCCATTTATATAAATATGTTTGATTCCATTTAAAAAAACAGGAAAAACTAAATACATAAGACAAAACTATAAAGAAGAACAAAGAAACAGTTAACATAAAATTCAGAGTATGTTGTTGGGGAGGCAAGCAGTTGCATGGAGGGTCATTAAAGATCCTGATAATATTCTATTTCAGGGGTTGGAAGCCCATGTTTACCACCTTTTCTGTAAAGCCTATGAGCTAAGAGAGTTTTTACATTTATTAATTTTTTAATTTTTTTTATTTTTTGAAACAGGATCTCACTCTTAGGCTGGAGTGCAGTGGCCTGCACATAGCTTATTGCAGCCTCAAACTTTTGGGCTCAAGCAATCCTCCTGCCTCAGCCTCCTGATCGTTTTTAACAGTGGAGAAAAAATTAAAAGAATAATATTTGATGTGAGAAGTGTATGAAATTCAACATTTTGTGTCCATAAATGAAGCTTTACTGGAGCAGAGCTGTGCCCATTTGTTTACATACCATCAATCCCCCTCTGTACTCACCCCCCAATATACACAGCCACTCCTTGCCCCTGTTGGAAGACAATTTTCCATGTGTCTCCTGTGTTTCTGCATGTCTTATGAGCAGAAGTGCTGACTGCCTTTGTTCTGGACTATCTTTTTAAGGATGTTTGCAGAGCAAGAAGCCTTGGAAGACAAACATAGTATTTTCTTCCAGAGCAAAAGGCAAGCATGCTCACTGCCCATTATAAATGTTTCAGGTTTCCTAATCTCAGGCTTCCTCTTCTTTAACAGAACCCACTGCATGGTCACATACTATCTGGCCCTCTTTATGTCATCCAGTGCAAACTGGGAATCAGAGAACCAGTTCAAGAAAATACTGATACTCTGGCTACTGCTATTACTGTAATAAACTGTCCTTTGTTTCTGACCCAGGAGTCCGGTGTCTTCCAGTATCCATAAAAATATGGCAGGGTAAAATCTCAGACCCTTCACAGTTCTTGACACCCAGCTGCCACATTTACAGATGTGTGAAGTGAGGCCCAGAGAAGGGAAGTGACCAGAGCAAGGTTACTCCACTGAGGAGCAGCAGCATTAGTACAAGGTCTTATGTTTTCCTGACCCCCCACCGAGTCCTACCTCATTCCCTGCCTCCAGGCAGCTTCTCAGGACCTCTCCAGGCCTCCAAAGGACTTAGGACTCCACCTTACTTCCCTCTGGGCCTCCCAGACATTTGGTCCTTACCTTTCACACTACACTTGAAGGTTTGACTGACCACTCCGGTATTGTTCTCCTTCTCTGCTGGCCACTGATACACGTAGACTGTGGTTCTGGAAGACCCAGCATCCAGCACGATTCCATACTGGATAAAAAGGGGAAGGAAGAGTTAGAAGCAGGCTGGGGCCCCCTGAGGACTCCTTTCCCAGTGGGCACTGAGAGTCCTGAATACGTTAATCCACACTGATTCACTTAGGTTGGGGCTGACCAAGAGAAAACTATTTTCTCCAACCAAGTTTGTCTTGCCGACTGTGGGGGAGGAGGATGAGGTGAGGCAGGGCAGGTTCTAGGGCAGGTTCTTGGGCGTGCATTGGAATCACCTGAGGGGCTTCAAAAACTCCCAATGCCAAGGGTGCACCCCAGACCTATTAAATCAGAATCTCTGAGAGTGGACCGGGGCATTGACAAGTTTTAAAGCTCCCCGGGTGATTCTAATACACAGCCGAGGCTGAGAATTGTATTCCATGGATCTTGCAAAGACTTCAACCTGACCTCTGAGGTGAGGACAGGAGCCACCAGGGTCTCAGGAGGGAAATGAATGCTCAGTCAGCTGGATGCCCTCTGGCCTCGGGACTTCTGGTTTATAGCCTGGGAATAAGCAGCCAGAAAAAAACTACAGGAAGAAACTGTAGGAAGTTCTCACAGGGTTAGAGACATGTTAATACCTACGTCAGCCCTCAGAATTAAAGTATTCATAATTAAGGAGAAAAAAACAAAATACAAAATAATACCAATTTGTTGCTCTGACTTTAGTAATAGGTTCGTGAACAAACAGACGGGCAGGTGTTGCCGGGCAGTGCTGTGCCCAGGAGAGCAGGCTGGGAGTCCTGGACCATCCTGCCTAGCTTGAGGCAGGTACCAGGGAGCTTCATCTGAAGGTTTGGTCCAGCCCAGGCCCTGGACCAAATCTGACCAGGGTTTAGCAGCCTATGGAGATTGGAATTAGTGATGCTGATCTAAGCCCCATGTCCAGTTCTTAGAGTTATCCCAGGGGCATCCAGAGGCCTTCAGGGTAGCAGCCTTTCCCCCGTCCCACTGCTTCCACGGAAGAAGATGGAGTTGAGTCTATAGGTAGGCTGACTCAGATGGATTCTTGAGTTCACAATGCTGGGTAAGATGCCTAATCTCTCTGAGTTCCCTCATCTTCAAACAACGTACTTTCAGAAGCAAATAGAAGATCGTATGCATGATGCTTAGTGACTGCTCAATAAATACAGTCTATTATCAAATATTAAAAAGCCTGCCTAGAAAAATAAAGAAAATTACAAAACAAGAAAAAGAGAAAAGTAAATAACACCCCTCAAATCCAAATATTTGTTTTAACCCCTTGTTATATATCTTTTTATACATATGTGTTTAGATATATATTTTTAAATCAACATGGGCTCATGTCATACATAGTTTTTTTTTTTTTTTTGCAATGCTCTTTTCTTTTTCTTTTTTTTTTTCAGATAGGGTTTCACTCTGTTGCCCAGTCTGGAGTGCAGTGGTGTCATCATAGCTCACTACAACCTCAAAACTCCTGGGCTCAAGTGATCTTCCTGCCTCAGCCTCCCGAGTAGCTGAGACGACAGCATGGGCCACCATGCCCCGCTAATTTTTTTTCTACTTTTTGTAGATACAGTGCTACGTCACTCAGGCTGGTCTTGAACTCCTAGTCTCAAGTAATCCTCTTGCTTTGGCCTCCCAAAGTGCTACGATTATAGGCATGAGCCACTGCACCCCGCCTGCAGTGCTCTTTTCTTAACAGTATATCATTTCTCTCTGCCAGTAGAAATATCATCATTTTCATATATTCATAAAATGCCGTGAGATATAGAATAATTTATTCAACCAGTTGCCTGATTCTAGACATTTAGGAGATTTCCAACACCCGACTACCTATATTACAAATGCTTGTTTCATTTGAAATGGGCCCAAATAAAAAAAGTTGCTCCAGCTTCTGCATCACAGCGTCTCCTTTCTATTGAAACAGAATATCCTGTGTACACTGGCATTCGAACTTGGACGGCCTCTTAATCTCAGCCCTTCAGTCTGATGAATGTTGATAGGGATCCTGACATGACATCCCTCTGTGTGAACAGAGGTGGCATTGTTCGATATCTGTCCCAGGCAGAGACTCACAGTGAGATTAAAGCGCAGGTTGAAACCGAAGGCAAGAAGGAAACCAGGCACTAAAGAAGTCCGGGCCTCCAGATTCTCAGTCTTCTTTCTCTCCTCCCTCCGGCCGACCCGAGCACCACCACTCCCACCAGCCCTGTCGTACCTGGTGCTGACCCATAAAATAAGAGAGAGAGAAGAAGACAGCATTGCCTGCCCTTCCCCAACCTTTATTCCAACCTCTCACAAAGGATGTGTGTCTTTCCTGTGTACACAGCCCGGGGCTGTCGGGCCAAGATCAGCAAGAAGGAAGAGTATCCATTCTCGCTTGTAACTCTGACTGGGATCCAGCTTTCGCCAGGGTCTGGAGCAGCCAGACTTTGCTCGCTGAGCCTGGAGAAGTGGCTGCCTCTTCAGCACCTGCTGATGGGCTGACAGGGGCCAACCTATTTCTGACTAACACTGACCTAGCCCCACCATCATTCACTGACATTTTCAAAAGTGGAAAAATTGGTCTTTAACCAGTTTTGAGAACTTATTTGCCTAAATCAGTGGAACTCAATGTGGTTTCATTGGGGAAGGGGGTATGGGAATGAATTATTTTCAGTTCAGCTAGGGAGGTGATGCTTGGATGAAAAGTAATCAGTAACCCTCTGTCTAATGCAGTGTCAGAAAAAAGGCATGGCTTGAATGTGGATCTGAAGACACACTCAGTGGGTTAAATGAAAGGAAACAGGCTTCAGTTCTAAACTCCCTGGTCCAACACTTAAGGACTGAGTGATCTGTCAAAATCAAAAGCAAAGTCATATGGTCAGCTTTCTTAGATATTTTTGTTATTATTATCACTATTTCTATGATAATAAGACTACTAGTAAGTAGTACTAAACATTATTGAGCACTTATGCTAGGCACTGCACAAAGTGCTTTTGATTTGTTTTGTTTGGTTTTTGGAGACAAAGTCTCACTCTGTCACCCTGGGTAGAGTGCAGTGGTATCAGCCTAGCTCACAGCAACCTCAAACTCCTGGGCTCAAGCCATCCTCCTGCTTCAACCTCCAGAGTAGCTGGGACTACAGGTGCACACTACCACACCCAGCTAATTTTTTGTATTTTTAGGAGAGATGGGGTCTCGTTCTTGCTTAGGCTGGTCTTGAACTCCTCACCTCAAGTGACTAGAGTGCTAGTATTACAGGCCACTGCACTGAGCCCTTTAATAAGTGTTATTGACTTTATAAAGGCAGGTGTTGTCATCATTCCCATTTGACATATGGGGAAACTGAGGCTCACAAAGCTAAGTATATGCCCAAGATCACACACCTGGGAATAAAGCATGGGCTTAACTGACTCTAAAACATGTACTCACAGCCACCATTCCTTCACTGAGCTCCAAGGAAACCAAGTCTAACGGAATGATTGTTCAGTATTATGGTGCCTGATACGGTATTGCAGACTTCCTTTGTTCAGACAGAAAGTTCCTTGAAAGCACACTCTTAGTTAAGTGGTGTGCAGAACTGGCTGGAGGAGAGCAGGACCAATTTGTATAAGGGGGCTGGGGCTTTCTGAAAAAGAAGAAACCTCTTATCCAACTCTTGCTCTCCAAGGGATAGACCAGGGTGGGCCACAAGGCACTAGAAATCCAGGCTGATGAGCAAGGCTCAATGAGGGTTAGAAGGAAATGGCTTCAACACAGACTGGCCCAGCGGTTATGCTTTGGAGAGTACAGGCTGAACGTGGGAGTATAGGCTAAAACGGCCTGTAATCTTGGACCCAGTATGGGGAACTAATGTGGCCTGAGCAGGCCACAGGGGAAAAGCCTGTCCCTGAAATGTTAAGACTATGCAGGACCCATCTTCAACAGTGACATCACGTGGCTGCAAGAGGCAATGGCAATGGGATATTGGTCACCGGTCTGAGATGCTCCAAGGCTCTTAGATTAGGGGGTAGGGAGGGCGAAGCCTCAAGTGGAAGATATTGGACTTAATGAGAAAAAAGCAGGTGGGGGCCCGAGTGAAAAGTAAAAGTGATGGCATCATGTTTACTCTTCAAGCTTGTGGAGCAGGTTAGACCAGTAACACAAGGGACTGGGGACATTTTCACCCCTTGACTGAGTTTTAATAGTTCTGCTCTTAAATTGATGTAAACCAAGTTTAGGCAAGCCAAGGTTGGATTTAATAGCCGAGGAGGCTTGCCTGAGGGTCTCATGTAACATTCCAGGGCCCTCCAGACAGGCTGATGTGGAGCTGCCGCTCAGAACCAACTGTCAGCTGCACATAAAGCCAAAACAGGGCTTTTGGTACAAAAAACATAAACATGACAAACAATTCAAAAGCCCTCATATTCATTCAACTTCGCCCCCAGCACGCTGCAAAACAAAAGGAGAGAGTCTCTCAATAACCCGAGAAAAACTATATGTGGAACTCTCTCTTCAGACGCTGTCATTCTGTTTCTGGTTCAGCTGGCTCAGAACATCCGTGTTTTCTTACATTTAATCACCCAATTAAACAGAATAGAACTTCTGAGTCAATCTTCCTACGTTACAGAAATTTCTGTCCCCTGCAACTGTGACTACGGTCTGATAGCAAGATTCTGAAAAGATTTAATATCTCTTTGAACTGATGTGGCATTGCAGACTTCCTTTGTTTAGAGAGAACGTTCCCTGAAAGCACACTCGAGCTATTAATATCTGCTAATTGGTGGAGGGTATGTCTTCTGGTCCCTCCAAAGCCTTGCTTAAGGCCGCTGTTCTCTGCTATTTTCTTTCCTTTATACCAGCGTTGCTATTCTCAGTCTGTATAACCACGAGAAGCTCTTTGCCCTTTCTGTTTCTCTGTTTTCTCATTTGCAAAATAGGGATGATAATAATGATAGTATTTACATGGAACAGTCACTGACGAGTCCCTGCCTATATCCCCTCAGATCTTACCACTGTGGTGTATAACCATCTACCCTCCACCTGCCTGCAGGCTTCCCTAGTGGCCTGGGCCTCCCCAAGCACACAGTATGCCAGAAATCCTAGAGAGTTACATCCCCCAGGAAGCAGACTTTCACCCAAATGACTGATGGAAGCACAAATATGCCCTTGAGTGGGACAGCTGTGAGGCATGTTTCTACAGGCCCCCTGATATGGGATGACTCTAAGGTGAATTCTGCACTGGCTCCCGAGGTCCCCAGCAGGACTGAGCCCCAGCTGCCCACAGTGCTACCCGCTGTCCACTGCCTGACCTCCTCTCACTTCCCCATCCCCCTGCCTGCGCTTCCTGGCATCATCCCCAGATGATTTGCTTGCGCTCACATCTTTGACAAGGGGAGCCTAACCTAAGACAGTGGCATTAAACATGTGGTGCCCAATGGTGCCCTGTATACTGCCTTGGGATCTCTACTTTTCTCTACTCACTTTACCCTTCCAGTCTTTCCATCCAATTCCTCCATGTCCTCCAGCACAAATAGAGGACTTACCTCTCACCTCCAGAATAAGTAGAAGCTATCAGTTGCTAACTGCCTTAACCAGCCCGTCCCTAACACTCATGGGATCCGAGACAAAATTTTATAAATAGAGGCTTTTATCCTGCCCCGTTGCCCCAAACCTGTTCTCTTCCCACTCCTGCAAATCCATAGAGGGCCCTATGCACCTGTGTGTGGGCAGCTCGTATCCCACTTCCATGCTCTGTCTATGCCCCCTGCAAGCAGCTGCTTCTTGGCCACCCCTCAGACCAGAGGTGAGGTCCACCCTTGGGAGGTCCACGCAGACCCTGGATTCTGAGGTCCCAGGCACCACAGCGTGTTCTAGTAGGGGGAGTATGGGCTCTGGGTAGGCACATTCCTTTGTGTCATGGAGAGAGATGAAGCTGGAGTACAGCTAGAGCTGGTCCTTCTGAAATGTGGGGCCCAGGGCAGGGGCCCCAGTTACTGGGTCTAAGGGTGGTACTAGCCTTCACTCTCCTTCCCCTATTCCACAAACATTCCTGCATCTGCATCCATCTTCCCTTCCTTTCTCCTGTGCAAAGCAGAACACGTTCTCCTATCAGAGACCAATCTCTCCTTCTGGGGTCTCCATTCAGAACTCAGGATCATGGAGAAGTGGGTGGCTGTGAAGAGAACCCTGGCCTTGGGAACAGAAGAGACCAGGTTTCAATTCTGGTCTTGCCATTTGCTGGCAAAGTGGTGGCCACAGTGCTTGCTTTGCCTACCTTCTTACGGTTTGCACAAGAGCTAAATGAGATAGATCAGGGAAGAGTGCTCACTAGACTGAAAAGCACTATGCAAAGTGAAAAGAGATATCACTCTTACTTGCAGTCCCGATTTTATATACAGTAGTTTACAGAAGAAGGCAGTGCCTGGAGCATGGGAAAACAGCTTCTCTAGGCCTCAGCTGATGTCTTTGGACAACCAGATAATTTGTTTTCCTCTCATCATTGGACAGTTGCATAGGGGTCCCCCCGCTTTTATTCACTTTATTCATGAGGGTGAGATTCTTAAGTAAAATATTCTGTCAAGGAACCAAATGTCATTATCTAAAGGAGATTTTCCTCTAATCCTTGAGGAAAGTAGCCTCAGAATGTTACATCAAACCCATTCACAGAGCAAGTGATATATTTTATTTAAAAATAATCTTAGTTAAGTAAAAAGAAATTAGCACTATACTATATTTCTTTTAAAAACTTCTATGTATTTCAAATATAGCTTTTGAATAGTCACTAACAGCCCGAAGATACAGAAAGGACTTTTGAGGTCAAGTGTAAATGCCAAATGAGATTCAAATAACACAGCTGAATTACTTGGTCCCTATGGCCTCCAGCTAAGAAGGGTTTGTGCATTTTTAATGAGCCAAAAAATGAAGAAGAGTATGCAACAGAGACTATAAGTGGGCCTCAAAGCCTAAAATATGTAGTATTTGTCCCTTTACAGAAAAAGTTTGCTGACCAGAATGATTGAAGGACTCACTGACTCTCTTCACCTTTCATTTGTCAGCCCCTCATCGTATCACCTCCCATCTCCAAGGGCATCCTCAGAGCTAAGGCTGGGGTGGTATGTTATGATTCTCAGCCTAACAGGAATCCTCTCAGAGGCCATTTGGGGATGGCCTTACCAAAAGCTGAGAGAGACCTCTGGGCCTAAGCACCAGGATCTGAGTACTTTTTGAGGGGGACGGTTGACAGGGTCATGGCACACATGCTAGACCCAAGAGAGGTAGCAAAAATACAGCTCAAGGAGACCTTCTCAAGTCCTTGAGATTTCATTCACCCAGGCTGGGCCAGAAGAGGAGCCTGGGTTTCCTGGTCTTTGCTCGTGATCAGAGTTGTGCGGTGGTCTGGGAGAATAGATAAACTGGTAAAAATGGAAACTGCACTGACTGGTAAATCTTCGGTAGCCATCTGCAATTCCCAGCTACAAATTTTAGCTTTGGTTTCCACCATCAGAAGGCAAAGCAAGACTATACTGTAGACGGTGTCACCACCCTCAGTCCACAGCCTCGAACATCACAAACCCAGCGTGTCCACACCTTCTCCCTGAGGTCTTACCCCACCTTCTGCTGGCTCCAGCCAGAGGCAGGGGGAAAGCGTTTTTTTTTCCCCTACTCTAACTCACGGTTTTAGAACAATTGATGTCATAGCCCGTTTCTTCCCTTTGATACCAATTCCCGTGCACTTACCTTCAGTCCGGGAGGGAGGACCTCTTGCTTATGGATCTGGATGAGTGTGATGCTCACGAGCACCACAACGCTCACCAGCAAGAACACCAAGGCGATGACGGCTGGAGTGCGGCAGAGAGCCTTGAGGCCTGAAATGAGGAGACCCAGAAGACACGTGAGGGAAAAGTAGCCACCAGACATCAGTCTTCTTTGTACAATTCATGGACGAGGCCCATAATTGTGCGCAAAAACCACTTTCTCTGGCTTTAGTGAGACCCTACACTTTAAGGAACAGTAACAATGGGATTCCAATACCCATTTATTCTTCCTCCAAAATTGTGGACTAAAACTGTCTGCAGGGAGGGTATGCATGATCTAGTTTCCTGATATTTCCCAAAGTGTATTATACATATTGCTGGTCATGCCTGAGATAAAGTACAATATTTGGCGAGTCAAAAAATCCAGGCTTTCTATTAACACAGGTGATATATTTTATTTAAAAGTAATCTTAGTTAAGTAAAAAGAAATTAGTACTATATTATACTGAAATGATTCCATTTATGTGAAGTTCTAAAACAGGTAGGTAACAGAAAGTGGAACAGTGATTGCCTGGGGGTTTGGGGCAAGAATTCACTGGGAATAAACATGTGGGCACTTTCTAGGAGTAATGGAAATACTCTATAGCTAATACTCTATAGGTACTGGTCCGTGGCCTCTTAGGAAATGGGTTAGGGAGTGGGCCACATGTCACTGCCTGAGCTCTGCACCACTAACCCCCAATGCCCGGGCTGTGGAAAAATTGTCTTCCATGAAACCGGTGCCTGGTGCCAAAAAAGTTTGGGACCACTGCTCTATAGGACTGTGGAGTATACTCATATGCACATTTGACAAAACTCATCAATCTTTCAAAGTCCTTTGGGGAAAACTTGAAAATCAAGGTAAACCAGCTCCTTAGGCACAATTTCCCTTAAAAAAAAGATTCTTATAAATTACTCCCATTATCTTAAAAAATATGCCTTTGGAAGGCAAGAACACTCAACTCAGGGACACAACTTAAGAGCTATCCATTTCACTGAATATAAATTATGCCTATTTTTCTTAAAAAAGATAAAAAGACATTCAATTAAAATATTTACTAAATAGCAGTCTTGGTAGAACCATTAGGGCATAAACATAAATGGCACCTGAATGGCTGAAATATGATAGACACTAACAGAAACATCACTGGATTCAGAGAATCCCAGTATGTTTCTCATCAAATGGCTATGTAAATGTAAATTAATTAAAATAAAATAAAATTAAAAAATCAGCCCCTCAATCTCACTAGCCACATTTCAAGTGTTCCATAACCACATGTAAGCTAGTGGCTCCCATATTGGACATTGCAGCTATAGAACATTTCCATCATTATAGAAAGTTCTATTGAACAGCAATGGGACAGATTCTTCCCTATTCCAGAACATTTATTCTTAGATCATGTTTTAATCTATGCTTTATCCCTTCATTATTTCTATAAGACATTTTCCTAGAAGAAAAAAATGGTACATACATGCTACCATGATAGAGTGAGATTCACTCCCAATATCCAATCACATCACAACACTCAATACGCATGGGGTGGGCAAGCATGCAGTGGGGCTCAATGGCTCAGAACAGCCAACTCTTCTGCCCCATCTGACTCCCCTGCAGTGTAGGTGCAGTCACAGACACTTCCTGATGTCCCAGTGATCATTTAACACCTTAATTTTCCTACCTTGTCATTAAGAGTGTAAACTGGTACAGCATCCATGGAGGGAAATTTGTCAATCTTTATCAAACTTGCAAATGAACATACCATCCGACTCACAGTCCCACTTCTGGGAATTTATCCCACACAACTAACCTCACATGTATAAAATGACATATACACAAAGTTATTCATTGCAGAATCATTTGTAATAGCAACTGGAGGGGGAGCCAACTACCTCAGAGCTGACCTTCAGAGCATCTTGATAGGGTCCTGGATCACTTTTCTGTGATTCCAGATAAAAGCACACGAACCAGCCAGGAACCAGTTAATCCACAGAGGGAAACTTTTTAATCAGCTTTCAAGGAATGTATATGTCAGTGTCAGTGATAGAGGTTTAAGGGTTTTTTCCCCTAACAAGGCATGGTTGAGATTTAATCTGCCAAGTTAAACTTGTCCTTTGAAAGGAATGTAACATGTTCGTCTGTATGTGTGATGTTACAGTATCTGTGTTAACAGTTCAAAGTGTTGTGGGGAAAACCTGGAAATCAAAGTAAACCAGCTCCTTAAGAACAATTTATCTTTACCAAAAAAAAAAAAATTCATATAAATTGCTATTACTATTCTAAAATCGTATCCTTTTAGAAGACAAGAATACCCAAGTTAGGGGCATGACTAAAGAACGTCTATCCACAGGGCAGGGGGGTGTGATATGTAAGCAGTTTCCTGACCACAGCCACGTGGCTGGCCTCATAAGTCCTCTGTGTTTCAGCAGTTTTCAAGTAAAAAGCTATGATTACCTTAAGCAAACCCTTGCCCCAACAGAAAAGCTTATTACAAAGCAAAATTGACTAGACCAGGTCTCATTCATTTAGGAAATACAGCCTAGAGCTATGCTGTCATTAGGGCTGGACAAACACTGTAATTGCAAGGTGCCTACCTGAGCGTGGAGAGGCCAGAGCCTTGTGGGCTTCCACATGAGCAACTCCAAAAAGTGCTCCAGAGGCAGGCAGGGCAACTTAGAAGTGTGTGTGAGAGAGAAAATTCCACACTCATGCCTACAGCATCAACCATAACAACACTGACCCATGCTGGGGGGTTGGGGGAGTTGCGGGCACTGTGCCAGTAAAAACATTCGGATGGAAATACAGGAAAAAACTCCAAGTACTTTGTAATTCATCACAAAATCAACAATACAGTATTCTAAAACAAATCGTACATACAGCTAGGTAAGGGAAACCACAAAGGCCAAATTAATGGCTTATACAAACCGGAAAAACCATTTAAGCGAAACATGCATGTTAGTCCTTGTTTTGTGTGGCTTTGATGCAAAGCATTACTTTTATCTGAGGAATGCCGGTGGCAAAACCACAGTGAGCAGCTTTGTCTCAAACCAGCGAGGTTAAACAGTCATTTGTAGGGGGACATGGATGAAAAACTGCGGGCTGAACCTGGAATTCTCCTCTGATTTGACACGAAAAAAAAACCACCTTGCTGCTTCCTGAGAGATACAGACCTGCATGCTCATACGGTTGGCGGGTCAGCACGGTGAACATCTTTTCTCCCAGCTGCAAGAGAGAGAGTGTAGAATGTCAGTATATCCCGGGCCCCTGATTTCAAAAGTTTAAAAAACTTGCGCTGGTTAAAACACTAGCCCACTTCAATTCCTCCAGATCAAAACCTCCTGGGAAAGGTGAGCCCAAACCCAGAACTTCAGAGAAAGAATCAAAGCTGGAGCTTAAATTCTCATGTCATCTCCCCAGTGCGAGGAAAGGAAGAAATATGGGTTTGCTGGAAGTTTAAACTGAAAAAAAAAAAAAAAAAAAAACGTTTTTAAAAGTCTACCTTTTTCTGCAGATTGTACCACCTGAACACACACCCAGGCAGAACTAATCCTCCTATTATTAGCATTCGCAGGGCGGTGGCAGGGCTTTTCTTCAAAGCACACCAGCCAGCAAGGTTTGCGTGTGTGCTCGTGGCCCAGGAGCCCGGAGTCGCCCTTTAGAGACCTGGCAGGCGTGTCTTTAGCTGCGGCTGGAAACAACCGCGAAGGGATGTCGGGCCCCTGGGATGCAGCGCCCCCAGGATTTGGGAGAGCCCACTCTGGACTCTGTCTCCACGCAGCCGCAGCGCACCTCCAGACCCGCGCCGGCACCGGGAGAAGACGCGCCCACCGCTTGCCGGCATGGCAGGGACCCCTCCCCGCCGCCGGAGGATTTGGGGCTCGCGAGCTTAGTCCCTTCCTGCAGCCCTCGGGGAAACCCGATTCCATTTCCTTCCCACCGGGTTCTCAGCCTCATGCAACCCCCAGGCCCCCGGAGGCTCGGGCGCCTGGTCCCCGTCCTCACCTGCGGCCGACTGGGAGAAGACCGGCGCTGCCGCAGTGGCCGCCCGCGGCCCGCGCGCAGGAGGCGTCAGCCGGGACCGGGGAGGCGGCGCCGGGCGGGGCGGGGCCGCTGCGGCCTCCGCTTGGGACCGCCCCCTCGGTGCCCCCGCCGGTACCTCTGCACCTTTCCCTGCTGGCTCCTCCCGACTTCACGCCCAGCCCCTGGTGGGAGGGCGAGAGAGACCGCGAACACCTCCCGCCCAAAGACCAACCTCTGCCTGCCCCGAGGGTCTGCTGTCCCCCTCCAGGTTCCAGCCAAACAGCACCTCACTTCCCTTCTCCTTCCCTCCACCCTCACCTTAACCCGAAGTAGGAGAGGGGGGAGTGGGGCCTTGACGTGGAATCCTGCAGGAGCCTACGTGGGTGAGGGGGTGAGGGGAGCAAGGGGATGTCCACTGCCTTCCTCCCTCTTCCGTGTGTGTCAAAGCCAAGAACCTTTCGATCTCTCCTGTCACCCCAGATGCAGGGAAAATGGGTCGGGGCTAGGCAGGGACTGGGCCCTCCGTGGGCGTGCATGACCGCATGGACCCTGTGCCCTGTCTCTCTGTGGGGGTGGAGTGGAGTCAAACACCCATAATGTTGGCGGTGAGGCCGGTAGCAGGCTGGTCCCTAAGTCACTTGGGCCTGGGGCACAAAGCAGTGCAGAGACATTCCCTCATATTTAGCAGAACCACCTTGGCTGTGCACAGGGACACTCTCACTGGTTACTGAGCAAGGCTCTCCCCTAGCCAGTTTTATATGGGTGTCATTAGGCCGAAATTCAGACAAGTACAGCCTGGAAGAGGCCAAAGATGACAAAAATGCAGCATGAGGACTGCAGTGATCCAAATACCCCAGCAGTTTGTTTCTAATGCTGCAGCAGGCAGCCTCCTCGCCCTTCCGAGTGACTCCAGGGACCCTTGGAATGATCCCAGCAAGAGGCCTAAGTGAGCTCTGCTGGACTACCCCTCTTTGTGGTTCCTGAATGTCTGGAAGGAAGAGCTGAGGACCTGGCTATGTCCTGGGCCCGTCTGCTCTTTCCTAGACACCCACCACACCTGTACAGTGCAGGTGGGGCCAAAGCCCGTAGAGACAAGAGGTCCTTAAGACAGAATTGCCCCTGCTTTGAGACCTCTGAGGCTGGAGAGGTGGGCCCCAAGTTGGTGTGTGTGTGTGTGTGTGCAAGGACACTGTGGTCACCCATCCAGTTGGAGGATTGCTGGGGGATTGGTACAGGGTCTGCACTGGGAGTGTCAGACGTTCAGTGAATGCTTGCTGAATTACCAGACTTGTTCTCTCTGAAAGCTGTAGGCCAATGAAAGATAAGGCATACGACCGAGAGCTGAGGGTCCTTGTGCACCCAGGCGGCCATAGCCCACAAATGGCTGCTGACACTACACCCAGACCTGAGGTCAGTAAGATCAGCTCTAAGGGTTGAATGGCTGACCTTAGCTCCCTAGTGATTTCCCAGGGACTGGAAAAAGGTTCCCTGGCTTAGGGGGCCTTGAAACGCATTTGGTGCCAGTGTCTAAAAATAACAGAGATACAGTCCATGCCAGTTTTCCTCTCTGCTTACCTCCACCTACAGACCTCAAAAGTGTGAGCACCAACCACCTTGGAGAGTCCTGTTGTCTCTACCTTTCCTTTTATTTTTCCAAATTTTCCTGGAAACTCTGCTCCAGGCACTGCCCAAACTTCTTTGCAGCTCCCAAACTATAATAAACCCATTCATTCAAAGGCACTTCCCCATCGAACCTCCACACATAAGAACACATAGACATACAAACACACATACATAGGCACACAAACCTTTATGGTTTTTCCAGATTATAAAATAATATAGATTTGCCCTACCAGATATCAAAGCATATTACAAAGCTACAGTAATTAAAACAGGCTGGCTTGGACACAGGAATATATCAAAAGATCTAAAGAAGCAAAGAGATAGTGCAATATCAGACTAAAGGATACACAATTTAGTATAAGATAAAGAGAAAGTTGAAAGAACATATTATTCTATAACTAGTGTTGAAACTAGTGGTTCATCATTTGGAAAAAAAATCCCACTCATCACACATGAAAATAGATTTTATGATAGATGGATTAAAAATTTAAAAATACAAAAGAACTTAATGTCCTAAGAAAATATAAAAGAACCTTTTTTTATTATCCTGGGGAAGGAACAGTCTCTTCTAGCCTGAGATTAAAGCATGAAGATAAAGTTAACAAATTTGAATTCATAAAAATGAAAAACTACTGCAAAAAAGGTAAATTGTGGGGAAGGAAATATCCAAGAATGTGATAACAAAGAGTTGAAAACCATGATATATAATGAAGTCCTACAAATACATAGAAACATATAAGTATCTAAAATAGAAAAATGGACAAATGACATGCACTGGTCAATTTACAAAAGAAATAAGAAATGGCTGATAAACATGACAAAGATGCTTAATCTTATTACTTACCCAAACTTGCCAGTTAAAAGTTTGATATCTTTAAACAATATTTAAAAAAAAACTTATAAGTTTTGCAAAGTTTAAAACGATCGGTGGGGCTGGGCGTGGTGGCTCACGCCTGTAATCCTAGCACTCTGGGAGGCTGAGGCGGGTGGATCGCTCGAGGTCAGGAGTTCGAGACCAGCCTGAGCAAGAGCGAGATCCCGTCTCTACTAAAAATAGAAAGAAATTATCTGGACAACTAAAAAAATATATATAGAAAAAAAATTAGCCGGGCATGGTGGCGCATGCCTGCAGTCCCAGCTACTCGGGAGGCTGAGGCAGTAGGATCGCTTAAGCCCAGGAGTTTGAGGTTGCTGTGAGCTAGGCTGATGCCACGGCACTCACTCTAGCCCAGGCAACAAAGCGAGACTCAAAAAAAAAAAAAAGAACTGTTACAATAATTGACCTTGTGAGGGAGCAGGCTAACCAGTCTAGTTAACGGAGTCAGAACTGTGCTCTGAGGACAAGCTATCTGCCTGTGAGTTAATGCTACATTCCTTACCTGCAGGGTGACATGGAGTTAATTATTCAACTCCTTGTTACTTTGGTTTCTGTATAAATTCCTTATAAATTACTCTTTCTAAAAAAAGATTTTTTGAGGATTGCATAACTCGGAGTTTTTTAAAAATAGAGTTTTTTTGAGGATTATATATAACTTATAGAGTTTTTTGAGGATTAAATAATCAAATGATGTAAAGTAGCTAAGCCTTGGCATATAATAAGGGCTCAATGAGTATCAGCTTCAGTGTTATTTTGACACATGGAAGGTGGTTTATCATTTGGCAAATTGATTTTTTCAAGAGAACTAAATAATGTTTTAATGATTGCAGCAGTTACATTGAGAGTTGTAGGCTCATCTGATTTTATGAAATATCCCCAAATAATAGTAACATTAGAACATACACACATATACTCTTACACACGCGCACTTTGAGAAATACAAAAGAACTTGTCAAATAAGAATTTTCATCATTAACCTCTCCTCTCTCATGTCCATGTATTTTTGAGATTCTCTAAGTCTAGTTTTTCCAGGGTGAATCTAGGATTCATGTAGACATTTATAAAAATTCCAGCCTATCCCTTTTGGGAAATTTTTTAAAAAATTGCCTAAATAATCAATTTTGATAACAAATCTACTAAAAATTTTGTAAAAGAATAAAAGAGCCAAAGAAAAAAGAGTGAGAGAAATAGACGAATTGCCCCATTGAATTCATTTCTTATAGCTAGGCAATCATTCTTTTTTCTCTTTCTGAAATTAGCATGTTTTTATAAGGAAGAAAATGAGATTTTCATGGAAGAGGAAACCACCCCTCCTCCTAGCCCCTCAAGGTCCAAGACCTAGGTCTCCTCTCCAGGAGGGCTTGTGAGTCCTTATAAGTGCTCCCTTGGCTGTAACATATGGGGTGAGACATCTTATTGTCTTAGTATTGCCTCTTAGAATAAAAATTTTTTATTGTTTTTATTTTGGTTCACCATTTTTTAATAATTTGGGGTTATGATCTTTTTCACCTTATACTTCACTTGTTAATGAGGGGATAAGAAAATTTGCAAAAAGTTTGCATAAAGGATTTAGTTTTCTGAGCCTTACAAAATTAAAAAATGCAGCTATTGATGAGTTCTGGCATAAGCCCTCAGTCCTTTGTCCCAGCCCTTTCTGTGCAACCTCATAGTATTTTGCCATATCAAAGCCCCAAATAAGCCGCAGTTAGAGGTTTTAACAACATTAATAATAATATTACTATCAGCAGATACGAGGTGGGGTGTATGTGTCACTAACATGAGTCAGCTCAGAAGTCCCCAATCCCCTCAAGTATAATTGCAAAGTGTCACACTTCCACTCCCACGGCCCTCCAGGGGCACCACTGGGTGTAAGTTCTCCTCAGATAGGGACAGGACAAAGACCCACTGCAGTGCGGGCTTCGCTCCTGTGAGGAATCACCAGTTGATGCAGCCAAAGTGAGCTTCTGGCCCGAGAAGTTCTCCTTTTGGAGAAGGTGGACATTCAGCTGGAGAGACCTCAGTCTTCGAATCGTGCCTTTCATAGTGATCCTGCACAACGCGACTGCAGGGGGCATGATTCGTGTGGACTACAACCCTGGGGCTGTACAGCGTGCAACCTAGAGGGCCAAACACCACGGCCCGGCCAGGGCTAGCTGAGCAGCCCCCAGAGCAGCAGGGCTCCCCACACTCCCTGTCTCTTGCCGTTTTATCTCCGTAACTTCAGAATCAAATCCCAAGCTTGGGGTCCCATGTGTCCACCGCTTTGAGCCATTTCCCACACATCTTTGGGGCTGTTTGAAGATTAAATTCTTCCTGCCCTTAGTAATGGTGAACGAGTTGTTGGGTGATAATGATTCTGTTTTCAGTACAGATTGGCCATTAAGGTTATTGAATTTATCAAAAAAACAAGAACAACAGCAACAACAAATATTTATATGTCTATATATACACATGCACACATACACACACATATGCATATACGTACATGTATTGAATATAGCATAGAGTTTTTGTATCTGGGACTAAAGGAGATGTAGGGAAGGAGCATCTGGATGAGGCACATTGACTAGCCCCTTTTCACACACATTGAGGCTTAAAGAGATTAAGTGACTTGCCCAAGCTCACCCCGCTATCCACCTTTACGGGGTCTGACCCTATTACGGTGCAATCATACATTATCTCATTAGTGATTTCCAGTGAGGGAGGGGAGTAGAGTGAGTTTATTGAGGTATACTTTATGTATAGTAAAATTGTAAGTGCTTAGTCTGATGATTTTTTAATGTGAAACACCACCTAGTTCAAGAGCTAGGACATTTCATCTCTCCAGAATGTTCTCTCATATCTCCTCCCGAGGGTAACCGCTATTCTGATGGCTATCACCATAGAAAGCTCTGCCTGTTTTGGAACTTTCTATGAATGGAATCACCCAGTATGCACTGTGCGTGTGGCTTCCCAGTCTGGGTGATGGGCATGCACACGTTCAGTGCAGGCTCACGTGCCGCAGAGTCTTCTTTGCCCTTCTTGGTGACATGCTGAATACAAAATGAGAAATAAACAACACACACTGTGAACGGACATGCTGAGTCATGGATGTTCTGCAATCTCTAATCGCCAGGTTTGGGGTAAGGCAACATCTTGAGTGAATTGACTACATTTATATTTGCTCTGGGCACAAAAATGAAAATCGATGCCTTGGTGAACTCGATCTGTTTAATAACTTCCGTTCTTTAATCACATTAGATGTTCATTTGGAGACAAAATAGCCTCCATTAGGACAGCACTGGTTGGGTAAGTGCTTTATCCCACTTCATCACAATGCAGGCTGCGGAGGGTACTGCGGTCTCCAGCTTTTCAAAGACGAGGGCCACCTCCTAGTTCTCCTGTCTCTTTATAGCTCTGTTCTGGGTAGAAACACACCCAAAAGAAAATGAGAACTGCTCACTACTGGTCTTGACTTGGGCAGAAGCAGCTTGCTTTTCCTCTTTCTTTTCTCTCCTCTTTCATTATTGTTACCATAAGTGTTGGTATGGGCAGAAAAGATAAATACTGCATGTCTCACAGGCTGTTTGTCTTTTATGTTCTAAAGGCAGTGTAACTAGGTGGCACAGACTTAGGCATTGTTGTTTACAGTTGTGTGACATGGGCAGGTGACCTACCCTTTTTGTGCCTCCATTTCCTTAGTGGTAGAACGAGGACAGGAATAGCACCTGCGTCACAGCATTGTTGTGAAGAATAAATGAGCAGCACATTTATGTACACACATAAAGCACCTGAAACAATGCCTGGCATGTAGCAAGCTTTCAGTAAATATAAACTATTATAATTATAGGAACAGTGCTTAGGGCCTATGAGTTCTTCATGCAAACATTTGAGACTTGAAAACAAAATTATTGGCTTTAAGATATAAAAGGAAAACTACAAATAAATTCAATAAATATTAAATAAGTTTTCTTGCAGAGACATTTACTGCTCATTAATATCCGTGGGCTTTCCACATTTTCCAGTCTCATTGCCATTAGGCAGGGCCTGTGGCTACTTCTGGCCATTGGATGAGAACGGCAGTGGACTTTGTCACTTCTGGTATGAAGCACTTAAGACTCAGTGCACTGGCCGGGCGCAGTCGCTCATGCCTGTAATCCCAGCACTCTGGGAGGCTGAGGCAGGAGGATTGTTTGAGCTCAGGAATTTGAGACCAGCCTGAGCAAGAGTGAGACCCCATCTCTACTAAACATAGAAAAATTAGCCAAGTGTGGTGGCATCTGCCTGTAGTCCCAACTACTCAGGAGGCTGAGGCAGAAGGATTGCTTGAGCCCAGGAATTGGAGGTTGCTGTGAGCTAGGCTGAAGCCACGGCACTCTAGCCCTGGGAGACAGAGCTAGACTGTCTCAAAAAAAAAAAAAAAAAAAAAAAAGAAAGAAAGAAAGAAAGAAAAAAGAAAAAACTCAGTGCATGAGCCTCCAGCTTCTTCCTTTTCAATTGTGGAGACCAAAGAGGTCATATGTACTCAATGGTGCAACGACAAAATGGTGATGCTTTGGTGATGCCTTGTGAAGTCTCAGTTCCCAAGGAACTGTGCACATGGAGCAGAGGACCTCCAAACTATGCTCACTGCACGTGCAGTGAGTCAGAAACAAGCTTGTGCTATGTGAAGCCACTTAGGTATTTGGAATTATTTGTTATTTCAGCATAGTCTGGACTAACCTGACTAATATAGGTGTCTACCTAACATAACATGCCAACCACTCAATTATACTCAATTCAACCTGGCTCTTCCTTAGGTGGATATAAATTATATAGAATGAAGGCTTCACAGAGGTAGGGGTCTTAGTTTTGTTCACTAATATATGCCAAGTTCCTAGAACAATGCCTGTAATAATATAGATGTTCAATAAATATTTATGAGATGAGGGCATTAAAAGATTTGATAAGACTTTGAGTGAGGCTCTCAAAAACAAGAATGTTCTGGACCTATACAGGTCTTAACATAGTTTAGACGGGTTTAGACACAGTCAGCGGTGCTGGCTATGTTACATGTTGATGAGAGGGAACTCCAATTCTTAGCGTCCACCCTACAATCCAACTGATGAAATGAAAACAAGAGTCAGAGGTGGATGAACCACATTTCATCCTCAAGATCTTTCTTGTGTTCTTCCATTTTCAAATTCCTCTGCTTCCTATTATTTTTTACAGATAGGACAGAGAAAAATGCATTCCTTTGAATAATGTAACTTAAAAATTACTCCAGAGCAAAATTAGAACATTTTCCCTTAAATTTTTAGTTTTAATTGTGAGGTAGTATGTTGTTTCTAAATATAGAAATTTCAAGCTCTGGAACGATTACAGTAAGATTGCATTAATAATTACACTGACAGCTGCAGTTATTAGCATGAGCTCAATGCCAAAATTAAATCAGACCATGGATAATGAGAATCAAAGAAAACTAAGAGTGGGACTAACGGAGTTAATATATTTTGGTGCTTCTTTCTTTGAGTTAGTTTTTATTTTGAAATTGTGAGCCTAACTTGCTTTTCTGATAAAGGAAAAAAAAAAAACTATGATGGGCCAAGGGAAAGGCATTTGTTGGCTTTAGAAAAACCAATGAAAATGTAGGACCTTGGGAAATTTTTAAGTTTCTACCTTTTATTCTTATAACAAGGAAAAGATGATGGAACTATATTCAAACATTGACAGTATTTAAAAAGTATCTTTTCACATTTTATTGGCCATTTGCTGTTTTTGTTTGTTTGGTGAACTGGGAGTACATATATCATTTACCCATTTTTTTCATGTTAGGTTGTTCATCTATTAAGTAATTTTTTTTGAAAAGATAAAAGATTAAAAATAAGTCTTGTGTCCAGAGACTTGTGTCCTGGTGAGGTCTTTAGAGGACTGGCAATCCTAGATTGTTGCAGAATTCAGAAACAGATGCAGCCCAGCCAATGACAACACAGCTGTTACTTTTGGTCTTGGTGGCCACACTGTGGGGCGCCCGGCCCAGGAATTTGCAGGCAAGGGCTGACTGTCTCAGTGTCTGCATGGATGCCAAGCACCACAGGGAAAAGTCAGCTCTGAGGACAAGCTACGTGAGCAGTGCAGTCCCGGGAAGAAGAATACCTACTCCTCCAGGAAGCCCACAAGGACACACCCTGCCTGTGTAGAGTCACTGGAGCCACTGTGGAGAGATGGCACCCTCCTGCAAATGCCCCTTCATCCGAGACACCTGCTTTAAGGAATGCTCCCTCACCCAGGGGCCCCGGATCTAGCAGGTGGACCAGAGTGGGTGTGAAGAATGGCTCTGGATGTGCCCCTGTGCAGAGGTAATGAAAAAACTGCCACACCTGCTACTGGCACAAGGGGTGGAAATGGACTGCAGGATGTCACCAGTGCCCAGTGGGGGCTGCCTGCTACCCCTTGGATTTCTGCTTCCCCACACCTTCCACTCTGTGCAATGAAAGCAGAAGTTACTTCTACAAAGTTAGCAACCACAGCCAAGGAAGTGGTTGCTGCATCTAGATGTGGTTTGATCTAGCCCAGGGCAGCCCTACTGAGGAAGTACTATGCTGCAACCACTGCACTGGGGCTGCCCCCGTGGGGCAAGCCTCTCCTGCTCATCATGCCCTTGACACTGCTCTGGCTTCTCAGCTGAGCTATTGCTACCTCTAAGATACCTGGACATCCCAGCCCCTTCAGCCCCACAGCTCCCAGGCCCTCTGCTCCTGCCTGGGCCCTCTGGAAGGCAATTTAAACAGATACCCCTGTCTCCCACAAATAAGTTGTTCAAAAGGGTATATGATGAAAAGTAAGTCTCCCTTCAATGACATTCTGTATTTGAATTGCTTCTTGTTAAAATGGGAATGTTGTTAATAATGTTTGAAACATTTTCAGATTTTGGAAGATAATATTTCTTTTTTTGACTGTTAGTATTTAAATTTTCTTAATTTCCTGGTTTCTTCTGTAAAATCACCCAATATGCAGTTACTGGTGCCCATCTCCCATCAGAACTATGGGGGCAGGGCTCCTGCTGGGTATCTGAGTTTCAGATGCAAGATCCTGTCCACTAAATGTCATCTCGCGGGGAGTTTCAGCTCTTGTCTTCCTGCCCTTCACCCTGATCCATGCTCTTTAAACTCGGATGATTTGGTTTCATTACTTTTTCTTTGCAGAAAGCATGCCCTCACTTGTTTTACTATTAGTGTTTGGGTTTGGAAAAAAAGAATTATTTTTCCATGAAAAAATGGAGTTAAATTATGATGTCTAGTTAGGAAGGAGACTACCCTAAGATGCTGAGAAATGTTTGGGGAGGTCTTGTAGAAAGAGCCTTATCTGAAGGAGAAGGAGGCCCTAAGTCTAAAAAGGGTGGTCAGGCTAGTCCACCCAGCTTCTTATGACCAAATTCTTTCATGGCTTCATCACAGGAGATTATAGATGAGTGTTGTGAGAATCTCCTAGAAACAGTCTGGATTCTGGGAATCTGATTTGGGTGTTTCATTTGGTGCCTGGTGGTGGCTGAAGATCTCTGGTCCAGGCTGAATGATTAATCTTAAATATGAACCTATAGCCAAATCTGAGCAGAGAAAAAAGCCACCAACATTCACAATAGAGGGAGAGAGAAAAACCCAAACAACAGCAATAACAAAAAATAATCAGAAAAAGAAACTCAGAGAAAACTAAGACAATGCAAGCAGCAGAAGAAAAGATAAAAAACAAACTCCACAATCATTAGGCTTCTCAGAGAGATTTGAAGATACTGCATCAATTAAGCAAGAAAAATGCTATGGAACAGGAACTTTTAGAGCACACGAAACACTCTGTTGGGCATTTAAAACATGATAGAAAAAAGTGAAGAATTTAATTAGCTGTTTGGAAGACAAAGATGAGGAAATATATTAGGATATATTATAAAAAGATAAAGACGTGGAAAGGGGAGAAAAATGAGAAGAAAATTAAAAGATCAATCCAGGGAGCATGGTATCCAATAAGTAGTTACAGAAATAGAGCAGAGAAAATGGAGGGAAGAAATTATCAAATAAATAAGACAAAAAATTTCCAGATTTGGAGAAAAGAAACGTCCTGATTAAAAGTGCTAAATTGAGTACCCAGCACAACGGGAGAAACAAGAGGCAACCAAGGTATGTCATTGTGAATTTTCAAAACATTGATGATGGAGAGAGAGAGAGAAAGATAACAGGTCACTCACAAAGGAATGGAAATCAGATTGGCATCAGAGTTCTTAATAATAACATTGACAACCATATTGTGAAGAAGATGGTGAAATGATGCTTTAAGATTCCCTTTTATGGCCAAATACAATGATGATAATGGTAATAAATAATTCCAGTATACAAACAAAGCTGATATTTATTGACTATCGAGTGTGAGGAACTAGGCTAAATTCTTCACATTGATCTACTCATTTAACGTTCACAACAAATTTATATGATAAGTTTTATTATTATTCCCATTTCACATATGAAGAAGCTGAGATGCAAGAAGATTAAGTAACTTGACGAAGGTCAGCTTTGGAGGCAAAATGAGAGAGTTTTCAAAAATTATGAAAATCCTTAGATTACTCATCAATTGATGAGTGGATAAAGAAAACGTGGTATACATATACTGTGGATTACTACTCAGCCATAAAAGGAATGAAATAATGCCTTTTGCAGCAACTTGGATGGAACTGGAGACCATTATCCTAAGTGAAATATCTCAGGAATGGAAAAACAAACACCACATGTTCTCACTGGTGAGTGGGAGCTACACGATGGGTACACACAGTCACAAAATGGTGTAAAGGATGTTGGAAACTAAGAAGGGGGGAGGGTAGGAGGGGATGAGGGATAAAAACTTACCTGTTGGGTACCATGTACATTACTCTGGTGACAGGCATACTAAAAGCCCTAACATCAGCATTATACAATTTATCCATGTAACAGAAACACTTGTGCCCCTTTCCCCTTAATATTTTCAAATAAAAATTTAAAAAATACTTAGATTATGCAGTGAGGTGTTAGTGTTGTGGCTAGCCTACAGGGTAGGAGAGTAAAGAGACAGAAGAAAAGAACAAAAAAGAGGATTTTACAAAGACTGCTACATTTAAAGTGTGAAAGATCTATCAATCAGAGATGGAAAGGGACTTTTTATTAACCGGTGGTTCTGTTTCACCCCTATGCTACATGAGCCAGATTGCCTGATACTTTGCATCCACTTTGACACTAGGCACATAAACAAATGCTTGTCTACTGTTAAGCAAGCTTGCTACATTGAAATGTGTTCTGGTAGTGAATGAAGCACACTTACACCTTAAGCCTCCACTTACCTTGTAGAGCGGCAGAGGGAATTCAAGGGAAGAATACTCAGGGTGTTTTGGCAGCCCCTGGAGAGGAGGGCATGGCCCTTGAGTATTTAATTTACCTTTTTCCAAGTAGAACTGTTTTGGTATCAGAGTCACAGTGAAAAGTTAGTGTGAACAAAGGAGGCTCTTAGGAAAGGAATGAATCACCTTAAAAGCTGCAGCTGATAGTCAGCATTGATAATCTCAGGACAGCCAGAATAAAAAAAATTCTGAGAGAAATTTGATGCATTTGAGCATTTGAAAAAATTAGACATGTAATAGATCTATTAAATCACTTGAAAAAATAGCATAGAAATGTAAGCAAATGAAAACAGAAGAATAGTAGAAAACTGTAAGAGGAAGGAAGCACGTTGTAGAACTACCTGACTCATCAGTAAATAATACTTAAGTTGGCTATTTATTAAACCAAAATACAATCGTATCATGAAGAGAAAAAGGGGAAGCTGGTGGTCACAGTGTGTAAAAGAACTAAACTCTCCAATGCCATGACTGGAAATTAACAGACCCTCTCTAAACTTGGTAAATCTAGAAGTAACAATAAGAGCATCCTATTTAAAACTGTGAGTATGAGAAGAAGGTGAAAGAATTGAAAGTAGATGCTTCAGAAGAAGGGAAGTAAAAATAGCACAGAGAAATGTCTTTTAATATTATTAATTTATATATTCTGTACCTGTGTTATTTTATTTTTAAAATAGAAAGCAGTTTCACATGTTTCAAAATTCAAGTGGTACAGTAAAAAGTCTGCCTTCTTCTCTGCTCCCTAGTTCCTCTCTGTAAAAACAACCAATATTTTTTCTCATGTATCCAAAGATTATTTGTTCCTATTGTTTTTATTAAAATAAATAGCTTAAAAGGAATTGAAGCAAAAGAAAATCTGCTGAGCTATGGTTCACACGGATCAATAAAATAAATTTAATCGCAGTGCAATAAAGTAACTCGTGGAAACTTAATAGAATGTCATAATTCTTTGAAACCATTGATAGTAATCCATGCCTCTGCTTAATAAAAGTTTTTTGGAGAAAATAATTATGACATTAAATTAAAAATCAAGAAATTTATAGTCATTATAACTCCCCTTTCTTTCTCAGAGGTGTGAGCCACAGATTTTAATTTTCCTGTATTTGCTTCCACTTTTAGAATGGGAGTATGCTGCTTCAAGTCAAATGGTGTGCTCTTAAACTTGACAGTAGACCCCTCTTCCTGAGCTAATGGTGAGTTTGGCTGCTGGTTTAGCTAAGAGTCAATTACAGATATTGGCAAAGACAAGATGCAATTTTGAGGCAGCTGAACTTATTATTAATCACGATGTGTTTCATCCAGTGCTTGGTAAGCAGTTTTCCTCGGGATACTCAGGATTCATTGCCACCCATATCTAGTGGGTAGAGGAGATGGAGCTGGGGAAGAGGGAGAAAAGGAGAGAAGAGCATCTCAAACACTGTCCTGTTTCATTGCAGAGGGAGGCAAAAACAGCCCAGTCCCTATAATTCCATGACCGTGATGTCGTTTGCTACATCCACAACAAAGCGGGTTCCAGATCTGCCATGCATTCATTTATTCAGTTGTTCAAATATCAAATTTATTGACTATCTACCACGTGTCTGTGCTGGGCTATGCTAGGAACCATAAAGTAAAGCAGACAGAGGCTTACGGGCAAGATGCTCTTTATTTTTTCTGATGCCGACTAACCCAAGGGCTTGATGGAATCATAAATTTTGGAGCTGGAACTCCCTTAGAAGTTGTCTTTCCCACTGGGGCCAGTGAAATTAAGCCATTGGCCCAGAGTCTCACTAGTATTTGTAAAACTGAGATGAAAACCAGCTTCCAACCTCATTGGAGTCCATGCAGTAGATGATTAAAGGTGTAAAAGAGCTGTAAACAACGATGTTCCACAACTCTTCATGGTAAACGATAGAGTCTTTTCATAGTAAGGTTCTGGAAACGTGATCAAATGAGCTCCTTGACCTTTGGCCAATTGAACAACACATTGAACAGCTCTGCCAAGGAAAAGGGAATGGCCCCCATAGGAACCTCCCTGACTCTATGGCCAACTGCATGGCCTGTGCCAGGGGGCGTGCTGAGGGGTGAAGTGATGGATGGACAATGGAAACTGTGAGGGGAGAAACCAGGAAGTGCAACAACCAGAGAGAAAGTCAAGTCCCCAGTGACATCCATACATGAGGTGGAAAAAAGAAGGGAAAGTATGTGGAATGAAGGGACCATGGGGACTGACGCGCAATATGCCCTGAAGAACAACCAAAACTGCTGTGTTCGCAGGTTTCTAACAGAATGGAAAGCATAGTCCTCAAGTGAAAGGTGTATAACTTGACCTTACTCAAGACAAGGACCGGAAGCCTTTTTCTACTCTGTCAAGAGCTTCTGAGCCAGAGGGACTAAAGCAATCAGGCACCTTTCAAAAGTCAGTGGTAATTGCATTGCACTTTATGAAACAGAAATTAACACATCACATACAATTTTCAGAAGTAAGAATGAGGAACCCAGAGCCCTAAAACATGCAACTAATAGAAGATATTCATTATCTCAGTACTGAAGCTAATTCAGTTGCAGGGGTCAAAGTGAGGGTGAGGAAACGAGAGGAAGAAGAAGAAATCCAGAAGAGGGGAGGTTAGGGTTTAGACATAAATAAACAGGGAAGGAAAGAGGTGGTGGGTAGAGACACAAAGAGAAAGAAAAGGGGAGATTGAAAAAAGACGTGCTTGAAAGAGACAAGTGAAATTTCAAAGGAATAACATGAAGATCACTCATTAACCCTCCCTCGTCCCATCCCTGTAGAGCCCAAGCTTCCTGGTTCTCCCATTAAGGTGAATCAAGCCCTCCAGCTCACCTCCACCCCTCACCCCCAAGAGATCATTAAAACCTGTTTGCTTTAGTTGGTGCCCACCTCCCCAGACTTCTACTGCAGTTTTCTTTAAGCTCTTATGCCTGAAGAATATTGTAAAACTATATATCTTCCTCATAATTTTAAGTTAACATCTACTTTTTTCATTTTGAGATTAGATAATTGCAAAGGATATAATTTCAGTGTACAAATATTATATATGAGCCTTAAATATATTTTTGGCAAAACGTTGTAGTTGCAGATTTAGCTTACTCAATTTGTGAGAATGTCTGCCGTACCATCTAATGGGCAATGCCAGTCCCCATGGTCAAACCCATCCACCAAATCAGGATTACTTTTTCTCAGAAGAGGTCTGGCTGGATTTTAAAGTTAAAATAAATATGCTATACCTGCTCCTTGACAGCCATATTACTGTACAGAAAAGGTGGAGCCAAAGTCTCCCCCAGGAACGATGCATTTTCTACCTTCCATTTTTTGGATGTTCCAGAGGTGTTGATGCCCTAGGACAATTCCCATTAGAAACTTTGGGATGCATGGAAGATGAACCTTTTCTTGGTATCCTGGCAGGAGGAGAAATAGAAGATCACAAGCATCTTCCCTGACAGATTCATGTTAGGAAAGGGTACATAGGCAACTGAGGGTCTTGAAATCCTGTCTGTTCCCACAAAGCCCTTGGTACCATCCAGGAGCATGAGAACCCCATTCTGAAGGTGGCCACTTACTGCCCATTGCTCTGCCATGTTCTGTTCTTCTTTGTATTTCAGTCCCCCTTCTTACCTACTTCCTTAAACCCTGTGTCTGTCTCCTGCCTCAATCACTTCTGGGAATATTCTTCCTGCATCTTTGCCTTTAAATTCTGCCTTCCCTGTAATGTCTACAGCCCTTCCAAGAAGTGACTTTTTATTCTCTCACAACTCAGGGTGGGGAAGTGATTACTATTGTTTTACCCTACCCTTTTGTAGAAACCTCTGCTCTCTTGCTGGTGGGAATATAATTTGGCACAATTTCTATGAAGGACATTTGGTAATCTTTACCAAACTTGCAAATGCACATGTCTGTAACCCAAAAATTCTACTTCCATAGATTTATCCTTATGAGGGGTTTAGGGCCCACTACAAGGTTAGAGGGCACAGTGTCCACACAAGGTGATCTTCATTTCTGACACAAGTTTGGAGGGTTCCCCAAACCACCCTCAGGTTTGATAATCCACCAAAAGGGCTCACAGAACTCACTGAAAGCTGTTATACTAATCCTCATGGTTTATTACAGGGAGAGGATATAGATTAGGATGAGCTAAAGGAAGAGAAGCACAGGAAGAGAGCCCAGAAGGGTTCCAAACATAAGCTTCCATTGTCCTCTCCCCACGAAGTCAGGTTGTGTTACTCTCTCAGCATCAGTGTGCAACAATAAGCATGGTGTGTTGCTAACCAGGGAGGCTTACCCAAGCCTCAGTGTTCAGAGCTTTTATTGGGGCTCCATTAGATAGGCATGACTGATTGATTGCCCAGGTGATTGAACTCAGTCCCCAGGTTGAATGATACGTGTGACCCAAAGTCTCCATCCTAAGTCACATGATCTGTCTTTCTGACATGGCCAGCCCCCACCCTAAGACTGCTGGGCATGGGTAGCTCCACCCTAAGATCTGGTGTGGACCAGCCTCCTCTTTGTACAAAGATCTCCTATCAAGTATAACATCGATTACCTCTCAGAAGCCAAAGGCAAAAGTCAGACCCTCTCTTTAGGCAAGACCAAATTCTTTACTTTACAGTCGTGCATATGCATGCACATGTGTACAAAATGACACACACACAAACTTGTTAACTGCAGCACTGTCTGTCATAGCAAAGGTTTCGAAACAAACTATCTCACAGCAGAGTACTAGCTGAACAAATTGATATTTATCCAATGTGATGTTGTTTGGTCAGAGAAAAAGAATGAGAAACCTCTTCATGTACTGATATGAAACAATATTTTGCTAAGGAGAAGGGCTAGTGTTTACTACCATTGTGTAAAAAATATACATATTTACAAATTTGCCTACAAAAGCATAGACTAGCTCCGGAAGGATAACCAGGAAGCTAGTAGCAGTGTTTGTCTCTGAGGAGGACAACCGGGTGGTTAGATGATGGGCTAGGAGGAAGGCTTTTAATCTATACCATTTTATGTCTTTTGCATTTTGAAGTATGAAACATATTATCCACTAATAAGTAAATTAACTTAAAATTTCAAAAAAAAGTGCTGCATTTTTGAGGTTTCCCCTTCTTGTTGGCTGCAGATTTCTGTAAGATACCCATCATCAAGCTAAGGGACTTTCCTTTAATTCCTGTTTTACTAGGAGATGCTTTCTTAAAAAATTAATATAGGAATGAGTGTTGAATTTTATCAAATGGGTTTTCAGCATCCAGTGAGATAATGTATGGTTTTTATTCTTTAATTTCTTAATGTACCAAATTACAGTAACAGATATCTTATTATTGAATCATCTTTCCATTTCTGGAATAAACCCATGATATATTATTCTTTTAATCCCCTGCTGAACTCAATTTGCTAGGGTTTTATTAGGATTTTTTTTTCCATCCATACTCTTAAGTAGAATCGACGAATCACTTTCTTCTAATTAACTAATTTTGGTATCAGGTTTATGCCATGTTCATAAAAGGTTTGGAGAGATATCCATCTTTTTCTAGGCCATAGAACAATTTATGTAACATGGAAATTCTCTGGTTTTATTTAATCATTTAGCCAGCCTCAGGTGCCTTGCGTAGGGTAAATCTCTGACTGCCGTTTGTTTTCTGATCGTTTTTATTTTTCTTAAACCAATTTTGATCATCTACATTGCTCTAGGTGACTACCCATTTCTTCTAGATTTCCAAATGTATTGATATAAAATTTCGCATAATTGATTTATTCTTAAGAAGAACTCTTCCAAATTTGCAATTCTTTCCCCTTTCCTGCTCCCAATGTTGTTTGTGTGTGGGGGGGTGTGTTTCTCGGCAAGACTTTAAAAAATATTTTAAATTTTAATTTATATTTTATTTTTTTTTAATTTTGGGGGTTTGCTGCAGTCAGGAAACATTAGGCACACTCAACTTGGATAAGGATTCTTTACAAAGATGTGGGCAGGGTGTGGTGAACTGCCAGGGCCGGTAACGGGAGGCAGCATCCCTCCTAGCTGTGAACAGGTGAAGGGAGGCAGCAGTGGCCAGAACCCGGGAGAAGAGGGTCATGGAGGAGGCCTCCAGCGGGGGGAGCTCTCATCTGACAATGAGAAGCACGGGCAGGTGCCTGCAGAGACAGAGCTAGAAGAATAAATGTGCTAACCTGGCTCTCTACTTACTGTCCCTCACAACTCCAGCTGGCGCTCCCAGTTGGATATATGTGTCTCCCGGGACACAGGACAAAGACCCTGAAGGAACAAGTGGAAGACGTCCGGTGCAGGCTGACTTTTGAAAGAACAAGGGTTTGATTTCATTGATCTGTACTAATTTTTGTGTTTATTGTAATTTTTTACTTTTACATTTATTATTTTTTTTTAATTTCTTCACTTCTATTTAATTGTTCTTTTAATAGATTATTTTTTTTTAAATTTTGTATTCTAATAAATTCATATAAAGCTAAAAATTTTCCTCCTAGTACCACTATATCACAGATTTTTATATACCATGATTTTATTTCTAATATAATAATTTATAGTTTCCATTTTTTCTTGTCCTTAGGGAATTGTTTAGAAAGGTTTTCTTTTTTTTTTGTATGATTCCGTTTATTTAAAGTCCAAAAACAGGCAAAGCTTACCTTTGGTGTTAGAAGTTAGTATATTGGCTAATTTTGGGAGAAGGCTTGGCAGGAAAAGCAATGAGGACTTCTTGGATGCTGGTAATATGGTGATTACATGAATGTGTGCACTTTGTGGGAATTCATTGAGCTTATGTTAGTCTTCTCGGGCTACCATAAAAAAATATAATGGACTTGGTGGCTTAAACAATGGAAATTTATTTTCTCACAGTTCTGCAGGCTGGGAAGCCCAAGATCAAGGTGCCAGCCAATTCGTTTCCCAGTGAGAGTTCTCTTCCTGGCTTGCAGACGCTGCCTTCTTGTTGTGTCTTCACGTGGCGGGGGAGAGAGATTCTGGTGTCTCTTCCTTTTCTCAGGTGGGCACCAGTCCCATCAGATTAGGACCCCGCCCTTATGGCTTCTTTTAACCTTTATCACTTCCTCACAGGTACTATCACAGTCACGTTGGGGATTAGGGCTTCAACATACGAATTTTGGAGAGGACACAATTCAGTTCATAGCAGAGCTACTCACTTATGAATTGATCATTTTCTGAATGTATGCGACACTTCCATATTAAAGAGTTGATTCAGTAAAGTAAAATGAAAGAGAACATGGTGAGCATCACATATCTGAGTCCCATGGCCACAACTGCTCTTGGAGGAGACACAGGGACCACATAACCGACTTGCACAGAGATGGACCAGTGCTCACGGCCAGAGAAGATGTTGGAGGAGCGAACTATGGATTAGCACCTGGGAATCAAAGGCAGATGCCTCTTGGGAGGCCTCAGGGCAGGGTGAGGTAGGGAGAGAGAAGGGAGGAAGAAGAGAAAGATGTAGAAAAGTGTTTTAAAATATTCAAGTGGAAAGATCTTTTAAGAAGTATCATTTGGTTGTTAATGACTAATTATTATTGCACTCTAGTCATTGTGTCCTAATAACTAGAGCTTTTTGAAATTTATTGGCATTTCCTTCATGACCTAATACGTGGTCAAAATTCGTTAATGTTCCATCTTAGCCTGAAAAAAGTGCACATTCATTCCACAAATGTTTGTTGAGTGCCTACTGTGTGCTAGCACTGCTCCAGATTCTTGGGATCCATCCGTAAACAAAACAAAGATTCCTGCCCTCATGGGGCTTTCACTGTAGTGAGAGGAAATGATAAGCAATACTATAATGTCATATGTGCTATGGAAAGTGACAAATGTTTTCCAAAATAATAGAGTGGGGGGGAGTGGGATAGGGGTGCAAGGTGATGTTTTAAGTTGCAATTTAATATATGGTGGTCTGAGCAGGCTTCATTGAAAAGGTGATGTGAGATGCAAGGGGAGAGGAGAGGGGAGTGTGTGTGTGTGTGTGTGTGTGTGTGTGTGTGTGTGTGTGTGTTGCAACTGCAATTCTCAATGGGCAAAGTCATCTTAAAGTAAAAGAAAGCATAAGATATTCACCAATACTGTTTATTGTTTATCTGCAATGGATATTCTAATAGACATAGTATTTTGTCCATTACTGACAAACTAGATTTGAAGTTTTCAGCTCCTATTTTATTCGGTTACAAGCTTTCAGTTACAAATGATTGATGGCGGTAATTGTCCTGACTCCATCAGGCAGCGCTTCCATTTTTAGGAAGCAAAGATTTCCTGGTTGATGTGACACTCTCCCGCTGCCAAGCACAATTTATAGCATTCAGCCTCATTCCCTTAATGTTTCTGACAGACTCCAGGCATTGTTGAGAAAGATTCAGGTTACAATGTGGCTTTAATTTATTATTATTATAATTAGGCCTAAAATGATCATTAAGGTCCTAGAGAGAGTTTAAATCCGTCTCCCCATATTATTACTATATTATTTCGCTATCCAGCCATATCACTAGTAATTAAATAATTGAAAAACTAATTGAATAAAATACATAGATAGGCATTCTACGTTATCTAACAAAAAATGTAATCAACATCTTCTCTGGAGTGACACTGCTGGGTGTCCCACCCCAGCGCCTTCCCCAGGCCAGTGGACCCACCGCAACTGCTGGGTTTTTTTTCTATATTTCTTGAGTGCCTGGAGCATCTGAGAGTTGAGGCAGTATCAAATGACCTCTCAGCCCTTCTGACTTTGGGGCCTTTTCTCTAAGACAAACTCAAAGGCAAGCAAGCAAATTAAACAGTGCGCGAAATCTAAGCCGTGGTCTTAAACGTGGCAATAGCGCCATCTCCTGGCCATGTGTGGGTACTGCGTCTACCGCTTTTCAACGCGTGAAAGCACAAAATAAATCTGGACCTTTGCGGTGAAATAAGGCAAAGACATCCCTGCCACACTGTGACAAATGGCAACACCCAAGAGAGATGAGAACGTGAAAAGGAAATGCTGTTTTTAAGGAAATCAGTTAGCACCTGATCATCGCCACATAAAATATTTGCATTGAGTTTGCCGCAGCAGAGGAAATGAAGCGGGCTGGGGAGGACGCTGGGAGCGGTGCCTGTTTCTGACGGTTTGGAGCAAGGTGCACAGACCGCAGAGCCCCCCAAGGAGTGCAAAGCACCTTACTGAATAGACAGTGGAAAATTTCTGAGTGAGAGATAATGAAAATACTAAATCTCAAAAACTCTGGGCTGCATGGGGGAAATTTACATCCTTAAATGCTCACAGTTCAAAAGAAGTTAAAAGTTAACGAGCTAAGCATCCAACTTCAGAAATTACAAAAAGAACAGAAAAAGGACAGTGGAAGAAAGGAAATTAATAATGATAGGGCAGAAATCAATGAAACAGAAAATAAGCATATAATACGGAGGTTCCAGAAAGCCAAAGAAGTTGGCGTTTTGAAAAGTTTAAAAACTGATAAGCCTCTGGCCATACTGACCAAGAGAAAAGAGAAAAGGCACGAATAAGAATAAAAGAGGAGAGATTACGGAGGCTCGAGGTCAAAGCTCACTCTTTGTTTCCTAAAGTCCACTGGTACGCCAGGGGCCGCTGGGCTCTGCCACACGCCTAATGCTTCGATTTTGTCCCAGGGTTCCCCAGCCTTGCTTGTAAAGAGATGGTTGAAATTCCAGATGACGTACTCTCACATTTCCACACCCTTTTCCTCTTTGATTTCCATAAAGTTAACATGACCAATGTTTTCACCCTTGACAGATAATAATAAAAGCTAACATTTATTAAATGCTTATTATGTGCCAAGTACCATGCGATGTAATCCCCACAATGAGTCCCTGAGGTTATCAGCATCATCTCCATTTTATAGAGAAGGCAATGGAAACAGAGGTTTGGGAGACAGAGTAACCTGCCTCCCATTGCACAGCCAGCGTTCCATGGCACCAGGATTCTGACCAGGCAGTCGGGGCTCGGAACATCTCCTGGTCACAGAGGGGCTGACAGAAGAGCCAGAGCAGAATCTAGGCCTTTTCACAAAAAGTCCTCATGACATCAACACTGCCTGTGCCAAAAAGGCAACTCTAAATGGTGGGTTTCTCTCTCCCCCTCTAAATTGAACAGGGATGTTCTTTGCAACTCTAGATGAATTAGATGCAGACACTAACAAGGCCCAGACTACCTGGGGAAGGTGTCCAAGGCCTTTGAGGCCAAGCAGCCTCTAACTCAGGTCTTTCTCCTGGGCCTGCTTTGCAAATGTCTCTTTAGACAGGCTTTCATGCACTGTTACTGGGCTAACCTACTTTTAGGGGCTTCTGCTTAAAACGCTGATGCCACCTTAGGGAGAACCGTGCTGCTGCAAATGCTATTTTGATGGGAATGAGAGGCTTAGCCAAAAGTTCTTGGTTCTGAAACTGCCTATATTAAAATAATGTAAGGCCGTAAGTCAGGAATGTGATAAACGTCTGATTTCTGTAGAAGTATAGATATAGCTAAACGTTAGCCAGCCGTTTTTCCCTAACTTCTCTACTGCTGTAACTGCTTACTGCTTAAGTGTCGCATATCTTTGACAGGTGCAAGATCTGTGACATCCCTAACTGCATCTATAGATAACATCGCTATTGTAAAACCTCACACTGGCCTTTGAGATATCTTCCAGACTCTCCATTTGGAGGGACCAACTGACATCAGCTGAACCAGTGGCCATGTGTGGGAACTGATCCAACAAACCCTGTGACCCCCCTACCCAGGAACTATCCCAGACAAGAAGGCAGTTTCTGCTTCTCAACCCTATGAGTTCAATCCCCAGCCAATCAGCAGGTCCAATTCCCTAGCTCTTTGTTCACCAAACCACCTTTAAAAATTCTAGCCCCCAAATTCTTGGGGAGATAGATTTTGAGAAATTTCTCCCATCTCTTACCTGGCGCTTTATGATATTAAACCTTTCTCCACTGCAGCTCCTGCTGTCTCAGTGTATTGTCCTTCATAGGGCAGCAAGCAAGGGACCCAGCTGGGTGGTAACAGTTCAATGTGTCATTCCTTCAGGTGCCATGATTCCTGAGCCACATTAAATTCAGGGTTGGCAAACTACGGACTTCAGACCAAATCTGTTCTACCTCTTGTCTCTGTGTGGTTAAGAAAGTATAGTTAAGTATAGTTAAGAAAGAATGTTTTTTCCATCTTTTAATAGTTGGAGCAAAAATCAAAAGAAGAATAGTATTTTGTGACAGGTGAAAACTACATGAAATTGAAATTTCAGTGTCTATAAATAAAGTTTTATTGGAACACAGCCACACACATTCATTTATCTAGTCTATGGTAGCTTTCTTCCTTCAATGGCAGAGTTGAGTAGTTGCAGTAGAGATAATACAGCCTATGAGCCTAAAATAGTTACTACTAATATTTACAAAAGAAGTTTGTATTAAAATATTATTGCAGACCTTAGATTTAGGCTGGGCGCGGTGGCTCACACCTGTAGTTATCCCATCACTTTGTGAGGCCAATGCAGGAGGATTGCTTGAGAACAGGACTTTGAGAACAGCCTGGGCAACATAGTGAGAACCTGTATCTACAAAAAATAAAAATAAAAAAATTAGCTGGGCATAGTGGCATGTGCCTGTAACGTTAGCTACTAAGGAGGCTGAGGCAGGAGGATCACTTGAACCCAGCAGTTCAGGGCTGCAGGGAGCTTTGAATATGCCACTGCACTCCAGCCTGGGTGACAGAGTGAGACCCTGTTTCTCTCTCTCTTAAAAAAAAAAAAAAAAGGAACTTAGAGACCTCTAGCAATCAAAAGAGTATTTTCAAAATAAATGTTAAGTTTATGTTCATACATTTTTAAATTCTCTCTCTCTTCCTAGCAGAGGAGAAACCAATCACTGTGAGAACCTCTGCAAACACACAGACACATTACTTGGGGTTTATCCTGGAGCTGTTCTGTCCTCAGGCATTTGGGGAGGAGGGTTCTGGCTCAGGCTGGGATTTCGGGAGCCAGGGTGGGTGACAAAGTTGGGTCAGGTAGTTTATGGTATTAGCATGAAGATAAGATTGGGATGCTATGAGCTGGGAAAATGGCTAGGGCATTCAGTCACCCTGAATCAAGCTCTCCCCTCAAGGTTCCGGAGAGAGATCTATGCGTGGGAGGCAAAGTGACACTTCATAACCAGCTGAAATGGAAGAGACATAGACTAGTCAAAACAGTCTTGAAAAAGAACAAAGTTGGAAGACTTATACTTCCCAATTTCAAAACTTACTACAAACCCACAATAATTAAGACAGTGTGGTTTTGGCATAAGGATACTTACACAGATCAATAGAATAGAATTGAGAGTCCAGAAATAAACTCTCATTTATGAGTAGTGCCATGTTTTCTTTATCCACTCATAAATCGATGGGCACGTAGGTTGATTCCATATCTTCGCAATTGTGTATTGTGCTGCAACATTTGAATGCAGGTGTCTTTTTGATAAAATGATTTCTTTTCCTTTGGGTCAACACCCAGTAGTGGGATTGCTGGATCAAATGCTAGATTCACTTTTAGCTCTTTGAGGAATCTCCATAATGTTTTCCACAGAGGTTGGACTAGTTTGTAGTCCCACCAACAGTGTATAAGTGTACCTTTTTCTCTGTATCCATGCCGGCATCTGCTGTTTTTTGAGTTTTTAATAAAGGCCATTCCGACAGGGGTAAGGTGGTATCTCGTTGTGGTTTTAATTTGCATTTCCCTAATGCTTAGTGGTATTGAACATTTTTTCATATGTTTTTTTTTGCCATTTGTCTTTTTTTGAAAAAATTATATTCATGTCTTTTGCCCACTTTTTGATGGAGTTGTTTTCTTGGATGTTTTGTTTGAGTTCTTTGTAGATTCTAGAAATAAATCCTTCATTAGATGTATAGTTTGTGATTATTTTCTCCTATTCTGTAGGTTACCTGTATACTCTGTTGATTATTTCCTTTGTTGTACAGAAGGCTTTTAATTTAATTAAGTCCTATTTATTTTTGTTGCCACTGTATTTGCCTTTGGGGTCTTAGTCATAAATTATTTGCCCAAACCTATGTCTAGAAGAGTTTTTCCTATGTTATCTTCTAGAATTGTTATAGTTTCATGCCTTATATTTGTCTTTAATCCACCTTGAATTAATATTTTTGTATTTTATTTATTTATTATTATTATTTTTTGAGGCAGAGTCTTGCTCTGTTGCACAGGCTAGAATGCCGTGGCCTCAGCCTAGCTTACAGCAACCTCAAACTTCTGGGCTCAAGCCATCCTCCTGCCTCAGCCTCCCACAGTGAGAAAATGAGGGCCAATGTTTGATAAAAACGTAGAAAGGCCCAGAGGGTCTGTTATGAAAGAGACAGTAAGTTTTCTAAAGTAATACCTCTCAGCACCTCTGAAGGGAGCATTCTCTAACCAGGGGCCCATCTGGTGATGCTGCTGTTGATTCTTGGAGAATCAACCCACCCCCCCAAGTACCCTTGCAGATTACTACCGAGCTCTCATTAGCCCTCCCCTACTTGGGCAGGTGAGATCCACCAGAGTCTCTTCAAGTGAGTATATTAATGATTGTTTTTCCAAATTAGTCCTGTTCTAGGTTCCTCGGGCCTTAGCAGAATGGCATCATACATTATAACCTTAAGGGATTTTAGAGTATCCAGTCATTACTTTTCCCAAAGAGACATCTTCAAGTGACATTCTAGGTGAGTATGCCTCCAATAGCCAAAAAGGTGTCTTAACCTATGTATTGGTCAAATTGAAAGCACTATATATTTAGGGTGTGTGTGTGTGTGTGTGTGTGTGTGTGTGTGTACAAACTCCAGATTACGCTCCTCAACAAGTGACAATTTAGGAGTCTTGATTGTTTTCTAGTTTAATCACCCATTTCCCTGAAGGCCATAAACAGAAGTCTCTGTTTACATTTAAATTAAATCCCTTCTAACAACACTGTGATAGATAGCAGGTGAGGTGACTTTATAGATCCCCAGGGTAAGACCATGAAAACATAATTATTGTCTCTCCCAGGTAAAAGAAAATCACAATTGATTTTCATGGGTTGCAATAAGAAAAGATTGACTAGATCAATTTCTGCATCACATATGAGGGATGATGAAATCAAACCTGTCAGCTGGTGTTTTAATGATGACTGCAACAACTTAAACCTTTTTAATCTACGTGAACTGCGAGGAGCCATCAAGTTTTTTAAGTGGCCACAAGGGGGTGGTAAGGGACTACATACTCGCACTAATCAGCCCCTCCAATTTCACTCTAACAGCATCATTCCCTGGATACCCTGTTTCATTTCAACACTCCTGGTCTACCAGGCGGGTTGCTCGTGGTTCCCATTCAGCGTGTCCCACCGCTCACGTGCTATTCTTCCCGACGGTGGCAGTTTAATCTCAGTATTGGGCTAAGGTTTCCCGAGTTTCCAGCAAGTCAGTGACAATGATGCACTCAGAGTGGACGGTTTGTGATCACAGGTGAGTAGACCTTATTCCTACTTCAAGGGATTATACCTCCCACCAAATCCTTCTCTGGGGATGTCTTCCCCACAGAATTTGTCGCGGTTGACAAGGATAATCTAGAAGAAAGGATTTAGAATATTTACAACACAAAGAAATGATGTTTGAGGTAATGGACATGCTAATTACCCTGATTTGAACATTATACCTTGGGTATACATGTATTGAAATCTCTAGCTTTGTAAATACGTATAATTGTACATATTTATTACAACACATATGTAATAAATATGTACAATTATTATGTGTCAACTAAAAATAAGAGAAACAAATAAATTAAAAAGACTTTTTTTAAAGTGCTTTCTGTCTCCACTCCCCAGATGATATATTTATTCCTTGCCCAACAGACTCAGGAGGTGAGTCTGGGTCCTGGTAAAAATGGGTAAAGGACACATGGAGACAAACCCAGGGGTCAAAGTTAGCCCAGGCTGGAGGCCCTTCAAAACCTCCTAGGCTAGAATAGAGAGCTGCAGCTGAAGCCCAGCATGAGACCTGAGATCACTTAGATTCCCTGTGGGGGATTTTGGCTTTGAACTTTAGACCCCTTTTGTGCCTTGAATGAATGACAGCTATATGTAATGGCATGAAAAAAGTTTGTAGGCTGTTCATTAGTTTGAGATGAAGATACCATCATGCCATCAGTTCACAGGGAGCAGAGCTATAGACTGACGACCTAACAGGTGAGCCACCTAACCCACAATGACATACAAGCCAATGCTGAGTTTAAATTCACTGCATGTCATCTGACACAATAATGCCTGGATTAGGAACACGCAAGGACTGTTTGGCATTTCCTCTTCTTATTGGCACTAATTTCTCTAAATTGTGAGAAAATACAGCCATTCCTCTGACTTGCCCCACGATGCTTCCATCATCCAGATAAAAAGGGACTTAGGTACCTGCATGGCCACATGAAAGGAACCTTCGAGGCTAAGGGCTTCTTATATAGTCATGCTCCTGCTTAATTCTTGCTGGTTCACTTGGCCCTTGATCCCAGACAAGCACAATGTCGCCTGGCTACCACCTGCTTGTCAGGTGATCACAGTTCACTGCAAACGAGGACTCCTTGGTTTTAGTTACAGCAGGACCACGCCTCCCTTTTCTCTTCCACACGGACCTCTGGCTTGGCAAGGGGAGTCCTCAGAGGCCCAGTGGAACCAGTGTGCGGGGGCGATCTAACGAGGTTCTTTTCCTGAGCTGTAACCACCCATTTCATTTCATTAGCTGGATCCCAGCTGGTGGCACACAGAAGCCTACGTCAGCACTCTGTGTTTCTCAAGTTAGTTTGGTTAACTGCCATCATGATTAGGACCAGAACCATTCCTTCCCTATGCACAGAGCCACCCTCCATCTAGGATGGTTAAGAGAACAGCTCCTGTTACTCCAGTTCCTAAGCAGGTAAAGCTGGCTGGTTCCACGACGTTTTCCCCGCCTCCGGAGGGCTAAGACTGAAAGGTAGAAGAGGCGCTGCTGCTGGTAGCACCGCACTCCAGGCTGTGCCTCAACCGAAAGTCCTAATTTCCTACAGCCTCTGCCACGTTTGTAAGTCCAGGGTCAAACCTACTTGTCCTCTACTTGGTATCGTGCATTGTGCACCCTGAAGCATAAAACCACTAAAGAAACTGGAAGTTAAAATCTTCCCACATGGAAGGTACAGGGAGGTATTGTTTAGCTACTGTCATTTTCTTGCATCTTTAAGACATACTCTATCTTCCCTCCTCAATTACACAGTGTCTCCTAGTCTCTTTTGCCTCCAAAGCAAAGACCAGTTAGCCCTGTTACCTTGCTCTCAGATACTTCTCTGAGGCTCCTAGTCAGTTTTTCCAACTGAGGGAGGTGACTCCAAGTTTATCCTTTCACTAGTTTCAGTAAAAACACAGAAATCTGTAGATATTATGTACTTTATTCCCATTGCTTGCTCAAAGACAAGAAGGGTATATGCTCTGGTTTTCCTCTAAGGATTGGTACTGTCCAAGTGACAAGTCCAATCAGTTGTCCACGGCTCATAGGCTGGAGGATCAGAAGTGCTCTTCACAAAATCCAGAGGGAAGTTTTGCTCAAGGCTTTTTATCCTGACACATGAAGCGATTACTAAAAGCTCATCTATGGGTCCCAGGATGAAGGGTGTTTTCCTTCCCGTCTGTGAGGCCGCCCTCATACCACCTTAACAGAAGGTAATTCTTTCCTAGGCACTAGCTCAGCTCTCAGCAAATGTATTCATTTAGGCCACACTTTAACATGGATGTTAATGTTAGTTTCTGCTTTACTATTTCATAGCACTCTTCAACCAGTGATAGAACCATCACACAATGCTACAGATGACAAAGTAGGAGTTTATTAATAAGTTGGACAATTCTCCCAAACCTCTTGATCTTCATCAAATAATACTGCAATATTGTTTTCCAGAAATGAGTTTATTAAATTTGGTACTATATTCTGGTGTACTCACCTCTTGACAGTCCCAGTCTTTCTTGATTGGAGGAATGGAGTGACAAAGAAACAAATCTATTACTTAGTGCCTTTAAGAGGCAAACTTTTTGGGGGCTGATTTTGTTTTCCCAAAAGCAATATCTCAAAACAGAGGCAAGGCCTCACTTCGTTCGAATGTAGTAAGCTAAAAAGTTTGCACTTGTAGATGCATTTCTTTGCCTTGGCTAAATGGTTTTACGGCATGGTTTGTACAACTGAGCATCTAACTACTGCTCAACAGAAAGCAGAAGCCTCGAACTCAAGGAGGACGAGCTGCAGAAATCCCACAACTAAGAACTACAAATTGTATTTCTTACACCAACAACACCCCTGGTCATTTTCACCCATGGTTCGTGCTTCCTTTGGTGAAACACATACCAAAAATAATGGTGTAGTCAAAGGACATGGCTTTTCTGGCGGGAAGCCCAGGCTGACATCCCAACTGTCACTTTCTAGCACTCCTGGGAAGTTAACCTGAAGCCCAATATCCTCTATCACCACCTACACTTGCAACAAAGTGCCTGTGACTAAATATAGTTTATGTCACGAGCCTATTATAATATCTGGCACTTAGGGATAGACTTATGTTGGCAGCCCAGTAACACAACTGATAAAAGAACACATATAAAAGAACTCTATGTGCTAACACCTTAAAGTTTAAATGTCATACTCTTTTAAAAAAAAATTCAAAACTACATTGTGATAAATGCCACAACTTTTAGTTGGCTTGCAAGGAGTAGTGGCTCTGGGAAGTTGGTAGTCCTGCTTCTATTCTTATTTCTAAGTCAGTAAATGAAAAAACACAAGCTACATATAACAAAGGTTCTCCTCTATCTCTGGGTATAACAGCTGCTGAAGCCCATCAGAAAGAATATTTGTAGAATGAGAACTCAATTATGAAAGACAAAACATAGGTGTATTTTACTTGCTTAGATTTGGGAGCATAACTGCTCACGAAAGGATTCACAGTTTTTTTTTATTGTTAAGCTGCAACATACATGGTTTAATACAACAAAAAACATTTAATCAAGTGAAAAGTAATAAACTGAACAATAAACAAATAAACACTCAAAACAAAATATTTTCCATTGGAAACATGTTAACATGAATACGGGGTTTTGTTACCATCTTACTGCAATTTTCTTATGTGTTACTAGCCTACATACCCCATGTTTTCTGTAATCATGCAGATGTGAATGGAAGTTTGAATGATTAAATAAATGAGAAGTCCGTTTACTGCAGAGAATCATTTCACAAGGCAGCCAAACTGGGTTTAGAGAACAGAATTATTCAAGAAATTCTCCACGTATTTAGGTTCATTTTAGAATCCATGAACCTTAAGCTGTTCCTCCTTGACAATGCCAACCTGTAAAATAAAATTTAACAGAATCACTCTGAGGAATATATAAATTCATTCCTAAGAAAACACGGAGCAGTCATTAAAAAGCATCACTTAACAGCTTATTGCAACACTGTTATCTGTAACATGTGCTATTAAGAGCCAACAATTCGACACACATTTGAATACTCTGCATGCCAAGGATCACTGTGTGTGTATATACAGATATAATCAGATCATTCTAATGACAAAATGGACCACATAAAGCTCTTGGCTTTCAAAATAAGTACTAAGTCTTTATTTCCCTCACTTATCTAATTCACTCCATTCACATGATTTTTACTAAGTAGGAAATAATTCCTGTTGCCTTTAAGTACAGTTTTAGAAGCAATCTCAAGTTATACAAAAAGCACCCAAATCTCTCACCTCCAAGAGAAACTGGCAAATGTTTTTTCTTTGGTCACCTTGAAGCTGAATAACCTCTCCGTATTCAGGATGTTCAATCACAGTACCATTACAGGCAAATTTCTGGGGAAGTACATAAACGTACAACATAATTTAGTCAAATACAATGAGGTTTTGTTTCACCACAAGAATAAAATTAACTATTTCAGTGAGCTTGATTATATTTAAGAAACAGATTTTGTTTCCCATGATCCACAACACTTCCAATGATTTTATGTTTAACATCAAGAACTAAATATTTTACAGTTTATTTTAAAGTCATGCAAATCGTATTTGAAGATGGGAGACCATAATGGGAGAATAATCACATATCTGCGTGTTAACTACAAGAATGAAAACAACTTTCTCAGGGTCCAGTCATTTTCATCTACACTGATATATTCAAGTAAAGGTGTGAATCATAACCCAATTCTGAGATGTGCGTCAATAACTCTATTTTAATCCATTCTTCCTAACCCCTTTACCTTTTTGAAAGCTTTCACAAGTTTCTTTTTGTCATAATCATCTGCAATGCCCTGAACAGTAGTCAGCGTCTTTCTGCCGTTCCGTTGCTGGATTCTTATATGAATGTAATCCTCAGTCCCTGCCGGGAGTAAGTCGTCACCCTTAGTTGCATCAGCAAAGGGGTCTGCAATGGGATAGAAAAAAAATCCAAAGTTGAAAAATATTTTTTAGAAAGTACTTTCCAGAATATGGTACACTACAAATCAATATAGTCAGCAATGAAGGTTCTAGTGCCTTTGCTTTTTTTTGCAGATGGGGGTTGAGTATTAATGAAGCCTCCAAGGTACTCATAAAAAAAAAAAACAAAAAAAAAACCCAAACATTTAAACAAGTATGTGCCTTGTAGAAAAACGTTAGTATAGGTAGATAATGTTATTGTCGAACGTGGTCCTCTAATGAGAGAAAAGAGATTTATAAAACCTTAATTTTACAGCCGCTAGAAAAATGTGCGTCATCTGGATTACAGTCTGATGAAACCGACAAACATTCAAGTATGCCCACCGCAGTCATTTAACTGCAACTCTGCCTTGCAAAAATTAAGTATATATCAAGAGGCGTAATTTTACAAATTGCGACGCAGGCAGAGAAGCCTGAACCACGGCCCTGCGGCACATCACAGGCTTGCCTCCGCATCTTTTACTGAATGTCCCCGAGAGATGCTCCAAAGCAGCTCTGGCCGCGAACGGACGCCGGTCCCCAAGCCCCCGTCCCGGCAGCCCCTTGCAAGTAGAAGGGCTGATCTAGGCGCCCGCAAAGCAGGGTCGCCCAAGCGCCAAGGGGCTGCAGCGGGGGCGGGAGCTGCGTCAGCACCGGGCAGGGGGCGGCGCGGGGTCCAGCCCCGTCCTCGGGGAGGGGTCGCCAGGGGCCCAGTCGCCATTTTCCGGGCGCCGAGACAAAGCCCCACTGGGGTGCAGGGAGGGCAGGAAGGGGCCCTCGGGGCGCTGGTCGCGTCGAGACCGGGGGAGGCCGGACGGCGGCGGCGGCCCGATCTTACCGAAAGATTGGAGGTTCTGGATAGTGGACATGCGACACTAGTGTGAGGCCGGTGAGGGGACAAAATTCCTGCGGGGCCCGCCCGGATCACCGTGTCAGGAGGCTGTAGTGGCGAGAAAACGGAAATAAATAAGGAAACGCTTCGCCCCTGGGTTGGGATTCGATGGAGCGGCGGCGGCGGAAGCCGGGAGGAGGCAGGAAGAGGCGAAGGAGGAGGCGGAGGAAGAGGCGGCGGCGACGGATGCGGAGACGCGAGAGAAGAGGCGGCGCTGCGGCTTCTCCCACAAAATGGCCGATGGAGACTATTTAGCCGCGCCCGCCGCCCCTCCCTCGTGACCCGCCCGCGCTAGGGATCCTGGGACTTGTAGTTTTCCAGAGGCGGCGGAGCCCCGAAAGCCTGAGACCCGCGGACTGCCGGGACCGCAACTCCCGTCAGGCAGTGCGCCGCCCAGCGCCGGGCGGAAGGCCCGGGAAGGGTCCGGGCGGCTGCGGCGCAGGCCGGGTGCCGTAGGCTCGGGGCTTTCTTCCCCGCGGGTTCGTAGGCCCCGCTGACTCTTGTGCTGCGGTGCAGCGGCGGCGCCGAGGGCGTGGTGCCGAGGGGTAATCTGTATCAGTCGCCCTCGAGGCCACGGGTAATGTAAGTGAAATCCGGTTGCAGGAGCAAAACAAGCCCTGTAGCCCCAGCTTTCGACCCGTTCGCTGCCCCACGGCGCTGCCTGCGTCAAAAGTCCAGCCCCCAGTTGCAGGAGCCGCGTCAGTCCCCGCCAGGAGTGGGGAGGCGGGAGCCCGTCTCCCAGGGTTGGACGGAGCCCCGATTCCCTGGCGTGACGGATCGCAGACTCCAGCGTGCATCTCTGGAAGGTTTGATAAAGCAGACTGGTAGACCCCAGAGTTCCCGTTTCAGAAAGTGTGGTGTGTGACCCGAAAATTTGCAAATCTAATAAGCTTGCAGGTGATACTGATGCCGCTGGTCTGGGACCACGGCATCACTGCGCAGCTTCGTCAGGGGCTTGGCATCTAGTGAGGGCCAGGTGTGTGTTGACAGAACATACTAGAAAACCAGCCTGCCAGCTCCCCTTATGTACTTCATAGGGTCCAACATAGAACCTCAGCAGGGTTGCTGCCAGGTATAAGCTGAAGGTGAGCTCAGCACATAGGTTAATTGATGAAGAGTCAGGTACCACAATTGTAATGTCTTACCAAGTCACACGCAGAAAAACAAATCCGAGACTTTGGGAATTGGCTCACCCCGGGGCTGAATTGTCAAATTTGGTTGGCTTTCTTTGAAAGCAAAGATATAAACGAAAATTTAGAGATTCATAACTGTTGTTTTCGGTGCTATGGCAGTCCTGTGAAGCCTGTGGACCCCTTCTCAGAATAATGCTTTAAATCCATAAAGTAAAACACGTAGAATTACAAAGGAAACCAATTATACTTAAATTAAAAACAATACATAGATAACAGTCTGTGTTTATTAATGCGTTAATTAACAAGTTATAGCATCAGGTCTAACAGCTACGATAATTTCAAAAAGGTGATAAAAACAGGTGATAAAGAGATATTTTGAAATGTCTGTAACATCAGAAATGTAATATGAAAGTATCTGTGATGTCTGTTGGTGCAAAGTGATACATGCATCTAATATTTCTGTGATGTTGCCGACATTCATAATGGAAAGAAATACTAAATTTTGCTTATAGATTAATGAAAATGCAGATGTAATCCTTTTTCCCCCATACAGTTTTAGGGCTCTCCACCTCTGCAATTTGGACCAAGGATCTGCAGACCCCAGGTTAAGAATAGCTGGATCTAATCGTTTTTTGTGATTAACAGTAATAATAGGTACCATTTATTGAGTACTTACTATTTGCTACAATTGAGTACTTACTATTATTATATATAATATTATTGATCTTCATTGCTATTCTATAAGGTAAATATTCTATGTAGTGGATAAAGTATGGAGGCTTTTGTAGGTTAAATAATTTGCCTAAAAAAGTCAAATTCTTAACTCTCAGGAATTTAACTACATTTTTGGTCTTCTAGCCCTGATTCAAATGAAAAACACTTTTCTTATCCCAAACAAAGGTGTGAAGTTCTAGAGCTGGTTCCAATATGTCTTCATAAATATGCTTTAAAGTAATTTTTAATATTTTAATTTTATACTCTAATTTCTAAGTGATTTTTAATATTCTAGATGAAATACAGAATAAACAAAATTCATCTCTGTTTGCTTTCTTTCTTACTAGATGCACATAATTATTTTGTATACATTGTTTCTTAGAAAGAGCCAAGGGTGGTCCAGTGAAGAAAAAGTAACAAACATAGAGAAGTGAAAAAAAAATTGCAGAAATTTTAAGAGTTTTTTTGGTCATTACCCCTGTCAGGGTCATCCTTTCTTAGACCTAGTGTTTGTATCAGAAACCTCCAGGAGCTCAGAAATCTTTAATCAAAGCCAATATGAATACAGGTTAGATACAATTGTGGTTATTCTCTTAAGGCTCTCTGACTCTCTGGTCATTCGCAGTCTTTGTATTTAGACCTGCACTGTTCAGTATAGGAACTGCTAGCCACATGATGTGCTGTAAGTATAAAATACACAGTGGCCTTCTGAAGACTTAAATTGCCTTAATTTCACCTATTTCTTTTTCCTTTTCAAAATGTGGCTACTAAAAATTTTGAATTACGTTGGCTTACGTTCTGTGTATAGTAGTGCTCATTTAGAGCAAAGGAATTTGACCTATATGTAAAGTTCTTTTTCTTTTCTTTTCTTTTTTTTTTTTTTTGAGACAGAGTCTTGCTCTGTTTCCCAGGCTAGCGTGCCATGGCATCAGCCTAGCTCACAGCAACCTCAAACTCCTGGGCTCAAGCAATATTCCTGTCTCAGCCTTCCGAGTAGCTGGGACTACAGACCCACACCAACATGACTGGCTAATTTTTTCTATTTTTAGTAGAGACAGGGTCTCACTCCTGCTCAGGCTGGTCTCGAACTCCTGAGCTCAAGCGATCCTCTTGCCTTGGCCTCCCAGAGTGCTAGGATTATAGGCACGAGCCACCACACCTAGCCTGTAAAGTTATCATAAATAGAAAAAGCCAAAATGTTTAAAATCTAGTATTTTTTAGTTCTAAATGATACCAGCCTAGTTTAAGATGATTATTTCTTGACCCTACTTCAGAAGGGAGTTTAGATTACTCAAAGAGAACAGTAGTAGTGACTAAAGGAATCAGAGAAGATATACAGAGTAATTGAAAAAAGCCCCCAAAGCCAGAGGTAGACCCCAAATCTGGCTCTAACGTCCTAGCAGTTAAGACAGAGAGGAAATCTGCTAGAAAACTCATATGTCTGCAAGATAAAAACATACCAGCTGCACAGGAGGAATAGCTGTGCCTAGCCCTGAGGCAAGGGGGTGTTTTTCTTAGGCCCTCGTAAAGGGAACACTGATGTAGCGGACAGCATCCCCAGCAGTTTGCCTACAGTGAAGGCATTGGTGGGATTTATGCAGCTGTTTCTTGTATCTGCTGGTCATGAAGATATGTTATTTAGTTGGAACCTTGGGTCCTCATCCACCCATAGGTTGCCTACCGTAGTGAACATGTGATAACGCACCACTGAGATTTCCTGCTTCTGAGAGCTCAGCTAACAGACATCTCCAGGTGCCGCACTCTGAATTCAACATTGCGTCCTGCTGAAGCACACTTGCCACTGACTGAGCACGACAAAGATGCTGTTGCAGGCCTGTTCTTGAGAGATGTAGGACTGCTCTGATGGGGGACTCTGGCTCAAGCAGTTTCCATCGGCCTGGCTGACTGTGTTAGTCCGTTTTCATTGCTATAAAGAAATACCAGAGGCTGGGTAATTTATAAAGAAAAGAGGTTTATTTGGCTCACAGTTCTGCATGCTGTACAAGAAGCATGGTGCCAGCATCTGCTCTTAGTGAGGGCTTCAGGGAGCTGCCAGTTATGGCGGAAGGTGAAGGGGGAGCAGGTGTGTCACATGGCGAGAGAGGAAGCAAGAGAGCAATGGGAGGGGCGCCACACGGTTAAATAACCAGCATGAACTAATAGAGCAAGAACTCACTCATTACCACAGGGATGGCAGCAAGCCATTCGTGAGGGATCCACTCCCATGACACAAACACCTCCCGCTGGGCCGCATCTCCAACACTAAGGATCAAGTTGAACATGAGACTTGGAGAGGACAAATATCCAGACTGTATCATGGCCTTTCTTAGATCTGTGCTGAAGTCTAAGGATCCTCTGTCCCTCAGAGGGTCACCACTTCTGGCTCCTTCGTCTTTTCTTCTCTGGTGTTTCCCTTGATAAATCTCTTGAATAAAATAATTAAATAAATAATTTTTTAAAAAAACCCTCTTGCATATCTAAGCCTGTCTTGATATCTGCTTCTCAACAAGGACCCAAATTGATGCATCTAGCTACAGACAGGTTGGTGAAGAGACAATAGGTGGAAGGAAAATTCCAGTTTAAGTAACCAATTATTACCACAAGGCTTTTCCTCCAAACCCTAAAATCTTCTGGTGAGCTGTTCTGGGTTTCATGAGGCTAAGAGAACTTTTTCATAGCCCACATGAAGGTCTCAGGGCTTCTATATAAAGGCAGCCTAGGCAGCCTTTTGTTTTCTTCAGTGTGTACCCTAAAATAAGCCCTTTGTAGCTTGCATATCCAATGGTAAGAAAATGTGAACACATTGAAGGGCAAGAAGAATATTTGCCTAGTACTTAAAGCAGATACCCAAATCTCCCTGGGAACGGCTCCTGCCCACCCTCAATTCAGAAGACTCCAGGGTCTTTATACCGCCTTAGTGAAATGGGAAATCACTATTCCCAAGTGACCAGTCAATGAGACTAGTACTTCCAGAGACTAAATACAAAGAGAAAATCCAAAGAATGAGTGTCTTGTTGACATTCTGAGCCTCATAACTAGTATTTCTCACTCCTCAACTTTCAATGAGAGTTAAGTAGCTGAGTTTAATACATGTCCTGACTGGAACCATGTTGCCAAGTGGTTAGCAACGTACATGGTACAAATAAACAGAGCTCAGTTGCTCTCTACTTGTCTAGAATACAGTGATTATTGAGTCAGTGTTTCTGTAGAGTGGATCAGAAGACCTACAGAAGAGAAAGTCATAACCTAGGCCTGCTTCCTACTCAACCATATTACCGGGAGAAGAGTAAGGAGAGGTGACTGAATGGGCTGTGTGTGTGTGTGGGCTCTTCATTAAAAATATTGATAGTGACAATGATCAATGTGTTGGCAAATAGCACATTATATATGGAGTATCCACAGAGTATAGTATTACACAAAACAAAAATTATGCATGTATTAGAGAGTCAGTATTTTTTTTATTTTCAGTGAGTTTGTGGATCTAAAAGGAGAGTAAAAAAAAAAGCCAACATGTAATCATGAAGCAAATATCAAAATAAGAAAATTTCAGGGATCTGGGAGGTTGAAGACTTAATGGGGTTAACTCATGAAATATGAAGAAATTTTCCTGAGGTAATTAACTCTCCAGTGGGGATCTTAATGAGGAGGGAATGTGGATACATAGGCATGCCACTCGATTTCTAGACTCAGCAGCAGGGAGGCACTCAAGTTTCCCCCCTTCATTCTACCCTTCCACCATCAACAACTGTGAAGGAAGGGTCTGAGATTTTACCCTACTTGCAAGCTAACAAGTTAGCTTGCCACAGTTTCATGGTTGCTAATAGAAGACATGAGACTCCTGGGTTAGAGACAAGACTATTACTCATGGCAGAAGCAGTAGCCAGAGTTTAGTGTTCATGCTGGTTTCCCATGCCCCCAATTCCAAGTCCCGTGGGGGCAACACAGTGGGCCTCAGTGGATGCCGACACATGCAGCAGATCGTATTACAAGAGAGAACACTGTAGTCGTGGAATTTGTTGCTTTTATTATAAGCAGTAACAAGCTTTTCTGGGGGGTGATGTTACCCATCCTTCAAGATCGCTCCCTATAAACACAACACTGAGAAATGGCCAAAGTAAAAAGCAGTCAGGGCCTTGCATTCTTGGCAAAACCATTAAGAACATGCAAGCACCCTTGGGGCCCATGGGGGATTGCCTCTTGCAACAACTGCTTACTCTCCTTTGAGTGGTGAGCTACTGGGACACTGCATTGGCCACGTTTACTAGCGAACAAGGCTACTGTAAGTTGACAGGTCATAGGCATAAATATTTCTCACTTTTTATCCTCTTTTCTCAAGTACCTGGAAATTCAAGGCAGCAGACCAAGCCAACTTCCTTCTCCCTTTTATCTCCTGTGTCCTTGAGCTCTCTCCTCTCTTCAGTTTCCCCCCTGCCAAAGAGCCAGCTGGTCCTGTGAATTAGTATGGTAATGCTTAGGGGTGGGGTTTCACCCCAGAGGCCTCCAATCCTTGGCTTCACGTTCCAGCCTCCACTCCATCCTCCAAGTTCCTAATAGCTCTGCATTGGGGTTTCTTGGCCTACAAGAGTGGTATTTTTCTTTCCTTTGCCACTGACCCTTGAGAATTTATCCCCTTTGTGGACTTCTGGGGCAGTGGGGGCTTATGGTCAAATGTATGGTTTGAATATACTTGGATTCAGTGGCTTATTTATGGTGTAGAATGTAAGGATTTGGACTTAAGAGTTGGATCTGGCATCATACCCTTATCTAGCCATTCATAGGTGTGAGAACTTTACCTTCCTAAGTCTCAGTCTTCTGTAAAAAGAGCATCATAATTTGTACCTCGTAGGGTTTTGTAATGATTGCATCAGAAATTGTATCAAAAGCACTTACTATAGGACCTGGCACAGAAGGTGAAGCTTTATTTGTTCAAAATCTTTTCCGGGAGTTGTATGATGAGAATGCTTGGAAGTGATTCTGATATAAGGTGATTATACGTTCTCCTACAGAATGTGTATGATGTTTCCCCTTTCATTTCCTGTGATCCTGTGCTCTTGTGAAATTTAATTACAGCCATGGTCACGTGGTTCATCATAATAAAATTTTTCTTGGAATATTGTCAGTCAATTTATGCAACCTGATTGTATTGGTATAGTCCAGGAAAGAGGGGTAGAGAATAAATAACAGAAATAATGTAAATCTTGGCCAGGTGCAGTGGCTCACACCTATAATCCTCGCACTCTGGGAGGCCGAGGTGGGAGGATTGCTTGAGGTCAGCAGTTCAAGACCAGCTTGAGGAAGAGTGAGACCCCATTTCTACTAAAAATAGAAAAATTATCCAGGCATGGTGGTGCGCACCTGTGGTCCCAGCTACTCAGGAGGCTGAGGCAGGAGGGTTGCCTGAGCCCAGGACTTTGAGGTTGCTGTGAGCTATGATGACCCCACTGCACTCTAGTCTGGACGACAGAGGGAGACTCTGTCTCAAAAACAAAAAAAAAAATTGTAAATCTTTGCTGCCACAAGATTTATATGTACTCCCTCCTTTAGAAACGACAAGTATGTACAGTGTGAGAGGCCTGAGGCAAATAGGCCCATCCATTGCCACCCTCTCTCTGTATCCCTGCTCATGCATCCATCTGCTCCAGGGCGGATGCAGTATAGCACATTTTTTCCCCTAAAGGTTAAGTTGTGTCTGCTTTTCAATGAGACATGACCTTACATTGCCAAATCCATTCCTGGCAATTTATGCAACTCTCATTTAAAAATAGATATTCTGGGAATCACATCTGTTTAAATGGAAGTAATTTATATCTTTCTTTTCTTTTTCAAGACAGAGTCTCCCTCTGTTGCCCAGGCTAGGGTGCCATGGCATCAGCCTAGCTCACAGCAACTTCAGACTCCTGGGCTCAGGCAATCCTCGTGCCTCAGCCTCCCAAGTAGCTGGGACTACAGGCATACACCACCACACCCGGCTAATTTTTTCTATTTTTAGTAGAGGTGGAGTCTTGCTCTTGCTCAGGCTGGACTCCTGAGCTCAAGTGATCCTCCTACCTCAGTCTCCCAGAGTGCTAAGGTTACAGGCATGAGCCACTGAGCCTGGCCAATTTGTATCTTTCTTATTGAATTAAATTTAGAAAATGTGTTTGAATATTATTAATTATAGGGATTTATTATGAATGAACCTGGGGGATTCTGATTAGATCTTGTTTGTAATCTCAGTTGACCTAGAAGTGGAACCTTCAGTCTTTTCCTATGATCACAGAAATATTAATAGCTTTAATGATACTATAAGAGGCCAGGCATGATGGCTCACACCTGTCCCAGCACTTTGGGAGGCCAAGGCAGGAGGATCGCTTGAGGCCAGGAGTTCAAGATAATATATAACAATATGCCTTATCTAGATATTAAAACTAGATGTTGAAAGGCAAAATATTAAGCAGAGGGGGATTTCAGAAAAGAAATCTGTAGGAGGAGGAAAGGGTATGAAGGTCAGTAGAAAGAGAATTAGTTGTCTCGGTAGATAGATGAAAGAAAGGAGAAAGAAACAAAAGGGAGAAAGAACACGGAGAAAAAGGCAGGCAGGATTTTCTGTGGAAAGGATTGCATCCGTGTGACAATGAAAGTGAGGAAAGCCAAGAGCACGGTGGATGCTTAACCAAGTAGAGTTCAGGCCTTGGTCAAATAGATGCCACCCATTGTTTTTAAAAGGGTAAATAGCTGTCATATTTCATATGAAAATTCAGATTTCTGTTTTCTATTAAGACAAATATAAATTTCTAGATTTTTTTTTTTTAAAGCAGTCAAAGCCGATTTATCGATCCTTCACTTCTGATTGCCCAGGTCATGGGTCTCCCTCCTTGTGTTATGGAATTATGATGAGAAAAACTATCAATGAATTAAGAAAATAGTAAATGTGAAACCAAATGTGATCTAGATTGTTCCACCTTAAGAGATATTTTGGGAAGAGTTAGTGTTAAAGCAAAGGGTGAAGTCATGAAGGAAAGAATGTGCCTTTTATATAAAAAAGTTAAATTGTACCTTTTAGCTCAAGAGAGATCTGGTGCTATAGAACTTTTGTTTTATCTTCTGACTTGAGTTAGTCCAGCATAGGTAATAAATCATGTAGCTGCCATTGTTTGTTGTTTTCCTATTTTGTTTACTGAAATTTGTTTGGGGCATAGATTGATGGCTGCTACCTAATATCCGTTATCCCCTTCTTTCTTGGTAAAACAGAATCTCAGTTTTATTCTGTTCTGCAGTGTGCCCAGGTAAAAGACTAGTTTATGTTCCACAGCTTTCCTTGCCAGATGTGGCCAAGGGGATACAAGCAGAAATGTTGAATGGGTTTTCCAAAAAGATTGTGGTCTTTCTCCATTTTCTTATAACAGAATGCCTGAAACTGGGTAATTTATAAGGAAAAGGAATTTATTTCTTACAGTTATGGAGGCCGAGAAGTCCAGGGTCGAGGGCTGCATCTTGCTGGTGGGGGCTCTCCGCAGAGTCCCGAGGTGGCTCAGGGCATCACATGGCAAGGGGGCTGAGCACACTAGCTCAGGTTTCTCCTCCTACTCTTACAAAGTCACCAGCCCCACTCCCGTGGTAACTCATTAATCCATTAACCCATGAATGTATTAATCAAATTAATTTTGATTAATCACGGTGCCCTCATGACGCAATCGACTCTTAAAGACCCCACCTCTCAATGCTGCTACATTGGGATTAAGTTTCAACATGAGTTTTGGAGAGGACAAATATTTAAACCCTAGTAAATGCTTAAAGGAAGCTGACTCAGTTGGAGTAAGTGCCTGTTTTGCTATTCTTTCTCATTCCTTCCTGCTTCCTGGGGTGAGACACGGTGCTGCAAGTGCAGCAGCCACCCTAGACCACGAGATGCCCTTGAGATGCCCTTGCCATATGGATGTGCTGCAGCTGGTGGGGCAGAAGGAGAGAGGGAGCCTAGGGCTCTGGGCTGCCCGTCTGTGCCCTTGTTATATGTGAGGGAAGAAACTCCATGTGTTTAAGCCTCTGCTTCACTGGGGTTTCAGTTAAATGAAATTGAGTCTTACCCTAGCCTGACGAGCACTGCTGCCTGCATGAAACTCCAGGCCTCCGAGAAGCTGGGCAAGCACTCTCCTGGTGCTGTAGAGTGGACTTGTGTGTATCTTGGGTCACTTTCCCTATCCTAACCGGGATCCAGGAGAGGTGGGCCAGCTCAGCGTGGGTCACAGGATGATGCACTAGATACAAACTGACAGTATGTGTGTCTCTTCAAACTTAGAGGCCACAGGGCAGGCAGATGTCCATGAACTATCTCGGGCTCATTGCGTCTCATCAATAAGCAATAATAGTGACAGACAGTATCCAACAGGATTTTTTAAAGGGAAGAAAATCACATTTAGCATTGTTTATTGTTTGCCTTACAAACAATGCACCTTGACTCTTACCATGAAGTTAGCAGTGGAATTCCTAAAGGTCAAATTTACAAAGTCTCAAATCAAATAATCATTTTTTGGCTTTTTATAACGTGATTAAGTATTAGAGGGTTGACATATGCCAGCGGGCATATGTGACTGTACCCATGCCAGTTGTTATATTGTTAAAATACTTTCATACTGGTTGGGCATAGCTACTGCCCACCCTCCCTGGCTCCTCCCTTTGGGTCTTCTAGACCACCACGGGAACCAGCAACCGAAAGGTGAATGCTTGCTTAACAGCAAGAACCTTCCTGGACTTAGTTACTATCTGTTTGCAAAGTTAGTCATTTGAGCCCACAGTGTCATTATCCTAGCAGTGTGTTCACTGCTGCCCAATATTTGTCCACAGTTTGATTGAAACAGTATAGAGAGATATTGCTCCAAGCTTTCCACAATCCACCCTTGGGTCAAATCAGATCAGCAGAGAAACTGAGAAAGCGTATCGTATTTCAGTTAGCCCCTGCCACCCCCCCACCCCCTTGAGAACTGATCTTACTGAGTTGTGTTTCGGGGTGATGTCATCAATCTGTGCTGAGAGACAGGGAGGGAAACAGCCCAGATGACACTCATTGTCATCTATCTCAGGAATGTTGTCAAGGATGTGTTTTTTATATCACAGTGTCAATTTATCAAGGATCCTTAGAGAAATGCCTCACTGGTTTTGGGAGCAAGAACAATTGCATTACTCCTGAGAAACCGTTCTCTTTTTAACCTCATAAACTTCTTTATGAGTGTCCAGTTTTTCCTTCTTTCTGTCTTTATAAGTAGACTTACATTCATTCTGGAATAAGGCAGAGAATAAAGAAATAAGTAAATGAAATGAAATATGTCACATTTAGATAAGGTTATGAAAAAAATCAAAGAAACCTAAATACACAGGCATTTTACAGTTTTTTCCTGAGTGGAATTTCTTTCTTTCTTTCTTTTTTTTTTTTTTTGAGACAGAGTCTCGCTGTGTTGCCCGGGCTAGAGTGAGTGCCGTGGCGTCAGCCTAGCTCACAGCAACCTCAAACTCCTGGGCTCAAGCAATCCTCCTGCCTCAGCCTCCCGAGTAGCTGGGACTACAGGCATGCACCACTATGCCCGGCTAATTTCTAATTTTTTGTATTTTTAGTACAGACCGGGTCTTGCTCTTGCTCAGGCTGGTCTCATACTGCTGACCTCAAGCAATCCTCCCACCTTGGCCCCCCAGAGTGCTAGGATTACAGGCGTGACCCACCGCACTCAGCCGAATTTCAATATTAACTTATCACAGACTTATACTGAGTAATAATTGTGAAACTCCATTTTCAAAGTTCTGGAATAAAAATAATAACTAACTGAAGGGGATATTCTCTTTAAATTCACATGTCCATAGAGTTACAAGCTCTTCCTTTTATTACCATATTTTTACAAATAAGCACTTTAGCACAGTCAAGGCCTTGCAGAATGAAATTTGGAAACCTTAAGGTAAACACAATAAAAATGTTTCTGTAGGCATTGTTTTAATTTGCCTTTTACCAAACTCAGGGAGAGTCTGTTCTTTATAATTTTCATAAACATGTCATCTGGACATATCCAAGTACTATATCTTCTGGGCTTACCTTTCCCTTTTTTTTCTTTTGTTAATAAATGAATTCAAGTCTCGTGCCACATAAGTCTGGGATGTACTGTGCCCTATGATTTCTAAGGCTTCCCAAGGGGACTTGCATTCTTTTTGGTTATCTCTAACTCTAAATTCTTATTCTGGTTGAATTCTTTGCCCCAAAGATAATCACCTCTCCTCCTCCCTCCCTTATTTCTCAAAACACTGCTAACAGGGTTATTGTGTGTAGCACTTTTCTGGAAAAATTGGAGGCAACTGAGGAGGCTGCACCACTGTACAAAAAGGAGATCAACTTGAAGTTCAGTGTTAGGCTTCATTTCCCTGGTTACGTCTATTGCAAGGAAATGGCCTTCCTCCTGGGACCACTCCTGCTGCCAGGTTGCCAGCCCCTCCTCCTCTTTTTGTTTTTGGGGCAGCAAAACCACTCACCAGGCAAAGATTAAATTTTTCTGGTACTTTAACCCCCGCAGTAATTTAACTGCCTCCCTCATCTCCCTGCCCATCTCAGAATAGAGGCCTTTCTGTGCTGGGGTCTCCAATACCAAATAATGGCAACAATAACAAATGCTGGCAGGGTTTTACATTACATTTTGCTTTAAGTTATGGCAAAGCAAATTCCTGAGTAGGGCTCTCTCTGCACCAACCAGGACACATGGATTCTGAGACCTTATGGTTTGTGGGGAGGAGTCTGGAAATGGTATTATAGTAATAAACACCCTTTTATCTGATATTATTGAACTGTTAGTAGGGTAGCTAATCAGAAAAGTCAGCTAATGTGAAGATTCATAAAAAGAATCAATATCTTGTGTTTTATGTTTTATTATAGGTAATTTGCTAATCTTTTGATGTTGGGCTAAGGCCTTTTTTGATTATGGGCTTAGTATTATAATTGGAATTCTCTGGTGTCTCTCTTTCATAAATTCTACCTAAAATACATGTATTACGTTGTCTTCTTTTATTTAAAATGAGAACTTAGGGATTTTTCAAACAATCAGTGCAGAATCTACCTAGATTTGTATGATTATTTTCCATCAACATTTGTATTTATCTCATTTGTACATTACTTGATCATGATTCTCTTTAGCTATTTGCTTTTATCTAGTTTTTCCAAAGTATTCAACTTATGTATTCTAGAAGTGACAACTGTCTTTCTTTTTTGCATTCATTTAATCCAGTTTCATTACCTTTTAATGACATAATTACAACAGCAGATACAACTGGCATTGACGTATTTGGGAGCAAACACAACTGACTCTTAATGAGCATGTATTTCATGGTGGTGTGAGGGCCAAACCAGGCAGTGGCATGTGGGGTGGGGGGTCCACAGAAGGAATGGAAGACGTTGATTAGTTTGGACAGTCCGTTAGTGGAGGTCCATTACAAAAGTTTGTATCAGAACAGATTGATAGTAATAATCAAAGGCCCAAGGGCCAACCATGCCTATCAAGTATATGACTTCAGGAATGTAACATCACTTCTCTGAACCTCAGTTTCATCTGTAAATTGGGAAAAAAAATAATATTTGCTAAACCTACCTACTAGAACATTCAAATGAAATAATGTATGTGAAAGCCCTTTTTTTGAAACAGCAAAATACTGTAAAAAAACACAAAGGCATTTTTGCTACTTTAGGTTTTATTTTATTTGCAGCATTTGATGCTGTGGGGAAGAAGTATTTCCTTGAAGTCTCTCCTGTTTTCTTCTTTGTTTATGATGACTGATATTCTAGATTTTTAGCTTAACTGGAATAGTATATGAAGTGAAAGGCTAAGTGACCTGTAGATTATTGTCTTGAATATGAGTTGCTTTTTCTCAGATATAAATAACAGCCTTTCTAGATTATATTTCAGAAATAAATTTGGTTCCAATTATCAGTTAAGACGTGATGGTTGACCTGGTAATGTGATGGCCCCCACAGAAATAAGCATTTTCCTTGACATAATACATAAATTTCGACTTCTGACACTTAAGACTCTGATGGTGTTATCTAAACACACAACCATTCTGGCTAAAAGTCTCCAAACCGTAGTGTTTTTTTTTGTTGTTGTTTTTTTGTTTTTGTTTTTTTTTTTGAGACAGTGTCTCGCTCTGTTGCCCCGCTAGAGTGCCGTGGCGTCAGCCTAGCTCACAGCAACCTCCAACTCCTGGGCTTAAGCGATCCTACTGCCTCAGCCTCCCGAGTAGCTGGGACTACAGGCATGCGCCACCATGCCCGGCTAATTTTTTCTATATATATATTTTAGTTGGCCAGATAATTTCTTTCTATTTTAAGTGGGACGGGGGTCTCGCTCTTGCTCAGGCTGGTCTCGAACTCCTAACCTCGAGCGATCCACCCGCCTCGGCCTCCCAGAGTGCTAGGATTACAGGCATGAGCCACCGCGCCCGACCAGTAGTGTTTTTGTATATTTTATTTAATGAAGGGAAATAAGGTACACATTATTATTATCTTAATTATGCATAGAAGGAAGCTGAGGCTAAGAGGGGTTATGAATCTCATTCAGGTTCATAGGGCTTATAGCAGGTGGTTGGGCTGAGACATGAATCTAGGGCTTCTGATTCTAAATCTCTTAATGTCTCCAGCTCAAACTCTCTAGATGACAGAAATTGGATAAATATACCTAATGATTCACAGAGCTGGGACAAACAGTAGACATACTGTATATCCAAAAACTCAAGAAAATAGGAATGAGCTCACTTTTAGAAGTATGCTGATTAGATTTTCAAATAATATAGTCCTTAAGATTTTCTCCAACCTCCGGAAAACTTTTAGGGTGAAGAACTTTTAAATTTAAAGCAGAGATCCAATTTTTTATTCTGAAAAAAGTGTGTAAACACACTATGTTTCCAGACTTTTTGGACACTCTAGTATCTAGGTCAGTTAGAAAAAGTCAGTAAAAATGTCAACATATTATTATGAGAACTTGGTTGTTATATTTAGGGTTTAAATGAGCAATGTGTGATATAAGTGAAATATTTGAAACATTGTAAGGTAAGAAAGATTTGATCCTTGTATTTATCATTAAACAGAGTAGATACTCTATTACGACAAAACTTATTATTATGAATATTTGCATAGGCCAAAAGTACAATCATGTCCCCAGAAACATACCTACTTACAATAGGAACATGAATAGTAAGTCATTAAAGTTAACAGTGATATTAATAATAAAGGGTTATAGTATCTTTAAAGGGAGGAAAATGGTGATTGGCTTAAGAGGGCCAATTAAGCATCTTCACCATAAAAAAATTCCTAATAATGTCAGAAAAGATATATTTTTGGAAAGAACAAATCCAGCACTGGCCAAAAAGGATGTGCCATCAATAAGTCAGGCATTTCTGTCCTCTTGATGGAAAAAAACAGACGGAAATCAATCAGTGGAGGAAACTGCATCCCCAAACACTGGTACCGCTGGATTGTTGAAGGTCGTGGTATAATATCTTCAAAATTCTGAGGGAGGATGATTTTGAACCTAAAGTCTTATATTCAGGCAAACTAAGGGGTAAGAAGAAAGGCAAAATAAAGGCATTTAAAAAATATACAACAACACAGAAATTTACTCCTACAGACAATATTGATGACACACTCTAGGAAAATAAAATATAAACCCAAGGAAGAAGAAGACATGGGATAAAAGACATATAGGTTTATAAAGAAATCAGTAAAAATTGTGATTATATCTAAATTATATTGGTGTGTAATGAGTTTCAACCTAAATAACAGACAGAGAGAGCCTCTCTTAAAAGATGGTATTTATTCAGGGAATAATGATCATACTCAGGCCATAGTAAACTATAGACATATTCAGGGTGGTAAAGGCAGACAGTGGTTTTTAATGGAACAGTGAAGAGGATTACATAATTTTTGTTTTGAGAACTTTGGCTACAAGATCAGTACAAGGGTGGCACCAGTACGATGTTGGACAGGCAGTTTCTGGGCAAATGTCCTTGCAGAAGCATGTTTTAGTGTTAAGGTTGCAATGGGCTTTATGCAAAGTTGTGGTTTTTGCAGAGTCTTTTGTGGTAGTTCCTGCTATCCATTTGTGCATGAACCACCCCCACCCATGGCTTTCCTTGGCTCTATTTGTCAGGGTTTTCTTTTCTTTGTTTCGTTTTATTTCTTTTTTCTTCCTTTCTTTTCCTTTCTTGTTTTCTTTTCTTTTTTTTTCTCTTCTTTTCTTGTCTTTCCTTTCCTTTCCTTTCCTTTCCTTTCCTTTCCTTTCCTTTCCTTTCCTTTCCTTTCCTTTCCTTTCCTTATTTCTTTTTCTTTTTTTTTTGCCACAAACAGTTTTGTTTAACATGTCAGGGGGCTTAATACAAGTGACTCCATTTTGATTCTTCAGATAATTTTCACATAAGAGTGAAATATTTTACTGGTAATTTCTAAAAGAATAGATATGTCATGCATTTTTCCAACCCAACAAAAGGTAGGAAAGAGGAGAAAAGGGCAACAATAAAGCATAGTAAGTTAAAAATATTAAATTGTAATAAAGAACTAAAGAGTTTAAAATTATCAGTAATTACAAAAAATGTATATTTTTTCTATTAAAAGGCAGCCTTTGGTTTAGGTTAAAAACTATCTCAAAACTTCATCTAGCTGCTATTTATAAAATACTTGAGGCCAAATGACAGATTGATTGAAAGAAGGATTGAACAATTTATTCCAAACAACTGCTATTGTGAATGAGGGTATGACAACATTATTATCAAGAAAAAAATGAATTCAAGGGAAATCACATTAAACAAAACAAAGAAGAGTTCATATAGATCAATGTTATGCTACCCCAAGAATATTAGTTAAGAACTTTTATATTCCTAACAACTCATCAGAATATATATAAAGCAAAAAAAGGGAGAAATCAACAAATTTGTAATTCTTGTTGGATACAGTAAGACACATTTTATAAATGCACAGATAAACAAAAATTAAGATATACATTTTTTAATGATGAAATTAATTTGTTCTGATAGACATATATGTAAAACTTTGTACCCAATGCAAAGCATACCAATTGTTTTCAAAAAACCCATGACATATTTGCAAAAATTGATTATGTGTTATTTTATAAAAAGAATCTCTCACAAAATTTGAAATATAGAACTCATATTGGACATATTCTTTGACCAGAATTCAATAAATTAGTTATTAATTATAGAAGGTAGCTGCAAAAAAAAAGTTTACTGGAAAATTTTAAAAATACATGCTTCTAATTAATTTTTAGATTAAATAGAAAATTAAAATTGAAATCATAAACTATTAAGAATTTAATTTAAAAATGAAAGGACTACATATCCATACTTAAGGGATGCAGCCATAGCAGCATTAGGGAAAAATTTTTAAGATTACTTGCACTTATGAGAAAGTATGGAAAATAAATGGACTATATTTTCAACTCAAAACCTGGAAGAAGAACAAGATAAGTCCAAAGAGTGTGGAAAAAAGAAAATAATAAAGAGAAAAGCAAACCATAGTTACAAAAAACAAAAGAGTAGTGATCAATATAATTTATTGATAAGTAAAAAAACAAATTTTGTTCTTTTAAAAGACTGTTAAAATAGACAAAGTTTTGGCATTTGTGATCAAGAAAAAGGGAGAAGGCTTATAAATATAACTTTGATAAAAAGGAAGAGACATAACTCTAGACATAAATGACTTTTAAAAAATTAAGAGAATGCTTACCCTTATAGGAATAAATTTGAAAAATCTAGATGCAAAGGATGACTTTCCATAAATTTCTATAAATGATTGATAAGCTAAAAGGTAGAAAAATATTCTTTCCTAAACAAAGAACCTGGCTCAAATAGTTTTACAGTCAAAAAAGATGGAAAGCTTTCCTACTTATTTAATAATGCTAAAGGCAAATAAAACATAGCCTAGATGGCCAATGACCATTCTTGCTGTATTTTATGCAAATAAATTGGGCCAAGTATAATAAGACTAAAACTTATTTTATAAATAAATTGGTCCTACTATGGTTTGTCTTTGGTAGAAAAGGGGGACTGGAGAGAGAAAAATTATGTTTCCAAAATAAACTATAACACACCTGTTGTTAGAATCCAAGCCTGGCCATTGCTTTTGAGTTTTTATTATTTGCCTACAATTTGGACTAAATCTTGAATTTCCTGGCTCCAACAAGTGTCCCCTAACACACCTGGATATAATATATTAAAAATCTTATTTTCAAGGATCCCATTTGGAATAAGATCTATTTTTTGTGAAACTACTTAAACTAGGAATTATAATTATCTGTATGCTGGAATTTCTATTCCTTCTCGTCAAGGTCTGTACCTGTTGTTTGTCTCTTATTTTTAAAATCAATATCCTCTGCTCATGAAGTGATTGTCCAATATACAGAAGAGTTCCCTGATCCACCTGTCTGGCCACAGCCTGGGATCCATGAATATTTATAATTAAGTGTGAAACAGTGTTATTCCTCAGACCCAGGCTCCTACCCCTAGTCAGCAAGAAGTAGCTGGAATGGTGGTCCCCTGTAATCCCTCATGATGGAGGAATGTATGTAGAACAGGGGGGATTAAAGAGTTAAAGAAACTAGTGACTAACAGAAATTATTGAGCTTGAAGGATGGTGGATGAGAAGAGAAACAATTTGCTGAAATGCTGGAACTCCCTCCATTTGTAAGGTAACAAAACTGACTGAAATTGGTTTGACCAACATGGCCAACGGGAGTCTACACAGAGCTTGCTGATGTCACAGCCCGAATTTCCGCCACATGTTCCATGCTAACTCCTCCCAAATCTGCGTGTGTCTCACCCATGAGGAGGCATGAAGAGATAACTGGGCATGCCTGAGGACTTTCAGACCTCCCCTTTCCTTCCACCAATCACCCAGAATCAACCCCCTAAACCTTTTCTAATAAAAGCACTGTCTTAAAGCCAGCACAGGGAGACAGATTTGAGCTAGACTCCTGTCTCCTTGTTAGAGGACTCACAGTAAAAGTGTTTCTTTTGTCGGGAACCCAGTGCCAATACTTTTCTGGGCATTGAGAGGTGAGCCCCTTTTGCTTGGTAACAATATCTGTTCAGAGAAACTTTGGTTCTGGAAAATACTGTGCTATTCACCAGTTCCATGTGGGGCCTCAGTTTTCTGGGGTGTAAAATGGGGTTGCTGTGACCTTCTTTAGAGTGTTATAAAGATTAACTGACGTATGGTATAAGGGCTCAGCAGTGCCCGGCACATGGCAGGCGTTTAGTCACCACGACTGTGCTTCCTCCCTTTCCCTGCTACCCAATGAGCTGTTTACTCAGCTTTTTCCTGGGCCTGTAATTTGCATCACAAATCTAGGAGCCCCGGCAGTCACTGGGACGCGTGCTTGATGGATATCTGTGTTTCCTGTCATCCGTCTTCTCCTGCCAAGCCGCATGGGAGACGGTGGTGCCCACGTGCTCCGCACCGCCCCTCCACGCCGCTGGCTGGCGGCAACGTCTGCAGCATGAGTCTCCACGAGTGAATGTTCTCATCCATCCTATCACTATTCCCATCCCTGCACTTATAAAATTTTTTTACCATGTGCCACATACATTCCTAGCTGTGGTTCACTAAGTGCTGAAACACTCTGATTATTCTGGAAGTTGTCTGAGTGAAATATCACGTGAAGTATGTGGATAGCGTCATAGCTCGCATTTGGCCGGGTTGTTGCTCCATGAAGGACGTGCTGTCTCTCAGGGTCCTCTTTGCCCGCCAGTGCAGTTAGAGACAGCCCCTTCTCTTGCATGGGCAAGGAAGGGCTGGACTCCCGAGTCTGACAGAGCTTCCTTTGCATCCCAGCCCTCTGGCTTCCCAGCTCCTCCAAGCACCCGTTTCCCTGTGTGCCACGGGGAATAGGATGAGTGGACCTCGTGTGCAGGAGACAGCACTTCACTACTTTCCACGGTTTTCACTGTATCTGGGGTATCCCAGGTGCAGGTGAAGTCTTTTAAAGCAAGCTCGTTCCTTCCCCCTAGGTCTGAGTTCTCCAAGTGTGGTCCCTGGATCAGCATCCCCCTGGAGCTTGTTAGAAATGCAAATGAGAAGCATTGTGGTTGAGGCCCACAACTTAGGTTTCAACTAGCCCTCCAGGTGATTCTGATGAACGCTCATGTTAGGCTATTACTGCATCAGGCCACCAGGCAGAGAAGGCTTTTGTTTTCTGTTAGTAGTTTCATAATACTCATTTACTTTACATTAGTAGAGGGTTCTTATTTGGGGACGTCAGGGAGCAGTGTCTGGCTTGAGTGTTCTGGACATGCCAACCTCAGAGACACAGCAACCTCCACTGAGCCTGCAGGAGACTAGGGGAGTCACCGTCCTGCTTTCTGCTCAGCTGTGCAATGCTTGTGGAGGTTGGCAGGGATTTCTCCACTGCGGTCTGGGTTTGTCTCCAGGGTGTAACTTAGGCACTTAACTTTCTTAACTTTGGCACTATTGACATTTTGGGTTGGAAAGTTCTTTGTTGTGGGAGCTGTCATGATTTGAATATGTCACCCAGAATTGCATATGTTGGAAACTTAATCCCCAGTGCAACAGTGCCGAGGGGTCAAACCTTTAGGAGGTGATTAGGTCATGAGGCTCTGCCCTCATGAATGGATTGATGTCATTACTGCAGCAGCGGGTTTGTTACAAAAGCGAGCTCTGCCCTCTCTTGCTCTCTCTTGCACGTGCTCTCTTACCCTCTGCCTTCTGCCCTGGGATGATCTGGCAAGAAGGCCCTCCGCAGATGTGGGCCCCTTGACCTTGGAGTTCTCAGTTGCAAAGAACTTGACAGAATTGTGTCCGTGTCCTAGGACTTCGTGGAAAGCAGAATTTAAGAGTGATGAACTAGGATATCTGGAACAAGAAATTTCTAAGCAAAATAGTGAAGGAGCTGCGTGGCTTCTTTTAACTGATTATGGTAAAATGAGAGAAGAAAGAAAGGATTTAAAGACAGAATTTGTAATTATAAGGTAAGCAGAATGGAAAGATTTGGAAAACTCTCAGCCTGGCCGTGCCAGTCATAAAGAAACACGTTCAGGAGTGAATACTAGGAGTGTGGTAAAGAAACCACTTGATAAGAAGCGTGGGCAGAATGAAGCCCAGGTTCTATTTATCAAGGCAAAGAGAATGACCCTTTGGCATTTCAGAGATCTTTGAGGTAAGCTAGGACCTTAAAGGCAAGGTTTCCGGAGAGATGCCCATGGGCTTTCAGCATTCCCTACCCTGCGCTGCCCCAGGGCCCTGCTCCCCGAAGTCCAATGCAGCCCCCCTCAGTGGCCGCAGCTGCGGCTCCAGCCGGCTCAGGTGCGGCTAGTGCTGCTCTCCAGAGGGCGCAAGCGGTAGGCCCTGGCAGCATCCACCTGGCGCTCACTCTGCAGACCCGCAGGGCGCACTGGCTGTGGTGCCTAGATTTCAGAGAATATTGCAGCCAGCCTGGGGGCCCAGGCAAAAACCCGCCGCGGTGGTACGTCATCTGAGAGAGTTCACGCTGAGGAAATACCTAATGGAGCTGTGGGAGTGGGACGGCCACAAAAGCCACAGAACTGTAGAGCTACCAGTGTGCAACACCAGCCTGGGAAAGCTGCAGGCACGAGACTCCGACCGTGAGAGCGGCTGTGGATTGAGCCCAGCAAAGCTGCAGGGCCGAGGCTGCCTGAGGCCCTAGGAGCCCCGCCCCTGCCCCAGTGTGCTCAGAAGGCAAGACACGGGGTCAAGGAAGACTCTTCTGGAGTCTGAAGATTTAATGTTGTTCACCAGGTTGGGTTTTGGACTTACTTGGGGCCAGTTTCTCCTTTCTTCTTGCCTGTTATTATTTCTCCCTTTTGGAATGGAAATGCCGATCCCATGCCTGTCCCACCACTGTATTTTGGAGTCGATAGCTTGTTTAATTTCACAGGGCTCACAGCTGGAGGGAAATTTGCCTCGGGATAAATCATGCCTTAAGTCTCACTCACATCCAATTTAGATGAGACTCTGGACATTGGACTTTTGAGTCGGTGCTGGAACAAGTTAAGATTCTGGGGGCTGTGGGAATGGAATGAATGGGACAGAATGTTATGGTCTGAATATTTCCCCCAAAGTTCATGTGTTGGAAACAATCCCCAAGGCAACAGCGTTGAGAGGTGAGACCTTAGAGGTGATTTAATGTCATTATTGTGGGAGTGGGTTCATTATTGTGAGAGTGAATGCTATAAAAATGAGTTTGAAAACCAAATACCGCATGTTCTCATTGATAAGGGGGAGCTAAGCTATGGGTGTGCATGGTCATACGGAGTGGACTAACAGTCACTGGAAACTCCAAAGGTGGGAGGGTGGGAGGGGGATGAGGGATGAAAAATTACCTATCGGGTGCCATGTACACTCTTTGGGTGATGGGTACACTAAAAGCCCAGACTTCACCACTACACAGTTCATCCATGTAACAAAAAACATGTACCTGCTACATTTATTGAAATTAAAAAAAAAAAATTTTTAAAAACCCTCTTGCTTTCATTTGAACATGTTCTCTTACCCTTCTGCCATGGAATGATGCAGCAAGAAGGTCCTTGCCAGATGCAGGCCCCTCTGGCCTTGGGCTACCCAGCCTCCAGAACTGTGAGAAATAAATTTTTCTTTATAAATTACCCAGGCTGTGGTATTCTGTCACAGCAACACAACATGGACTAAGAGGCCATGTGCGTTGTGGGATGTTCAGCAGCACCCCTGCTCTCCGCCCACTGGATGCCAATAGCCGCACATCCCTGGCTGTTAGCATTGACAATGTCTCCAGACATCATCAAATGTCCCTTGGGCGGGGCGGGGGGAGGCAATATCACATCACACCTTCCTTTGAGAACTCCTGGTCTTACTTGCATGACCCCTGGGAAATTCTGTTGTCAGGAGAACCTGCCGTGGAGGGGTGACCTGTGTAACTAGAAGGAAGCCTTCTAATTTCGGCTCCTCCAGTTACTAGCCATGTGACTTCTCTCCCTACCCCCTACTCACTCCTAGTCTCCCCAAACCAACAAATCACACACACACACACACACAAACTTTATTTTCATAAATGACTTTTACTTCTTTATCATTTCTCTTGACAGTAATTCTTGGCAATGTGCATATAATATGAAGGGAAGCAGAACTTTCAGAAGTCATCAAAGATATTGTCCTATTGTCCTCATTTTCTCAAACCATTAAAATATTTTCATTTATAAAAATTAATCTAAATATAAATATTGACACTAAAGATCAAAATCACTTGATGACAAAATAATTCTTCTGGAACTATAACATATGCTTATGGTTTTTAATAGTAAATTAAATCTTTGCACTTATTTGGCACAAGGAAACCTTTTATAAAAATTCAAATGCCACAGAGCAGGCTTCTTCTTTTTGTTTTTGTTTTTGCAAGGCTTACACAGTACACGTTTTTGTCAAAGAAAACTGAATATTTTAACACTGTAACACAACAATAGTTGCTTTTCATGCCTCTTAAAGAAAACATTCTATTTGGAAGTCAGATCTCTTTTTTTGCTGTGTTTTTAAAAATTTGTTGTTTGTTTTGCTTTGAATCACCCCAACAGAAAAGCCAAAGATTTGCTTGTTTCAAAGGAGTCGTTCCTGTTGGATAACACATACATGGCATCAGCAAGGAGGATTACTGGAAGAAACGTAGACCCCCATCAGAAGTGGATCACAGCACATGAATCGGCAGCAAATCACATAGCAGCAGAAGAACATAGAGGTTGAAAACAACACAGAATTAGGCTTTTGTGAGGCATTCCAATTATAATTAGGTTAAAGGTGTGGCTTTGGCAAATTAATCTCTCTGGCCCTTAGTTATCCAATCTGAGACATGAGAATACATTCTGCGTAGGGTTGCTATAAGGATTAAAATGAGAACATCACCTCCTTCGGAGCAGGCACTTAACACTCATTAATTATACTACTTTCTTGCCTCCCATCTTTTGCCTTCTTCCTTGGATTCAGAATATATCAGGAGAAAACATTTTTTAAAAAGGGTGCTAATGCCCAACTAAATGAGTAAAATTCGGGTTCCATTTGCTTTTATAAGCACACTCTAGTCATGCATTTGAGACAGGTCCAAACGGACCACAAACGGGAGTTAGTATCAACTCGTCATGTCCATTAAATTCACAATTTGTCCTTGCTTTTCTCATGCCTGTAAATTTTCTAAGCCTATTCCCTAACCATTTTTGTCTTTAAGGTCATTTTGCTACTTTGATGAATACTTATTGGGAAATAAATTTTGGAGGACAAAAGTGTTCTCATGTGGTTATATTTTTCAATAATTCATTTTTAGATGTGGTCATTGCTAAACTGCATCATGTTGATTCTGGACAGCGCCCTAAAGTTGAACCAGTGGTGGTCTTTTTCAAGCCCCTCTCCCCTTCAGAGTGGGGAAACTCAGTAGGCCCATTAAATTCTTAATGAGACATTGTTTCACACCCAGGTGTGGCATGGGTGAGTCAGAGCTTTCCATCCTGTGGCTGGTGACTGCAAAGCAATGGGAACGACTGGAAGCATGGCAAGCTAAGGCTTAGCAGGAAGGAGGTGGCTGAAGGGAGACCTGCAGCCTTGATGGGGAGCAGTCCCCAAATTAGACTGTCCCTCATGCTGACTGCAGGGGCTGGCTTTTCCCTTAGCATTTGTAAGACAAAGACGCTTGTGAGAGATTAATAAACACTGATGATGAATTAAATAATAACCTCCACTTTCCTTCCCTCCACCCCCCTCCAACAATTTTCCCTTGGACAAATTATTGATATGAAATTCTAGCTGAATCAAAGGGATAAAAAAAAAAAACAAACCAAAGATCTTAAAGTCAACACACAGTAGCAAAGCGAACAGGGAAAAGATGCATCTTTTGAACGTGAAGCTCTGTTGTTGGAAGCCAGCGTCTTGGTTTTCTGTCTTGGATTCCCCTGGGAGCCTAAGGCAGAGAGTGGGCAAGACCGCAATGCTCAAGTCCGAGACGGCTTTCTGGGTGAGGTATCAGGACAGCCCTGTGATGGTGCACTGTGGCTCCCCAGGCCTTGTCCTCAGGTGGAAATCCATACAGTAATCGATGGCTGTTGGGTCAAGGCACTGTCGTGTACGGCCGAGGCAGTGGGTCACTGGCAGTGGAGTTCCATGGCGTTAATACATCACAGCTGACTCCAGAGAGGGCTCCTGCGGTGAGATACGGAACACACTGTCAGCAGCCACTTGGCGAGAGGGAGAAGAGGCAATTGGAAACAATGTTGACTTTCTTACACCAAAAACTACTCCTGCTCATCGACCAGTTAAATATTCTACCTCACTTAAAAAGTGATGTCATTTTTTTACATGTACTTCTTAATCCACCTGAAATTAATTACTTTTGGTATATAGTAATTATTTAACTTGCTTTCTTTCCCACTACCACCTCCATGGCCAATTTTCCAAGCATAGTTCTTTGTTTGTTTGTTTCCTTATATGTAACCTATTTGCTTTGATATATATAAAATGTTATTTTCTAAAGGCTCTGTGGATTTGCTTTTTTCTTTAATTCAATAGTTGCTTTGAAGTGTGTATGTGAGAGTGTGCATGTTTATGTGCATGCATAGTTGTGTATGTGGGTACAAATGCTTTCTAATTTCCAAGTAGGGTTTCTGCTTAACTTTTGTTCTAATTTCCTAGATTTGCCCTGTCCAATATGGTAGCCACTAGCCACATGTGACTATTTACATTTAGATGAACTAAAATTAACTAAAATTTAAAAATCAGTTCCTACAATGCAATAGCCACATTTCAAGTGCTTAATAGCCTCATGTAGCTAGTGGCTATCGTACTGGACATTGCAGATGTAGAACAGTGCCATATCATTATACGAAGTTCCATTAGACAGAATTGCTCTAGATTACATTTGGCATTGTGGTCATTGAAGGTAGTTTTACACTTTCTACTTTTTGGGATTTATTGAGGTTTTCTTTCTAAGCTGGTATAAAATCAATTTTTATAAATGGTCCATTGATGCTTGGGAAGAAAGTGAATAATCTGTAAAGTGTAAAGTTGAATAAACATCTCTTTTTTTTTTTTTTCTGAGACAGAGTCTTGCTTTGCCACCCAGGCTAGAGTGCCGGAGCATCAGCCTAGCTCACAGCAACCTCAAACTTCTGGGCTCAAGCCATCCTCCTGCCTCAGTCAGCCTCCCAAGCATTAAGACAAAGATGACAGTTACCATCAATTCCTTGGTGGTACTTTTCCTTTCTTTAGTCCTGTTCATCAAGAGACTACAGGCACACACCACCATGCCTGGCTAATTTTTTCTCTTTTTAGTAGAGATGGGGTCTGTCTCCTGCTCAGCCTGGTCTCCTGAGCTCAAGAGATCCTCCTGCCTCAGCCTCCTGGAACGTTAGGATTATAGGAGTGAGCCACTGCACCAGGCCAAATAAACATCTTAATTAAAGCTTAATAATTAAACTACTCAATTCTCTAATTTTGTTTATGGTATACTTGTGCTGCTAAAGGCTGATAAGGGAGTTTTAAAGCCACCAATCATGGCGCTATAAATTGTATTGCTCTATTGTCTGCCAAACTGAGAAAGCCTCATGACTTAACTATCTTATTTTACCAAAATTAAAACATCCTTCCTCCTTGTTTTCTCTCAATGCTTCTTGTCTTGAACTCTCCTTTGGCTGAAAGTAATATTTCTGTCCTTTCTTTTTTGTTTTTGTTTAGTAAATATTGTCCATTCTTTCATTTTTAATCTCTCTGTGTTATTTTAAGGTAACTTACTTTTTTATCTTATCTTATCTTATCTTATTTTATTTTATATTTTATTTTATTTTTTGAGACAGAGTGTCGCTTTGTTGCCCTGGCTAGAGTGAGGGCCGTGGCGTCAGCCTAGCTCACAGCAACCTCAAACTCCTGGGCTTAAACGATCCTACTGCCTCAGCCTCCCGAGTAGCTGGGACTACAGGCATGCGCCACCATGCCCGGCTACTTTTTTCTATATATATATATTTTAATTGGCCAGATAATTTCTTTCTATTTTTAGTAGAGATGGGGTCTCGCTCTTGCTCAGGCTGGTCTCGAACTCCTGACCTTGAGCGATCCACCCACCTCGGCCTCTCAGAGTGCTAGGATTACAGGCGTGAGCCACCGTGCCTGGCCCCCTTTATTTCATTTTAAAAAGTAACTTATTGAGGTGAAATCCACATAACATAAAATTAACCATTTGAAAGTGAACAATTCAGTGGTATTTAATACATTCACAAGGTTGCACCACCACCACCTTTATCTAGTTTCAATATACTTCCGTCACTCTAAAGTAAAACCCCTTACCCACTGAGCAGTTGCTTCCTATTCTCCCTCTCCACGGCCCCTGGCAACCACCAATCTATGTTCTGTCTCTGCTAAAGATAATTTATGTTTAACTATCTTATTTATAACCAATTCCTCCCCTGACCCTGGTGGTCTGCCCTTTTAATGTGGTAATGCATCTTTTTAGTTCTTTTAAGTAACAGCCAGGAGCAAGGTGAATAGACTGTAAAAGGTCAGGGTCAGTGGCTGACCAATGGAGGGAAGGCAGTGAGTGGCACTGTTGCCATACAGTGCCTAAGGGGGTAGACTGTCGTTCTGAATGATGTCCCCACCATCATGTCATTACCTGGTGTTTCTGTGCTCATGAGACAGGGACAATGAGGGGGAGGGGAGGGATGGGTGATGCAGGAAAGGCAACAGATTGTCCTGCTTCAATCTTGTCATCCCAGACATGACCTACACTCAGCCTAACTGGTCACTGACACAGCTTAGTTGGATCATCATTTCCTATATACGCAGCATCAAGCATTTGCTAAAAGTCTAACACATATTTTGGTTTTTAAGCAAATGATCCATTAGTCCATTTTATATGATACCTAGAGTTTGTGCAAATTATCTACTGCCCCTTCCTTTGTCACATTTAGGGGTAGCTGCTGATTTTTTTCAAGAATACAGCATTAATGGCTAAAAGGAAATTTAAGGAAGAGTGAATATGGATGGAAAACAATAAAAACTCGTACACCTCAACCAGACCTTACAGTCCTGTGTACATATATTTTTATTTCTCTTATATCAAATCTGGTTCCTACAAGTAGCTGGAGATAATTATAATTGAGAGGACATGTCCACATTTTAAGAGGTTAGCAATACCAGGCAGGATGTTATTCACCTTTTTGAGAACCTCCAAAGCCAGGGGACCATGAAACCATGCAGGGAAGATGCTTTTTGGGGCTCTGATGGGGGTGGGGGGTAGGGGTTGTGGTGCAGAAGGAAAGGGTGCAGAATGCAGATGCCATCCACAGCGAAGGTGATGAGCATTAAGGCACAGATGACATTTACCGTCAAATCCTTGGTGGTGCTTTCCCTTCCTTTAGTCCTGTTCGTTGAGGAGCCTTGGAGAATGAAGTTGTGGTTAAATGTTTTAATGGTGGTCACTGAAGATGTCTCCATTCTTTCAGCTAAAAGGAAATAAATGGGAATAAGTATTACCCAGAAGATGGACTGATTGTTAAGGAAAAAGACCAGGTGGCCAGATTACTTAGGTTTTTATTCTAGGCTTGGCATCTCATTCCTGTACTGTGTTTGTTGCAGAATCTTTTTATTTTGTGTTTATTTTTATGATTGACCAATAAGTCAAAGGATCATTTGTAGCTTTCTGGGAAAAGGTAGCTTGGAAATAACCCAATAGAGTCCATAAATTCTTATTGACAACCCTGAAGTATAAAAGGCTGTAAATATTTATAACTTTGGAGCCCAAATCATCTGATTACAAAACCTGACCTGAACTGACATGTGGCTATTTAAGGTCCTTGTCCATCTCACCAAGTGTCAATGTTCTCAAGCTTTGCTGCAAGGACATCAATGTGTTTGATTATCAGATGCTGCCCACATGCCATGGGGGGTGTTAAGAAATATACAGCACATGTAATGTGTGCCATATTAGCTTTATAGTGCCCAAGAAACTGTCAAATACATATGGACTCAAGCATTTCAAATAAAGGATTATAGACCTGTGATAAATTTTAATTGTATACGCTTTTGTAGAATATAAAGCAAGCATTCAATAAATGTTTGTTAAATGATGAATGCCAGAACCAAGGCTCAAACGCACATCTTCTGACTTTCTATTCCTCTATTTGTAAAAATCAAAATTTCTCTTGTGGCTTCTGAACCCAGGGAAATTGTTAAAAATGTCCACTGGATAAAGGTGACATGACTGGCATCGCTGGAGTCCCTTTTAGGTTGGACACCGTGGCAGATGCTTTTGGTGCTCTGTCCACTTCTCCCTCACAGTCACCATTCCAGCACGTTCCAGCAGATCCTACCACAAGCACCGCCACTTGCTCTTGGCTCATGCTGGGGCAGATCAGAAGTGCCAGGCAGTTAGTGCTCCCGGAAGTAACCTCAGCCAGTGATGGATGGGAGTTAGAGGACACATGCCCCATCTTTCTCCCCTTTGGGCAGGAAACTCTGAGGTGCAGTCAACTTTCTCTCTCAGAGGTGCCTGGGAGGAGTTAGCTTACTTGCTCAAAGAAATAACCTACTAACTAAAGTTGCCCTGCATTGGCTCACTTTCCTTCCCTGAATCATTTCTCTCCTCCCCTACCCGTGCTTCCTGGAGTCACCTCCTAAATAAATTACTTGCAATCCTATCCTTGTCACAGGGTTTCTTTTTTTACCCCAAGATTATTATAGGGGTTCAAACACTTTGGTTACATAAATTGCCTCTGCACCACCAGAGTCACAGCCATAAACATGCCCATCCCCCAGACAGCACACACCGCACACGACAGGTGTGAATTTATCCATCCCCTCCTCCCCCTCCCACCTGCCCGATACCCGAAGAATGTTACTTCCGTGTGTGCATATGTGTTGATCAGTTAGTACCAATTTAATGGTACTAATTACATGTGGTGTTTGTTTTTCCATTCTTGTGATACTTCACTGAGAAGAATGGTCTCTAGCTCCATCCAGGATAATATAAGAGGTACTATATCACCATTGTTTTTTGTGGCTGAGTAGAACTCCATGGTATACATATACCACATTTTATTAATCCACTCATGTATTGATGGGCACTTGTGTTGTTTCTACATCTTTGCAATTGTGAATTGTGCTGCTATAAACATTCGAGTGTAGGTGTCTTTATTATAGAACGTCTTTTTTCCCTTTCGGTAAATACCCAGTAGTGGGATTGCTGGATCAAATGGTAGTTCTACTTTTAGTGCTTTGAGGTAGCTCTATATTACTTTCCATAGAGGTTTCTTCTGGGAGGACCCAAGTCAAGATAGACAAGAGCGATTCTGCGTGAGAACTCTTCATTTGACCTGGCCCTCAAACTCAGATCTCTGAGTTACTCACAGTAAATGATTCAGGCTGAATTTTTTGGTAGCTCTGTGGTTTTAATCTAAGCATACCTGTCACCGGTGGAGCAGGCAATTTCCTCCTTTGCTGCCTTGATGTGTCTATGGTTTGTACCTACAAACAGAACATAGTGATCAATATACCTTTGCAAAGCCAAAGATATTTTATCTTCTAAATTTTCCAGGTCATGCAACATTCCAACAGAGGAAGTAGGGACAAACACACCTGGTTCCTTTGCTTCTGAGCCCGTTTTCTTGTGAGGCGCCCACACGGTGCTATGTTTAATCCTGCAATGGTCAGGGCTGAAATCCGGCTCTCGATATCAGAAATCTTAATGCAACAGAAAGCCAGGATTGGCAGAGAGAAAATACAGATGGGGAGAATCTTTGTTAAAAGTGTTATTGAGCTTATAAAGAACAAATCTGCTTTGATGTATGTTCATTCATTTGTTCAACTTCTACCAAGCACCTGTCTACAGTGTGTAGTGGGAAGATAAAACACAAGCCCTTCTTTATAAATTTACATTTCTAATTTGGTAGCTATAAGCATATCAACAACCCTGTCAGAGTGTGCCTAGGGATAAATGGAAGCCTGGGGGCACTATGGGAACCCCGGCCCAGGGCCACTGGACTTAGCACGGGGGCGGGGGTAGGGTGGTCATGGAAGGCTTCCTAGAAGCCAATATGTAAACTGAGCATTGAAGGGCAAGTGTGATTTATAGGTCCTGCTTCCTTCTTCCATAACTTCATGAATCCAAAAACCACAGCACCAGATTCTAGGAGGGAGGCCCACCAGCACCTGGTCCAACTTAAGAGGCCAAGCAGCTTTGAGAAACTCCCTCCCCTCTCTGGGCATCAGTTTCCTCATTTATAACCTGGGAGGGTCAGAGAGAACTCAGATTTCCTTCCTGCAGAGGCTGAAGGCAGAAACAGACAGCAAGAGCCCACTTAGTTCCTGGAGAGAACCCTGTTCCCAGGGATGAAGAAGACACTGTCCCTGCCCTTAGGAAAAGGGCATTACTATGTGCCAGGAACCATGCTAAGTGCATTAAATACACGAACTCATCCATGCCTCAAAATAATTCCATGAAGTAAGTGCCTTCTCTTGGTTTCACAGATGACAAAACTGTGGCTCAAAGGGATAAGTAATGAACCCAATATTTCACAGCTGGTCTGGGGCAGGGCTTGGAATTAATGTCAACGTCCATGCTCTCACCACATTGCCGTATCCTCAGAGGACTTGCCAAGGCCTGGCATGGGGGACACTGGAAGAGGCAGGGAAAGGCTAGCAGAGTCGGGGGGAGAGGCAGGCATCTGCTGAGGTGGCACATCCTGGGTGCTGCTATCACATAGTACCCTGAAGGCAGGCCCAGCAGCCAGCATGTGTGTGCCCCACTCCTGAGGTCTCTGTTGCCTCCCTTCACCCTCCACAATTTTGTGCTACTCAAGACAAATTCTAGTTCTGCCGTCATTTACTGAGGGCTTCCTTGGACAAAGCCTGCTGGGATAGGTGCTAGAGGAGGTACAGGGACAAGGGCTCAAGGGTCAGCAGATTTGGGGATGCCTCCCCTGCCCCTGAGAGGTGGCAGCCTCGATCGGAGGAGGGGAAGGTAGGCGAAGGCCACGTCTGTGGCAGCTGGTGGCAGGGTGCAAGTGAAGCTGCTCAGTAACCAGCCCCAGAAGGAGCCATTGTGAGCCCTGCCCCTTCCTGTCCCCCAGATGCCTTCCTGTTCCGACTGCTCAGATTTCACCTTGAGAGTTGCAATCCTTTGGTTTATAGATCAATAAATTATACACGCCTCTGAGAAAAGCTGCAGGCTAAGCTTTTACCAGTCACTTGCAACTGGTGTGGATTAGATGCCCACATTCTTCCCTGGGAGCAGTTTTGATGGAAAGCCGTGCTCAGAGGGCCCTAGGAGACACGGTCAAGGTGAAAGCAAGCTGCTGACCTCATGTGCTGTTAGGTTCCAGAATAAGAAGCTTTAGTCCATAGGACAAAGGACAAAGAAAGAGGAAAGGACACTACTGAGGGCTGATTTGGCTTATATTTTGTTATCTCTCTACATAATTAGGTCCCACTTCATTCCTAAGACTGCATGCCTAATGAGCCACGGACTTGCTAGAAGGGGATGACCAATTCAGCTCGGAGTCTCCCAGGAGCCAAAGCGAAGAGCCCAGTGTAGGACGCTATGTCCACAAGATAAAGACCAAGTACTCAGAAGAGCAGCTTTTCCTGACACTAAGAGTTCAGAGAGACTGTCTCCAGGAATGCTCCTAGAAACCACCTTGCATGACAGCACCCTTAGCACACTCCCCAGGGGTCACTCTGCAATCTCCTTCAGCACTGGACAATGACAGTCTGTCCCAAAGGTAAACTCTAAGTTGACAACATCCTTAGACTCTGTCCCAATCCAAAAGCACAATTTAGCACATCTGTCCTCCTCAGGGGGGACCCTCCCACCATCCTACAGGAAACCCTCTGTGAGATGAGACTAGATTTTGGATGAGAACAGACTACAGGCAGCAACTCCCAGTGCAGGGAGTCTCCACATGCCTGGAGGTCCTGTTGAGAGATCTGCAGAGCGGCCAGCAGGGTCAACAATCTCCCAGGCAAATTAAGAACTCCTCGGTGAGTGCATTTGCCTGATGGCAGGACCAACACTGGTCTCAGGAAACCACACAGCACAGTCTGGTTGAGAATGTGGGCTGTGAGGTCAGAAAGACTTGGGTTAAAATCCACGTTTTATTACTTTCTAGCTATTGAAAGTAGCTTCAGGCAAGTGGTTTAACCTTTTGGAGCCTCAGTTTCCTCAAATATAAAAGGAGAATAATAACAGTAGCCACTTCATGGGGTTGCTGAAAAGATTAAACACAATAATGAGGTAAAGCACTAAGCACAACTCCTGGCACAAAGTAAGGCTCATTAAACACTGGGTATTTATTATTGATAACATTATCATTATATCTAAAAATAAACAACAAAATAGGCAGATTTAAAAGCATGCAAAATGGACATTTGGGAGACTAGGATTTTCTGCCATAAAACATGGCTCTAAGAATTTAAGTATAGAAAAATTTGGAAGAAGGAATAACTAATTATCCAAGAAAATCCTCCAAACACCCATAAATATTACTTCCTGCTACATCACTCGAGAAGTATTCGCTGCACGATGTACCAGAAAACAAATAATTTGATTCTCCTGTATATAACTCTGGCAATATATTGATCAAGTCTTGGTGAAATTTATGGAAAATAATTTTTTTTGAGGAGAGTTGCTCTTCAGTCGTTCTTACTGATGATGCATAGTCAACAGGGGCATCTGTCTGCTGCGACCACTTCTCGTCCCCAGCACTAACCCACCCACAGAGCAGAGAACGGTGCCCCTCATTCTCAAGTGGTTAATGATGTTAGGAGCTGTGATTTTCTTTAAATTCAAGATATTTACTTTTAAAATAAATATCACCTGAGACTGTCATCTTCTCTATCCAGAGGTGTTTTCTATTGGCCACAATTCTCCCAAGGGTGCAGTTTTAAGATGCAGAATCTATAGAAATATCAGTGGACCAGGGGGTCTATAGTGAATTTATGCTGCAGAGACCAGTGTTTCTCAAACTTGAGTAACATACGGGCCCCTTTGAAGGAATACAAATTGTCATGGGTCCCTGGGACTATGTACGTGTCTGCAGACTCCGGTTGGGGAATCAGCGGCTTAGTCCACGGTCAATTTTGACTGACAGAGTCCAAGGCCACGGGAACATCCATAAAAACTGCAACCAGGCTTCTTCACAAAGTCATGGGGACTACAGCAATTAGTTCTGAAATAGCCGTATCTACATCCGGCTTGCTCCTCACGCAAAATATTGGCCTGGGAAATCTACGCTTCCAATCTCATTCATTTATTCTTCCCATTTTTATCAAGTGCCAAATCTGTGTTAGGTACTGTGCTAGGCACTGGGGTTACTGTGGTCAGTTACCTGCTAGTCCTGTCCTCATGGAGCTTTTAGTCTATAACAAGAAAACTGGCATTAAATAAGTAATTAACAACATGATAAGGGTCAGATAAGGGTGGTCTTGGGGTGGAATGGGAACCTGTGCAGCAAAGAGATCTACATATGGTTCAGGACATTTGTCAAAGAGGAAACTGGCATAAGGTTTTAAAGGGAAGTCCAATATATTATCAGGGCCATGATTTGGGAGAGAAGAGGGCTGTACTTTAAAAAGCGAGTATTTGGTGGATTCCACCTGGAAGGACCATATTCATGCAAGTGTGCCGGAGATGATGGCAACTGATAGATACCATGGCTCCCTCCTTCCCCCTGGGGGCCCGCATCTGGGCAGAGAGGAGAGTTCTCACCTGGAGCTCAGCATGGTGGACTTGGGCGGCAGCTGTGGCCACCTGGTCCTCCAGGTCTGCCAGCTGGGTCTCATCAGTGCCACTGTGGATGCAGCGGGCAGCATCTTCCAGCTCAGTCAGCTGGCTCTCCAGGCCGTACACGGTGCCTGCTGCCAGGTACACCTGTAGGGAGAGCACCGCCTGTTTGCTCAGGTCTGCAGCCCTAGGGCTGGTTCGGGCCCTTTCAGGGGACCCTGGTAATTCAGGGGAGTGAGAGAGAACTGGGCCGGACATCTGGATAACATTTAGCAACGTTCTTCACACTTAAGTGGTCTTGCCACCCCCTCACTGTCAACCAGACCTTCCCTCCTAACTTTCCTGGAAGGAAAATTTGTAAGTTGCTTTTGACAAAATAGTACAAAATACATGACATCAGCTATGTAAACTGTAAATCGGTCCAGTGACCGTAAAAATTAATGTCAAGAAGAAACAAAGAGGAAAACTCATAATCGAGTTTTGCCAATAAAACTTTTGGTTAGCATTAGGTAATTAAGAACAAAATTCAGAAAACATGAAAGAAGTGAAATTAATTTAAAATAATTACAAAATTTGAGTTAATTCTCTCCAATTATCTTCTGCTTGCTTGAAACAGTTTAAGGGATTCAAATGAACCTGAAATTTGTTCAGGTTCACAGCTACTGAAAATTGGAGAACAAATCAGATACAAGAAATAATCTGAGGTAAAGAAAAAAAATATTTTGATTTATGAGTTTATAAGATGATGCCCATAAAAGTGAGCAAACAAAGTAAAATCACTGGAATAATTCCAGACTAAGGGATGTGGGCCACGGTGAATGAGACAAATGCTCCCGTGGCCTAATCAGTAATGTGATGAAACAACTGACAACACAGGAACGAGATGTACCTAAGGAAGGCAATTACTTAAAGAGAGGTTCTGGAGGTTTAATCACCGTATATGAAGTCCTAAACCTGTAATCAAAGCAATTTGGAGTTGATTTGAATGCAATACACGGCCAGGACTTTACCAGTTCCTTTGAGTTAAAAATGTAATGGAGTTGAGATCAAGGCAAGAGCTTAGACACACAAGTCGCGCACAGCTCTTGCACCGAGTGATGCTGGGTGTTGGTGAAGGAAAGAACCCTGAGATGCTCCCGCTCTGTCATTTGCCTGGTGTGATTCACTCACTTGCGTTCAGACTGGCAATTTTACAAAAACGTTTCAAAGTGGAGCAAGGCAGGTACAGGCTTGAGGAAGGGACGCTTGGCTGTGCTTCCTCGCCAGGCATAATTCGCCGGGATGTGGGAGCTTCCAGCACTGCTGACAACAGTAGATGTCACATCAGACGATTCTGCAGTCATGCAGGGGGCACGAACTGAATGTCTGCTGGGAACTGCCATACTTCTGTTTGCCTTTGGTCTTTTATATATCTATTTTATCATGTACTGAGCACTAGAGAAATTCTGTTTCTAAAAGATCTTCACAATTTAATTATAGCCACTTAGCCTTTGTTTTCAAAACAAGAAATGGTTCTTCTTTGTTGTTTGTCATATTAAGAAAATGATAAATATTTCAAAGGTATTTGAGTGGAGAAATTATTCAAAAAATGTATCTCAAAATTTCTAAAGTTGAAAAATTTCCCTTCAGAGGGTAAGAAAAATTAAGGGCAGAGAGAGGGAGAGAGGGAGAGAGGAGAAAGCTATGGTAGTTTGAAGTTTATTATTTTTTTATTTACACTTTTCCCTATTTATACCAAAAAAGTAATTTTATTTTAACAAGGTAATTTAAAATATAAACTGACAGTTTTGCACAATGAAACAAAATATGGATTGTTTAAATTAAATGAATAAGTATGGCAATAGTTAAATATAACTTGATATAACTTTGGCCTCAGAACTTTGATTTTACCAGAAACATGTAAAACTCAATGTCATCACGCCCTAGGATTGTATCAACCTAATTGCCCTTTACATCTTCAATGTGGCATCTGCTAATGTTCCTTGTTTTTTTCTGCCAAGACAAAGCAATATGAAAAAGCTCCAAGCCCTCAGCAAGGCCAGGATGTTCGTCGTTTACGATGTGTTCCCTAAAAGCACCAGAAGGAAGGGCAGATTCAGTGGTTTGGCACTGACACCAGCTGAACGGGAATTTACAGCCAAAGTGATGGTGCCCAAAGGACCGGAGGAGGATAATGATGATGATGATGATGATGAAGACACGACATGTATTTATTGAGCCAGGGGCTGAGCCAAGGGTTTTATGCAACTCATTTATGCTCATGGCAATCTTTGTGTATAATAGTATTGCACTGTTACAATCACTATGTTAAAGATTCTAAAGAGAACATTTTATGTTCTAGGAAGGTTCAGGGGCTTTCTGAAGTCTCACAGCTGGGAAGTGGAGGAGCCTGGAATTGAACTCAGGAGGGCTGAATTCTGATCCTGTGTCTTTATCTTCCTTGCCCTGTGATGCTGTGATAATCTCAGTTAGAATGTTATGACACTTTACCTTTCAAATTCTAACATAAAGGTACTAGAGTTATTGCAGTTATAGATGGATATAATATTTGCTCAGTTGCCGGCTTGAAATAACAAAAGTCAACGAGCTATATGATGAAAATGCTTTATAAAAAAATAACACATTTAAAAATTGTTCATCTGGAATTGCTTGCTAAGGTCTACTTTTGGCGAAAACTGTGGTTACCACATCTGAGTAATCTATGTCCTCTTTAAACTCTAGCCCTTGATGCCTGTGACCCCATTGACTAGCCTTTCTCAAAGTGTTGGTTCAAGGAATGAGAACTGGTGTTTCATAAAGAAAGACTTTTGGTCAAACCCTCTAGGATAAAGAGCATTAAAGAGATTTCTTTACCGTAAGACTCTCAGAGTCTTTAATGTGCCAATATGTATCTCACTTTTCCTAGAAGAGTATGCAAATTTCCCAAATTTATTTGACCGTAGAGCATCTTGTTGGACTTGGCTTCCATGAAACACACTTTAGGGGACTAAGGGAAGATAATAACTGATAGCATTCCTTTTCTTGCTGTCTGAGGGTAGAGAACCACCTGAGTAACCCTGACAGCCTCCACAAGTTCTGGTGCCATGTCCTCTCCGGTGCAGTGGGGGCTGTAGGAGAGCCTCAAGAATATCCTCTGCTTGGTCCTGGATTTGGTGGCAGGGCTGGGCTCCCCACGGGGCAGTTCCACTGTGTCTGCTGCCACTGGTGGTTCTACCTGGGCAATATGGGGCAGAACTAAAAGGGAAGTTGGGATTGCCCTCCACTGCCTCTGTGGCTGGACATTGTAGGTGACCTGAAGTTGCCTCTGTCAGTTAGCAAAGATGAGAATGAGGCAGCAGGTTCCCAGATAGGGGTGGGAGGCAGAGGGAGCTGACTCCACTCTCCACTTACAACCTTGCACAAGTCCTCAAGGTGGCCCCCTTCCTGCTGTTCACACCACGGGTCTGAGAATGGTCATGCTAGTTGTTCTCTGTTGACCCCCCAGGTCCATTTTCTACCCTTCTCTGTGCTGCTCTGCTCCCCGGGAGGCTGACCTATGTGAACCTCATCACCAGGGCTCCCTGGCCGGCTGGGATGGGCTTGGCCAAGGGAGACGCCAGCAGGAGACTAAAGGTAGGAGTAGAAAGAAGAGTGTTTCTTTCCCTTCTCTCTCCCAGTGTGGGCATCAGGTTCTGGTTGCAGTAGGATCTGGGCTCTGGTTACACTGCTGAGGGGCGGCAGCAGCTCCACCCAAGGAACTGAGCCCCTACTGTGTGTTGCTGTGGACGCTGGTGTTAGCCCAAGGTTGTTCCTGCCTTTAGGAGAGGCAAAAGCTGATTTCACAGTGCTAACGCCAGGCAGCAGGTGAGAAGCGTCAAAGCTGAGAGACTAAGGGAATTCTAAAATACCATGTCCTCCCCTAATCAAGTGGGTTAAGAAGGCAGTTTATGAAAACAGGAGATTGGATACTGAATGTGATATTTCTCCATTTTATCTTCAGTAGCTCTGAAACCTTCACAAGTATATTTAAAGGTGAACATTCTCTACCAAATGTTCTCTTTCATCTCCCAGTCCGGGTCTGCGGTAACCAATGTTCAGAAGGCGAGAATAGTGTCGCCTTTTCTATTTCTGACGGTCCCTGGGTCCCCCGGCACAAAGGAGAACAGCAGCGGAGGAACGAAGGAGCGCTCTGCTCTTCGTAACGCAGACCCACAAAAGCCACGATTCAATTAGATCAGCTGCACCCAGAGGCCAGTTTAGGAGCCAGCCGCGGCCTTGTCATCCCGCTCGGCCCATTCCACCCTGGAAGCAGCGGGCGCGGCATCGCAGGGCTCTGTGATCTGCCGAATTAAAGAGATGGAGAAAAGAGTCATCCCTTCTCTGACTCAAAAGCCCATAGAATTCAAAGGAACATAGATGGAGTTGCTTCTGGGGTGAAATTTGAAAAGCTGAAGTGGGGGAGGGAAGCGGAAAGAAGAAGGCAGTTAACTCCTTGGGGACGGGAGAGGTGCGGGTGGGACAGGACAGGGGAGCTGCCACCCGCAAACCAGCCTTTCAGCCACACGTCCCCACTGGGGCTTCTGACATCTTCAATCAGTGGGTGAATGGATGTGTTTTGAATTGCAAGTGTTACTGAACCCAAGTAAAGAAACATAATATACAACAAAAGGATCTTGCAAGATGAAAATTCAGACAAGGCCGCTGCATTTTTTTCAACATGCTTCTTGGAGGGGGGAAAAAAGAGCAAGCTGTCTTTGCTTTAAGTGTGCCACAATGGATCATTGTCATTTAAATCCAGATAGTCATGCATTGTTTTCTTGATACCATACTTTGTGAAACATACATTCCTTTCCTGGTGCACCGCATCTTTAACTTTTCAATCCTGTGTGTCCAGGATTAGGGCCGTCTCAGCATCATCAGCGTTAAAAGAACTGTGTTATAAACACATTTAAAGATCAGAGACCCTGCACTTCAGAAGTGAAATGTTTCTTCTTTTGAAAAAGGGCTTCATTCCTCTGATGTGGTCACATATCAGCTAAATGCTTGCTGAGGGCCTGCTCTGTGCCAGGCTCTGGGACTGAGGGCTGGGGCTACAGGATCTTATGCAGCTGGTTCCTAACCTGGGGGTGATTTTGCTCCAACCCACCCCTTAACATTTGACAATGTCTGGAGACATTTTTGACTGTCACACTAGGCGGGCACTGCTACTGGCAGCTAGTGGGTAGAGACCAGGGGTGCTGCCAAACATCCCACAATGCACAGGGCAGCCCCCACACAAAGCATCACCTCACCCAAATGTTGTTAGCGCCGGTCTAACAGGAGACAGTTGCGTGAGCAGTAAGGACAGCAAATGAGGGAAGTGGTCAGATAGATGCACATTTAGGTTTTATGGGAGCTCAAAGGGAGAGAGTCTTTACCTTTTAAAGTGAAACAAATATCGGCATTTTTTATCTTGAATCATTTTAATTTGTTATTTCAACTTCTATCAAAAAATACCTCTAACAGCAGTTCCTGATTTCTGGGGACAGCATTCACGAGGGCACCGCAAAAGCAGGGTGACTCTACTGGGTCTAGAAAGATGGAAGCACCTGCTTTGATTGGACACCAGCTTTGGGAGCAGGACCGTGCCAACCGGGGATGGTGACTACGGCCTGAGTGACTGATGTCCACATCTCTCCGTGTCACCCCTCGTCTAGAGTGTTGCAAAATTCTCATCATCAGGCATTTCCTGAAACACTCCACAGTGACTGTGGATATTTACATATAATAATCTATCCTATTCTTTCTTTCCTCACAAGTCAGAAGGATAGAAAAATCCGTTACCAGCAGACACACTTGGTATGCCAAAGCAAACACTCACAGTGACTCCCCAGGGGGCAGGGAGAGCCTCCTGAACTCCAAGTCATCAGTCACCCCCCCCACCCCCTGCTTCCAGCTGGCAGACTCTCACTTGGGAGCCAAATTTTTTCTTTCTTGAATGGAAATGGGGAAATTATGGAGTCCTTTAACATAAATACAGTCATGCATCAATTAATGACGGGATACATTCTGAAAAATGTGTTGTTAGGTGATTTTGTTGTGGGAACATCCTAGAATGTACTTAACACAAACCTAGATGGCACGGCCTACTACACACCTAGACTGTATGGTGCGAACTACTGCCCCTAGGCTGCCAACCTGGACAGCTCGCTACTGCGGGGCATACTGTGGGTAACTGCAAAACAATGGTAAATATTTGCGTATCGAAACATAGTAGGTACAGTAAAAATATGGTATAAAAGATCAAAAATGGTACATCTGTACAGAGCACTTACCATGAATGGAGCTTGCAGGACTGGAAGTTGCTCTGGGTGGGCCACTGAGTGAGCGGGGAGTGCATGGGAAGGCCCAGGACAATACTGTGTGCTACTGTAGACTTCACAAACATTGTACACTTAGGCTATGCTAAATTTATTTCAAAAAGTATTTTTCTTTAATAATAAATTAACTTCAGTTTACTGTAACTGTTTTACGTGATAAACTTTTAAAATTTGTTTTAGCTCAACTCTTTTGTAATAATACTTAGCTTAAAATACAGACACATTCTACAGCTGTACAAAAATATTTTCTTTCTTTATATCCTTATTTTTAGAAGCTTTTTTCTATTTTTAAAATTTTTAATTTTTTTACCTTTTAAACTTTTTTGTTAAAAACTAAGACATATACATAAAAAAAAAAAACTAAGACGTAAACACACATATTAGCCTAGACCAACGCAGGGTTAGGATCATCACTATCACTATCTTCCATCTCCGTATCTTGTCCCAATGCATGGTGTTCATAGGTAATAACCGTGGAGTTAATAGCTGCCATGTCCTATGATGGCAATGCCTTCTGGAATACCTCCTCCTGCCTGAGGCTGTTTTACAGTTAACTTTTTTTTTTTTAATATAAGTAGAAGTAGTACACTCTAAAATAACCATAAAAAGTATACTAAATACCTAAACCAGTAACATAGTCTTTTATTACCATTATCAAGTATTATGTCTTGCACATAATTGTAGGTGCTATACTTTTATACGACTGGCAGTGCAGGTTTGTTTACACCAGCATCACCACAGACATGTGAGCAACACATTGTCCTATGACCCTCCGATGGCTACAACGTCACTGGGCACTAGGCCATAGGAATTCTTCACCCATTATAATCTCATGGGCCCCCTGACACCAATGCGGCCTGTCATTGACCAAAACATCAAAATGCGGCACATGACTGTATTTGCAAACACCTTTTAGGAGTATAAGCTACATGGAACTGAATTTGAAGAAGAGTAAATGTAAGCACTGTCTTTCCCCCCCAGCACATTCATTCGATTTTGCCTTCAGAGATGTCCAAATTTCCACAGGGAACCAGCTGACCCGGCTGATGGTCTACAACCTTCCTACAGTGTCGAAGCAGGTACGAGCGCTTTCCCCTTCACCCCTTCCCTACTTTCCAGAAACCCCGTAGATCCCACCTCCCTGCCCTGCAGCCCTGACCCTCAGGCAAGGCTTCCTTCTGGCAGGAAAGGAGCTGGCACCGCGGAGGGCCCAGCCAGCCTGCATCAGGATCCTCAGACGAGCAACGAGTGAGAGCGGGGTGACCAAGGCAGCCGGGACTTCCGGGCCGTCCTGCCTACACTTCAGTGAAAACAGGGGATTTTTCAACAAAGCAAAATCACTAGCAGGACTTATTTTATTTCCTTTCTTTCTCAAGTGTTTTCCTCTGGAAAGCAGCAAATGCATACTTGTCCCAGGATGAGAGAGCTAGGAGTGTTTATAATTAAGGTTGGAACCATTTTTAACAACTTATTCTTTAGGTACGTTAATGGGATCATTATAGGAGTTGGCTGATGACATGCTTGTCAGATACTAATAAGAATATCTAACTTTTATTGGGTACTCATTTTGTGCCAAGCACTGTGCTAAATGTTTTATTTCCAAAGACAAAATGTAATTTTAAATATACTTGATGTTAGGCATTTTCCTCTTGGTCAGCCAGGTCTACCAGCAATGGCTAGTTGGCCTCCTTGTGGAGGCAGAGGGTGAGGACAAGGACAGGAATGTGGGGGAGGAGTGATGTGGCAGAGTCTGGGGTCCAAACATGCTCACAAGGTAATGCAGGTAACGCAATAGGGTCTTAGTTCTCAGAGTGCTTGGAAAATTCTGGTGTGGACTGTGGTAGCCTGAGGAGGAAGGAAATGGGCTTCCTGTTGCTAATGGCACAGGGAGGCTTGGGTGATTCACTGGAGACAGAAAAGGTAGATGACTGTGTTGGTATCTTAAGTCAGGGAATCAGGGCAGACCGGCTGTAGCAACCTAAGTTCTTTTGGCCACCATCCTCCTCCCCTGTGGTGGCACTGACAAAACTCCACCTGATCCCCTTGGATCTCTGGTATTACTACTCTATACCCTCCTCCCTGCCCACCAAGCTGCACTGTGCTTTTGCTCCCAGCAGCTCACATCTATACAGACGGCTGCCTTTGGGCCACAGGAGACACGCCATCTGCATGCAGAAGGACTGAGTGCCTGCTGGCTATAGGGAGGGCCAGCTCCCTTGCCCTAGGCCAGGACAACTCTGAGATGCAACTTACACTCCAGAGCTCACTGCAGGGTCAGGCTGAAGCTACTCTTTGTGTAAGATCGTACCCTTGCTTAGATTCTTTCCTTTCCCTTCCTTCCCCCCTTCCCTTTCCATCCCCGCCTTGGGAGCACTTTCCTGACGAGTCACTCACATACAAATCCCCATCTCAGGGTCTGCTCCTGGGGAACGAAGCCTAAGACCCTCCCTGAGAATATATTACTGTGGTGTGGTGATGGTGTGTGTGTGTCCTCACACTCCTCGTGCTGAGCTACAACTTCATCAGCTTCTTCTTGGAACTCGTTCACCCTTGACAGGGCACGACCACACCCTCTTACGTTTTCTTCCAGGGAAGTCAGCTGCTCGTCCAGTCTCACTTGGTCTGTCCCAAGAGGAAATGTCCCCTTCTCTCTGTCAGGAGGGGCTGGTGGGGACTCCCAGGGCCCTGTAGACTCTGCTATCAGCTCCTCTGTGGCGTTGATGACTTTCAGGACTTCTGTGGAGATGTTGCAGAGAGAAACAGCAGAATACTTCTGTTTGGTCCAATGACAGAAAGGGACAGAAGACAAGAACAGCACATTAACAACCACACAGGAATTCTACGTTATCGTGACACTCGTCATCATGAGATCGATTCTGCAGTTCCACACACAAACACCCATGTGCTGAAGGAACGAGAAGATAAAAATGCACGCAGCAGAAGGGACCTCAGAGGAGGCCGATTTGACTTGGCCTAGTTTCTGTGACTCACAGTGAATTATTTCAGATTCTTAGGGAGGGAGGGAGGGAGGAGAACACGAATGGAAGCTGTATGTCCTCTGCCCACTGCTGATAGTTTAATATCCATTGTCTCATTTGCTGGGTGATACTCTACTTCCTCAATATAACTTCAGCTGCAGACTCTGTCGAACTGTCTACACTGTGGTCCAGCGGGTAGCTCTCTGGACTGGGATTTAGGAGACCTGGGCTCCACATCTGGTTCTAACTTTATCCAGTCATGGGACCTTGGCCAAGTTATTTCCCACTTCTGGAAGTCATTTTTGTCATCTGGGAAAAGAGTTTCTCGGCAGTCTCTGAGTAGACACCGTATTAGCTCACACACTATCTCCAGCCCATTCTCCCTCGGAGGTGAACGGAAAAACACTCTATTTCCCAGCTTCCCTCGCAGCTTGGGGTAGTCCTGTGACACAGTTCTGACAGCGAGGCTGGAGGAGAGGCCTACTGAGGGGTTTTCTAGAACAGCTTTTGTTTTCCTGATCAGGGGAATAGATGCATCGGATGCCCTCCTCCACTCCCAGCTTGTCCCTGCCTTGAACATAGATGTGCAGCTTCCGAGCCAACAGGAGCTCATTTTAAAAAAGGCAACGTTGTACATATGAAAGCAGATATGCTACTCGTCTTAGAAATAAAACATGCATTTAGAAAGTTTGCCCCTTATTTGGTAGACACGGTGTCTTTGTATCTCTTTTGAAAAGAAAGACATATGATGAAGGGGTTCAGAAAAATAAAGCTAGACCACAGCACGATGGAAGGGAAAGTGTGAAAATTCACACACGTATCCCTTTGATTACATGTTCAGTTGAGTCAGGATGGAGATCACTCTTTCTGTTTAAGCATCTCTTAAGCCTTTCCCATTAATAACCTTGACCCTTTAATGACCCTGGACTATTTGGAAATTCGGTGTAGATGAAATCCCTGTCCTTCTGGCCTGCCTGTGGCCCCACCCCATCCATTGTCACACTGACATACTGTCCTGGCCCCTGAAGGCATTGGCCTTTGCCCTTAGTCAGGGTGGGGAGTCCCTGGCAGCTGGTCTGAGGGCAGCACTCAGCTTCACCTGGAGGTTAAAGACCTGGGCCACTTCAGAAGGGAACTACTCTCAGGCTGGCAGAAGTGACTGAAAAAATGATACGAAAACTGGACAAGATCTCTTGGTTGGTAGGTGTCCCAGTTTTGCTTTCCACTGGGAAATGCAAACTGGAATCCACAACAATTTCCCACCTGTAGGGAACCAGCGCTTCTTGTCTGTGACCTAGGAACGGGCTGTTTGCTTGGACTCGAGGGTGGGAGTAGACAGGGCACCTACTGGAGTTTGAGATAACTGGGGTTTAACTAGCTGTAGGACAAGAGCAGGGCACCTAATCTCCCTGTTCCTTAGTGTACTCACTGGCCAATAAAAGAAGTCCAATTTCTTACAGAGCTAATGTTGACTTGTCATGTAAATGTCCTGTTTCCTGCCCAGGCTAGAGAAAAGTGGAAAGCACTTTGTACAGCTATGTTAAAAAAGCTATATTTAGCACTGGACGGGGATTTTATGAAAAGCTGGTGGAGATTTAGAGGTGGCTGACAGGGAGCCCTGTATGTGGGTGAAATGCGAAGCTCAAGGGTCCTTTCTGCTTCTGTTGCTCACAGCCCCAGAGGGACGAGCTGAATGGCACAAGCAAAGCACGAGTTGGGGGCCCAGACGGAGCAGTCCATGTGGTAGCTGACTTGACAGCAGATGTTAATTACAAGACAGATCAAATGTGAGTTTCATGATAGCAAATAAGGGAGAGGTGAAGGCGTGGGGACAATCATCTGACAGGGTGGGTGTCTACTGCAGAACAGGAAGGTGGGCCTCAAAGACACTTGCAGCCAATGGACCCACAGATGCTGGAATGAAAATGGCTGATAAACCCATGTAACAAAATTCAACCTTCTAGTGATCAAAGAAATACAAATTGAATAACAAATTTGTTAAGTGCCAGAAACATACATGATTCTCTTTAAAAATGGCAAGTATATGCCCACATGCCTTTGACATGAATAGAGCAGAGCATGTATTTGAGTTGTTGATCCCCACGGGATGCGTTTGCTCTGATGCACCCATGCTCCCAGTCTCCTGATGACTGATGCTCAGCTCTGAGAGCCCAGGTGTCCACTTTTAGGGTTCAGCCTGTGTCACAGCCCCATGGGGAACATCAGATCCATAAAGTCAGCTTCACAACCATCGAGGCTGAAACAAGCAGTCCACCACTTGGAGAACAGAAGATGATGAGAAGCACACCCGTGTTGCAAGCCCACAACAGAACCGCGGGGCAGAGTTACAGGAAGGTGAGATGCGTGACTGCTTTCTGCCCGAGGCAGAGTTTCCTCAATCGCTCATCAAGGAGGATGCAAAAGTAGTGTCAACCTTAACAAAGACTCACACTCCCAGCCTGGCTCATAACTGACAATGGTACCAAAGAAGACCTTTAATAAAGTAATTTACCATTCCAAGGCTGTCACAGTGGCCATTTCAACGAAGCCCGAAAGCAAGACCAAGTCAGGACCCATGCCATAAACCCCAGATTATTATTTCTTTTCTAGGGACTGCAGGGCAAAGCAAGACTGCTTTTTGTCTCACATCACACAAACTTTAGCATTAGCAATCTTTCTATCCTTCCTCCATGCACTTTCTCTTCATATAAAACATGTTGCCATAAACAAATTCTTACCCCATTTACTCTTCCTGATAAATTATTTCCTAAAGACATGCAGAATGCAAGGTATTACCAGGTGAGATTCTGAGCCCGCAGAATTCTAAAGAAGAAAATATTTTCATTCTAAACAGTAGGTACACCTGCTTATTAACAATCTTTGCAAATTCTCCTGAGCTTTCCCCAGTGTTATGATTCATTTCAAATCTTTGTGCTGGATAAAGAAATGCAAACTCATTTTGAGCTGGAATAAACAGGAATGCTCCTTTACCAGACTATCTCAAGCTTGTGAACGTGTAAGCCTCAGGAGCATGTTCTAATCATAAGATGCCTGTCTTCATAGACAGAGAGAGACCACTTTGGAATTAACGAGGGGGGATTCCAGCCCCAGCCCCTGGCACTTGTGTGTGCCTGTGTCTGCCTCGCCTGGGCGAAGACAGACCCAGTGTCTGGCTGTGTGTAGCGCGCTGGTCTACGCCACAGGTCCTGGTGTCTACTTACATAACTTGATATAAGTCTTGATATAATATAATGTGGGAAAAAAAAACCTTTGAGAACTAAATGATGTCTATGGGTATCTGGGGCGGGAGAGAGACTTTCCTACCTCCACCTCAGGGACTGTTCTGACCCCTATAACAAGAGTAAAAAGGCAAAACAGGTAGAAGCTGAAGCGACATTGACATTTGGGTTTGGAGCTATACAGAAGCAAGCAGCATGCCCAGGGTCCGTGGGTCAATCAAGAAACAGGGAGGGGCACTGGCGAGGGAACTGTCGCTGCAGGGTCTTGCAAAGGACCTCTTACCTGTTAGGCACAGTGGGCACTCAGCCTAGGGCCTATTATTATGCCCATGAAAATGTTTTACTTTCTATTAAAATCGCAGGGAAAAGAATGAACTCTTTTCTCCGGAAACATGTTTTAATACATATTAGCATATCAATATTTATAGCAACACAGGTATAAAATATGATTTTTTAATGTCTTTTATGGAGGAAGGGGCCCACGAAGGCAAAAGTGCCTAGGCCCGCCAAAGTCACGAATGGCCCTGGCTGTGCCGCTCTGGAGCCCATCTGTGGAAGGCACTAGGCAGGATCTGGTTCCCAGAGTGGCTGGGTGGCAGTGAGGCGCCTGGTGAGGCTGGTCTTCCAGGGGCTGTGCCAGCTCCAGACATCAATGAGGCCCTGAGTGGGCATCTGTCATACAAGAGGGCTGTTCATGAGCACAGAGAGAGACAATGGGGGCTGCTGGGGTCCTGTGGTTTCTGAACGGGGACTGATGCTAATATGACCTCCTCATTTGCACACAAATGCCCATGAGTTCTGAGAAATTCGGGTTATAGCGTCTGTGTGATTGGGCAAATAACTCAACCTCTCTGAGCCTCAGCTGCGAAATGGAGAAAGCACCATCTAGCTCAAGAGGCTTTTCAGAAGACTAGACAGCACGTGTCAGGTGTCCACAAGGTGTGAGTCCAGAGCTGTGGCCCCCTCCTTGAGCCCCTCCCGCTTGCCCTGCAGGCCTGTTTCCTGGCTGGAGGTGGGCTTGTATCGGGGAGGGCCTGGTGGCTCAGCCGCCTCTCAGTACGTACTGTACTCTTGAACCAGCTTTCCTTGCCTTCTTACTGTTTCCAAGAATGAATTTTACCATTACCCAAAAAGGTTAAATTTTGCTGCTCTTTGTTTCCCAGGTTTTTTTCTTTTGCAAAATAAGAATATTTTAAAAAGAAAAAAACCATTTTAATGTACTATTGCCTAGCACCACCATAATTTCATAAAGAAAGGATAACTTAACACCAAAAAAGAAGTATGTAATTACAGAATACAGAACAGTCTGTCCTAAAATATGACAGTAATCAACCTATCAGAGAGAGAAAGAGAGGTTTTATATTTCTCATTCTGTTGTTTCCCAGCTCTAATGAGTAACAAGAAAGATGACAGTGGACCCTGCGTTTCCCTCGTACTGGGAGCAGACTGAACCACACACACCGATACTCAGTGAGAACAAGGCGCTGGGCCCTGCAGGGGATGCAGAAGCAAAGAAGCCTGGGCCTATCCTTGGAGAACAGAGCAGGGGAAGGTCAGGGGACGACAGTAGGTGGCAAAGACAAGTTCTGCCCTGCACTGTGAGCTACAGGCTGTGGACCTGCAGAGAGGACAACCAGGTCTGCTAGCATGTGACTTTGGAGTGAGGTCTGGAAGCACAAGAAAGATGCTGAGTCAGTGGCGTTGTGCCCAAGGCAAGCTGTGGGAGACAACAGGGAGGCCGGTCCTACAGTGCCCTGATGCCAGCCTCGGAGTTTGGGGAGGGGTTGTACTGCCGGCAACGAGGTGCCACTGCAGGTCCTCGCTGCAGTTGTTATCAATAACTGTCATTTACTGAGCGCTACGTGCCAGGCTCTGGGATAAGCACTTTATTTGCCTTGCCTCATTTAACTCTCCTAACCACACTATGATACAGGTGCTGTGATCACTCTTTCTGACAAATGAGGACCTGGCGTTTAGAGAGGTGACGTGGTTTGCCCTGAAGGAGCCGGGATTTACACCTGGGTCTGCCTGACTTCAAAGCCCAGGCTCTTAACATACCGGCATGAGAGAAAACCTGTGCTTTGGAAAGGTAATTCTGACTGCTACAGGAGGAACGGATTTAGGGCTGGGGAAAACTGGAGGCAGAGAAAGTGTCAGAAACTATAACTGCAACTCAAATCAAAGGTCACAGGGCCTGAGGTGGGGCAGCTATCGTGGGGACAAGATCATCCAAGGTGCAACATTCCGGGAAGAGCACTGAGAAAACGCTGCGGCTGCGGAGTGGGGACGGGGGAGATGGTAAGACGCTGCCCTGCTCTCCAGCCGGGTGATCCGGAAGAAACTGATACACTACAGATTTAAATACCAGGAGGGAAGGAAGGGTTCCTTAGGCATTTGAAATAAAGAAAAATATAACATTTTAAAGCTCCTTTGCTCACAAACCAAGAGACTGGGTGATTACCAAATGCCAAAAATGGAACAGAGTCCAAGTCATTTATTTAATTTTTATTTCAAGTGTATTATTTTCGATGTCAGGTTTCCTGGGCTGGGCTGGGGTGGTGGTGAAGGGATACAATCTTCACAGTTGGCTTTAGTGAAATCAAGAAACTGGTAAAAATGTGTGACCCTCCAGTGTTCCTTTCAGCCTGTGATTCATGAATGTTCTTTAGGGGGACAATAGGGACACTGGACATCCCAAGCAGCAGGAAACCTTAACAAGGTCATCTAGAGACATGTTTGAACACAAAGGGGTGAATGGAGAAATTACAGGCAGAGTTAAAAAACCCTGTAGTAGTTCAAGTTGCATAAAATAAATATGGGGCCACACCTTCTCCTTTTGCCGGAGAGACTCCTTCAGGAGGGAAGAGAAGAAGGAAGGAAGGAAGCCAGCTCATAATTAACATGGGTCTATCCTGTGCTCCTCATTAGGTATGAGAAGGTATGACTTCAGGCTTCTCGTTATTTCATTTAACCCTCACAACAACCTGGCATTGTTGATATTTTAATTCCATCTTTAGAGAGGAAGAGACTACCTGGCTCAGGGAAGAAAATGCAGAGCTGGGATTTGAGCCCAGAGACGTTGGTCTCCAAAGCCCATGCCCCTTCCCACCTGTCACCCCACCTCCTCCACGTGCATAATTCCCCAGACCCAGTGGAGTGTAGAAAGTGGTGGTGAAACAGAATCTGAGTGCACAATCACACCAGTGAGCAACAGATCAGCAAGAGAACGGTCTAACCACAGCGAGCCCCCGGGTCATTCTGCAGCCTCTCTCAACTGACGCCAATCAGAATAAGCGCATCGATTTGGCAAGCCGACCACCAAGCCACACAACAGTTTGTGATCTAGCTAGTGACGAGCTCCTGTTCAGAGCCTTCCAGTGCAGCCAACGACCAC